>NC_084866.1:1226716-1835075 GCF_951802175.1 Populus nigra | reverse complement strand
CACGTGTTCCACAAGCCCCAGCGAATAGCAACTCCCATGCTATTAAGAAGGCGCGTGAGACACTTTTCTGTAACCAAATATGTCCCTCCACCGTATTATTAAATGCACAAACGTGCCCTCTTCCACATGGTATGACGCGTGTAGACATGTCGTGATTGAATTGCCACAGGTGATTAATTATTTGTGTTTTTTCTTTCTTTTCTCTCTCCTAAAAACTATAGTGCATAATTGTTCTCTATTTGTTTGTTGTTTGCTTGAGTCGTGCATGGGTTGTCAGACTTAAGTACCTTGGGTCTAGCAATAATGTCAAGCTCGTGGGTCTTAGGTCTGGTAACCATGTTTGATGTCAGACCCGGGTGCATCTGGTCTAATTCGCTTCGCTTGGGTCTTGCATAACTGTTAGATTCAAGGCTCTTGGGTCTAGCATGATTGCCTAACCTAAGACGTTTATACACTTAGTATTCTTTTTATATATATTTTTTAAAAAATCATATTAACTCGCTGCGGAGCATAGGATAATATACTAGTATTTATCTCAATTTTGTTGTCGGTCGGGTTAATTATGTTATTTTGGTTCTCCAACGTATGGGACGTGATTGCATCTACTTGAAGCCAATAGACTAAATCATTACTCACACTATGTTGCGGATCAGAATTTTTTTAACGTAAAAAAAACTATCTAAGTGTCAATGTTTTTTTAGTAGAAAAAATCAAACTATATAGGGATTGATCTAATGCGACCTGGTTGACTTATAAAGTTTTAAAAAAGTTTGCACGACCGATAAAAATATAATCTAACAAAAAAAATCAAGACATATTTTTTAAAATATTAAAACGACAACATATTAAATTATTTCGGATAAACTCGGGCTAACTTTATAAATTCACTATGCAACTCATGAGACCCTGATAACCTTGTAGAAAGAAAATAAAAAATAATTATTAAACATAATTCTCAATCAACCCGATATTGAATGATGAAACTGAAAACAAAATTCAACTACGAAAATAAGCAAAGTCAACCCAGTAACCTATCAAACTTGGGTCTTGAGATCAGGATAATCTCATAAAAAGCAAATCGAAATAATTATGAAACTCAATTTCTAATCAATCTAATATTGAAGGATAAAATTATAAAAAAGATAAAAAATCACCTGAGTCAACCGATCAAATTCACGACCTGAGTTATGAGATTTGGATAACCTCGTAAAATACAAACCATAAAAAATAATGAAGTATGATTAGCAATCAACTCAATATTAAATGATGAAATTGAAACAAACATTAACTAAGAAAATAACAAAAAAACCCTTAGTCAACCAGTCTAACCCGTGACTCGGGTCATAAGACCATGATCACCTCATAGAAAGCAAGTTAAAAAAATTATAAAATTCAATTCTCAATCGACTTAAGGTTGAATGATGAGATTAAAAAAATATTTAATTAAAAAAATAATAAAAATCTGAGTCAACCTGACAAACCTGTAAAACTCTGACTTATGTCATGAGACTATGATAACCTCATAAAAAATAAATAAATAAAAATTATAAAAATCAATTCTCAACCAACTCAATATTGAGGTATGAAGTTAGGAAAAAAATAATTAAAAATGATAAAAAAAAAATCAAAACTAACACAGCTAAACCGCAAAACTCGCAACTCATGTTATAAAATTAGTATAACTTTATAAAAAACAAATTAAAAAAAAATAAATTATGAAAGTCCGGTACCTTATAAATCCAATGTTAAAAATAAATTAAAATAAAAAAACCTAAAACATTTTGAGGGCGAAGATAAAAAATAAAAAACCTTGACATTGAAAAGGCAAGTGCTTTTGGCATGTGTTGGTGATTAATGATATACATGTGATACACTCTTTAAGACAATCTACTTGTCTTTTATACTTTAATATAATAAATAAATGAATATCTTTTTTAAAAAGAAAAGCTATATAATAAATATAATTACCCTTAAGAAAGAAAAAAAAAAACCTCTGACCACCTTTATTACGGGTTTTTCCCATCAAAAGGTCAAAAAGAGCCTACACTCCTGGAATGAAATATATTTCTTCACATAAAATAAAACATTGGTCTGGAATTAATTAAAATTTGATTTGATTTTTTTAAAACTATGATGTTGCTTTAAATTTTTTTAAAAAAATATTATTTTGAATTAACTTATAACCTATGTATTTGGATCATAGACTATATCGGATTTAATAACCTGCTCCAACCGCATCGATTTTAAAAATCCGAAAACTGCACTTGGATACAATTATCTTATCATAGCATCGAAAACTTGATTCACTGGACCATCTGCTCACAAGCATCATATTCTTTTCCTTTCCTTATTTCCATCACAGAAGATCCGTGACTACGAAGCTTGGACCACCAAGATCTTCACGGCTCTATCCGACGTACTAATCTCTAAACATTATATTTAATACAAAGCCTAAATATCAAGAACAACAGTACAGCACTCGAAGATTAAATGGAACGTTCTGTTCCTTTCATTCTCCTAAACAATTCTCATTTCCACGCTCAAGATTTTGCAGCTCCCGACACGTAGCACGAGAATGATAGAGTGATGGCTCTCCGCCTCTCCCCATCTCTCTCTCTCTCTCTCTCTCTCGCACACATGCCTTTGACCTTACAATCCATAAATAAAAAAAGGCAAAAATCTTTCATAATCTCTCGGAGACATCAGGACTGAAGGGTCGGGATCTTGAGCTGTGTTTGGCTTTTGCTGATCCTGGCCGCTGATACGAGCCGTCCAGACACAAAAAAAGAAAGAAAGAACCAAGAGGATATTGTAAATCCAGGAGATGTGAGAGGTAAAGGGTGTTGTTAATGATCATGCTATAATGGGTTTTCTTAGTACAACAGGCGTGCGCATGAACAGTAATCTGGTACCTTGGATTTTATTTTGTAGGTCCATCCTCCATGTCTGCGCCTCCACGCGTTCATGGCTTGCTTTTTTAGCCTACCTTCTGTTTCGAGCCACTTGCTCCTGGGCTAGCTCTGGTTCTCACGTTGTTTTTCTGAAGTATTATTTTATACCAGGTGAATGGATATTAAATTAATTTTACTGTAATTAAAGTATAATTATCATGACGTGGCTCTTAGCATGGTCAGATGATTGTAAGATAATTCGGAGAGCACAGGATCTGGTTTGACACGCAGGTATTTCAATCACTACAGTAAAAAATAATTCACTGGACATGTACAATACATTTGTCGGAAATCCCACACTGATTTTATTAGATGGGACTTAAATTTAATTAATTTCCGCAATCAATATATATCTTGTCGTTTTATTATAGCTACAATGCCCATCATCATGATTAAGAAAAATAAAAAAATCGTAGTGTGTGATTGATCTCTCAAATAATAGTACAATCGAATCTCTCGAAATCTGAACTAATAAGTTGATAAATCATAAGCATGAGATTTTTATTTTTTACCCATCTAGTGAAAAACGAGATTGAATTTTACCCGAGATAAAAATCTTGTGCTTCGATAGTGATTATTTATAAGAACTCGGAGGGTACTGAAGATGGTGTTGATGCTGTTTTTTAAATTATTTTATTTTATTTAAAAATATATTAAAATAATGTTTTATATATTTTTTATATCAATATTTCTAAGTACTAAAATAATACTAAAAAACTATAAACTTAATGTCTATTTAAATTAAAAACATTTTGAAAAACACCTAAAAACATAACAACCATTACCACACTATCAAACAATCTCTGCTTCAATAACAGCCTTCTAACGAGGAACCTTAGTAATAATTATAATTTTTTTTTTTAATGAAGGTGTCACTGACTTGGCGCCTGGAATCTCAAGTAGCAAAAGCCATGCTAATTTTTGTTCTCTTGACACAGTTTTATCTTACCTCGAATGATGAATGTTGTTCTGGAATGCATATACGCAAAGCAAAGAAATTGCATCTCTTTCAATCAACATCAACCCTTTTCAAGGATAGGTAAATACCATCGACATGGTGTCTTGTCGACGGCAAATATGCAATCCAAATACAAATTTCTCTCCATTATTTATTTAATAGAACCCTCGTAAAAGTGACAAAAACATGTGTCCGAGAAGAACTAGCTTGTCCCTAGGTTTATCCCACGGGAAGAGGATTGATTGATTACACGAAATGCTAAACAACTCTCGAGTTCTAACACTGAAAAGGCAGCAACTCATGCTGTGTTTAACGTATAATTGCGTTTCAAGTCTTGTTTTAAAGCTAGAATAATCACAAACAATTCCCACAGAATCAATAAAAAGAAACAGGGGAGGAAGGAAAACAAAAGAATTTGTATTTATTGGGTGTGATCTTCACACTCGTAGTTGAAAGTGCAGGAGGGTTTGCCTTGTCTTGCACGGTGACCTCATTCATATCTACCTCTGGGGTCCATTGCAATAAAGTATCAATATATGGTCGATATGGGAAAAGACAATTTTACAGATCTTCATCACACATCTAAATATATATACATGGCACATCATCATCCACTCCTCGATGATGTATCAATTTTGTCTGGAGACCCAGAACCCGATTCAAATCCCTCCACTCATCACTCCACCTGTAGGGCTAGATCCGAGTCGATCAAGATGGTGCCCAAGGCCGTGAAGAGGGAAAACATTAAAGGAACTCAAACCACCCCACTCGGGACCATGGCCTCTGAAATCTCCCAAATCTCCTGCAACTTGATTCTCTGCTAAAATTTAGTAGCCGTCAATTTCCTGTAAATGACGAGAATGGCCCCTGGCCTCGGTTCTGAGAAAAGGGTTTTCAGTTTTGTTCTTATTTTTCTCACCAGGGCAGAGGAAAGCTCACTGTGGAGAATACTATTTGCAGAACACTCACCGTGCATGGCAATGAGATGGTGATGATAGGCGGTGTGATTAGTGAGATTTTTGGGAAACTGGTAATTGGTTAACAGCGAGGATTGTTGCTTTTAATACAATGGCTCCTGCAACATAGAATCTTCCTTTATAGATTTGAAGAAATCGTAGGTTTTCTAGAGGCTAGGTAGAGATAGATACTAGATATACTGAAACAGTGTAATCATCGAGGAGGAGAGTATTTCTCTGTTGTTTGCCCCTCCTAAGTTCTACTCACATTTTATTGCGCGTGTTGCTTGTCATGCCCATGGATCATTAGATTATCATGTATTTTTATTAATGCAGTGCCATTTTATTTTATTTCTAAATCTTATTATGTTGACATAGCTAGTTTGTAACCTGGTTCTAAATTGCGTTTTATTACAAAATATATATATATATATATATATATATATATTAAATTGATTTTTTTTAATATTTTTCAATAATTTTATTATGTTGATATTATAAAAAAATCAAATATTTATTTTAATATATTTTCAATCAAAATGTATTTTTAAAATGTATTTTGTATCGTAAGCACACGCTAAACATTGCTGAGATTAGGCTCCAAGTGATTTTTAGATGAACCTCCTGGGTCAAGCTAAGTTGAACAACCGTATGATATTTTTACAGGAAAAACCATGATGATTATTTTAACATTTACCAAGAACATATGAGGTATGGGTATTTCATTGTAGTGTTAGGTGGTATGTTAGGTTTTTTCAATTTTTTTTTACAATAAAAATACATTTTAATCCTCAATATCAACAAAATTTTGAGTTGTCGACCAAATTTTTTTTTGACTTTTTATGAGTTTTTCAAACAGTGAAAATATTTTTTTGACTCAGGGATAAAAAAAAATTAGGTTGCTAGCAAAAATTTTTTGGTTTCTCCTTTTTTTCGTATATAGTTAAAATACATTATTGACATTGAAAAAGATAAAAAATAATGCTTGCATTTGAAGGTATTTTTATACTTTCATATGGTTTTTTTCCCATAACAAGTAGGGTTACGGCATTTTGATATTTCCATGTTTGCTTTTTAATTTTTTATTTAAGAAAGGTGCTGGCGTGTTCTCGTTGTGGGCTAGTTAATAGATGGCGATCGTCATTTGTACGACTCATGCAATGCCATCAGGTGTCCAAACATGACCTTTTGCCATGTCTTTGGAAGCACTACTGTGTCTTTCTCCTCGTGGTGCGGCACATTATGACGTATGATGATTAGATTGTCATTTTTTCTCTCTCTCTCTCTCTCTCATATTAGATAAAGTGCACGATTGTCCTTTTTATTTTTGCCTTTTCAGTTTAAGTCATCATTCTTTTGATTTCTTATTTAGTTCTTACTCGTTTTTATAAAAGTTTTATTTGTTTTCAATTTAGTCATTCAATTACAATTTCTAATATATTTTTTTTCATTCATGTCCTTATTCTTTTAATTTTTAATTTATTTCCTTGACCTTCTTGTTAAAGTTTTATTAGCTTTTAATTTTATCATTCAACGAAAGTTTTTTATTTTTGACTTTTCAATTCCAGTGCTTGTTATTTTGATTTTTTATTTTGTTCTTATTCTTTTTTATAATAATTTTGTTTGTTTTCACTTTAATTTTTTAATTAAAATATTAAAAATATTTATAACACATGGCAAATGACGGGTCAAATAATTAGTTAGATTTAAAGCTATCCGGCATCTTAGACCTTGTTAAAAGATGATTGATCATTTCAGTAGATCCGAAATACATTTCTATACATGAACTGTGTGTTTTTTAAGATTTTATTTTTTCTAACCATGACAGATTTAAACTTCGATATCCGTGAATGAAACAAGTTAACAACCCTTCAACAATCATGCAAGCTTTTCAGATAGCTGATCTATCATTGGTTGACTACAGGATTGAAAGACATTAATTCAATGATTTGCAGTGATTCAGGTCAAAAAAAGAGATCTATTTTGATATTCTTCTCCGACGTTTTTTTTGTTTCCTTGCTGCAGCATTGCCAGTCACCAAGAAAATCCGGTGAATAACTGTGGATAGTTGACGTCTTTAAAGCGTAACGAAGGTGTTTTTTTTTACTTCACACAAGGAAACAAATCATCATGAGAAAAGCAGATTACCACCAATAAATCTCTATAGATTTATTAGATTTCGTTTACACGCAAGAGGGACTTTTTTGATGTATGAATTTCTTGATGGGTTTGCTACCTATTATGAATTCGAGATTGATTTACTAATCAACTTAGATTTTCCTTCTCATGAAAATCATTCGTTTCACACTCTTTCAAGGAGGAAGCATATATTCTTTAAATACGAATCTAGAATGACTTGAGCAAGGCTTGTTTCACGTGTAATGGGTTGTTGATAAAAGTTTTTTAATTAACATAATATTTTTTTGAATTTTTCAGAAAAATACCAAATAATTTTGATCAGATTAACTTTTTTTTGAAACCCAGTTTGTAATAAAATACGAGTCGATTAGATCCTCTAGATGAACCAACATGCATAAGCCAGGACATGCTTGATAATAATGGGAGTACCATGTCAATGCTTCAAATAATTATTTTTTCCCCTTGCTTCTGCCTTAAGATAAGCAAGAAAGCATCATTTATCGAAGAAAATTGATTCCTGAATCATAACTCAGGATACGAATCCAACTTCCTCTTTTCGCCTTGGGAAAAAAAGTTACCTGAAACCACCAATTGATATGTTTCAAAGAATCTCAAGAAGTTGAATCATTGAATGCTTATACAAATTTCATTACATTTTATGTGTTGAAAAATTATTTCGTATATATAATAACGTTAAGTCTTTATTTTCATTGTGAAATCATTAAATACTTTCGAAAAAAATCTACTCTACAAGACATCCCAGAGGAAAAAAGAAAAAGAAAAAAAAAAGGAAGGGACAAGATGATGGAAGCGTCAAGCAAGCAACTGGAAATGTGGGCTCAAGTTGAGGGTGACCAAGAGTGTTTTGCACGTGCTTTAATAACGCGTGCTAGCCTAGCACAAGAACAGTGCATTGGATTGGCCAACATAAATAGACAAAATAGTTAGTATTTAATACACACTGATCATCTTTTGCTCTCTTAGATTGCATTGATAAGAGAAAGATTTGATCTTTAGCTCAGTTTAGGAGGGAAAAAAGAATTTGTAAAGAATTCCAATTTGGTTAGCAAAATTCCATTTCACAGATACAGAGACAGCAGAGAAGAGAGGCCGTGACTCTTCGAAGTGTTTAGGTGCTTATATTAACACACCCTTTCACAAGCTCTATGACCTCATTTGAGGAGACGAGAATTAAGGAAAGAGGGAGAAAGAGAGAGAGCAGAGAAACAATGTTTGCAGCAGAGAATGGACTCAAAGGTGACCCAAGACTACAAGGCATCTCTGAAGCTATTAGGGTGGTGCCTCACTTCCCTAAACCAGGTCTGATTTCTTTCCTTCTTTCTTTCCGTGTTTTCTTTCTCTTGTTATCAGTGTTTGGTTGCTAAGCTTTTTGTTGTTTGACAGGGATAATGTTTCAGGATATAACGACTTTGTTGCTGGATCACAAGGCTTTTAAGGACACAGTGGATATCTTTGTTGATCGCTATAGAGACATGGGCATTTCTGTTGTTGCTGGTAGCTTATTAGCCAACCCTCCTTTTTCTTTCCCTCTTCTTCTTCTTTTTTGGTGAGGGCTTGTTTTCAAAAAGTGGTTAATTACCGGGACAAAGGAAGAGGGGATTATGGGAATTAATGATTTTCTTCTGTTTCATGCCTGGATTTTGGCTTATTTAATTTTTCTCATCTGTGGGGTGTTGACTTTGGCCTTTCAAATTGCATAAATAAAAGGCTGTTTCAAGATTTCTTAGTCAAAGTTTTTGGTGGTTTTTTTGAAGGGTCTTTATCACGTAGGAAATCTAGTACCACCGGGAATTTCTTGGTTAGATGGAAGTTTTTGTTGACTATTCCTCTAGGAAACAAGCTGTTCGATAATGATGTTTCCATTTGGCTCTATTGTTTTTCATGTTGGATGTTTTATTAATTTCTCATGTTGGCAAGTTTTGTGTAGGAGTTGAAGCTAGAGGTTTCATGTTTGGCCCAGCAATTGCTTTAGCTATTGGTGCAAAGTTTGTTCCTTTAAGAAAACCCAGAAAGTTGCCAGGTACGTCCATGTTTAGCTCGGAGCTGCAACTGTGCTTCTGTTGTGCTTTTTTTTACATGTTGAGGAAAGGGGTAGCTTGTTTTGGTCCATCAACTCCAATGCCGTAGGGAGAGCATTTGAGTTTTCATTCAATTTAAATCGTCTTTTGAAGTAGATTTCAATTTGAATCTGCAGCTTAGTTCTAGTTTTGAATATGGGAATTTCCTTGTGGAACAGTCCTTATAAAATCTCTTTTGGCTGGTAAATTAATGCGTCGTGGTGCATTCATTCCCCTCTGCTCTCGCAGAGGTTTAAGCAAGAATCTAATTTTGTAGTGTTCCAAAATGCTGAATATGCAGGCGAAGTGATTGCTGAAGCATACGAGCTGGAATATGGAACTGATTGTCTAGAAATGCATGTTGGTGCTGTTGAGCCTGGCGAGCGTGCAATTGTAATAGATGATCTGGTAGCTACAGGGGGGACCTTGTCAGCAGCAATAAGACTCTTGGGTACTGGCTTTCTCCTTCTTGACCCATTAAAACTATTTCTCCTCTCTGATTTTGTTTACTTAGACCTCGTTTACTCTCTGCATAACTTATCTCACGCTTGATGTTAATTTTTCCATAGAACGGATGGAAGCTGAAGTGGTTGAGTGTGCATGTGTCATTGGATTGCGGGAGGTCAAGGTAATGGCTTGTCTTCTCCTTGTATTTTGTGTGTTTTTTCTCTCCTACAAATACCTCCATGTTCCGTTTCTTGCCCCGCAAATATGGTAGATTGATCGCTGAACATTGTGTTCGTTGGCAAATGAAATGCCTTTCAGGGACAGTGCAGGCTCAATGGCAAGCCACTTTATATCCTTGTGGAGCCACGCCAGATTGATAATTGTTGTTAAGGACAGGTACTCCTCTTCCCTTACTATGAAATTATTATAATCAACAAAATTTAGAAGAGACTGAATTCATTTTTAATGTATATATAAATTGACAGGAAAAGCATGATCTATAATTACTCTGTAGTCTCTTATTTTGGCCACTGAATGTTTTCCCCGTCTTTGGAGAAAGATTTTGGCCGCCAAACTTTAAGATTGACAATAACATCAATTCTCCAGAAATAAATTTGTTTTTCTCATGACATTTTTGGCCCCTGGCTTCCATGCAGGCTATACTCTTATTGTTAGCTTTTATGTTTTTATCGTCTGGACAAATTTTCGGTCTGCATTTGAACTTTGATGAGATCTAATTTAAGAAATTTACAGGTCTTTTGAGTATGAATATGCTCAGGCTGGGGCTGGGGCTGGCTTAGCTGAAAAAGATGACGCTTGAGCCAACGGGGATGATGTGTTGATATGTTTTTCTGCCGAGTTAACGCTGCCGCTGCTGGGCATGACCATCACAATGGTCATCCTGTATCATTCTTTTCCTAGTGGGATCTTGAATCATTTTTAGGCTGTTATGACAGTTTTGAGAAAAAGAAAGTCATGAATGAAAAGACTCGTTTAGATATTGTTGATTAATATGCTTAAATGATTCGTTGTTCTGGCCCCCCTTTCCAACCCTCCTATATATTTCTTGGCTTTTCATGTGAGATATTTGATTTGCCTGGCTAGCTCATGCCCATTCGTGTGGTGGTCTAGATTAGACGTCTCAAGTTCTTCGTTTCGGTGATCCCATGCTATGAAATGGAAAGGGTTTCGCTTCTAAAAGCTACTTTACCTTTTTCTGTAATCAAATGATTCGACTTCTAAGTTTTCTGTGCACCAAAAAAGGAGATCAGGCCAGCCTGACCGACCTATCATGATTTTGACTCCATAATGCTTTCGAGGTTGGTTCCTTGCCAACACAAGGATGTATCCGAAGGACCGGGGTTCGAACGTAGAATCGAAGTTGACATTCTTTTCTTTTATTTTCCCCAATTTTTAGGTCATTGCCTCACATGATAAAAAATGTAAATCATGGAATGAGCTGAAAAGACCAACGCAATGTTTTGATTTGTGAGATGGCTTTGAGAAGGCACGCTGGTTTGTGGTTCATCAGGCCTGGATGTCACCGATCCTGACTTGGTTCGACCCATTTGACCATTTGACCTGGTTCCTGACTTGGTTCTCAGTATAGTGCCCTGCCAAATTGATAGGGTTCGACCCATTTGACCATCCCCAACCCCAGCCATGATAAGAATCCGAGGACAATTTGGGGCAAAATGAACGAATTTTTTTGCATCCATGCCACAGCCAGATTATCCATTTCTCTCACTCTGAAACTTTGAACAGTTCTGAGATAGACATGTATTACATTTACTTGATGCTTATTCTCTTTATTCCAGTTAAAAATAAAAATAAAAATAAAAATAAAAATACAGCTCTGGAAAGGCAATTTCTTTCAGACAACTCAATACGTGAAACCACAATTACATCGAGTTAATTTCTGGTTTAGTGAAATGAACTGTGCAAAACAGGTCGTCCATTACCTCTAATCCTATTATAGTTTTGAAAGACGCCTTCTACATTTTTTTAAAAAAATTACAATATTTAATATTCGACTATACTTTTTATCTTTCTACATGATTATTACTTGAAGGAGCCCCGTCATTACTACTCCTAGAGATGCTGCCCATTTTAAGAGCACGTCGCATAGTAGAGTTCACCTGTTTCCTCAACATGGCATTATCAGTGAAGAGATTTGCCAACATATTCCTCAGTTCATCATCGGTTGATCTCAAGTTGTCGTCAGGAGCAGTGATTTTATCATCTTCAAATAATTGTTGTGCCTAACCAATAATTTGGGGGAAAACAATGTAGGTAAGACAGAAAAGGAATCGATGAAACCTACTTTTAAATTCATATTCAACAGGTGCTTCTAATTACTAAATACAGCTTTGATAGTATCAGTAGGAGGAGATCAAGTCTAGGTATCCTTTTAAATAATGACAGAACCTAGAGCTAATGGTTCTACAGTAAAGAGGATTCTGTTTACTTAACACCCCCCCCCCCCCAAAAAAAAAAAAGTAAGTGGCAGATTTATTTAGTAATAAGAAACAGATTGGAAATAGAAAGTACCTCCGTTAATAGATGGCCAATTTGATCATCAGATGTGGTCAGCAAATCCAAAGCATCTGCCAGTGAAAAGTCCACAACAAAATTATCATCTTCACTCAACAAATTAACGTTGCATTCTTGCAGCTGGTCACACAGAATCCTACAATCATGTAGCAGTTTCTTCCGAGCAATTTTCCCATGCTCCTTCATTTCTCTTTCCTCGTGAAGAAGTTTCTGGGGGGGAAACATAGCATAGAATCAGTGGAATAAGAATCACTTGTAGTAGTTGGGACCAAAGGCAAAATATCAATCCGAGTCAAAAGATGTTTTGAAATGATGAAAATACAGGAATACGACTGGAAGGCATATAGACATAACAGCAAGTTTTCTGGGACAACTGATGGCAGGAAATCATAGGAAAGTAGTATTTAAAGCAAGATATACCTCCTAAATTGATTGGTTAATAATTTAATAATAAAAAATGTATTTGGCTTGGGACTTGATAACTGACAGAAGCACGCAATGTGTTTGAAATTTGACCTGGACTTGAGGCTAGTTGTGTGAGTTAATATTATATTAATGTAGCTCCCCATAAGATGAGAATTTCTCAAAAAACTTGATATAAAGCAATGGTACAGTAATAGGAGTGCATAAACAACCTCAACTTCAGATTTTTCCTTCAGTGATTGACTAAGCTCCTGCTTTAATGTTGTCTGGGAATTTTTAAGGGATTTAAATTCTTTTGCAAGAAATTTAATATCTGCTTTCGATTTCGCTTCAAGTTCTTCATATCGCTTAGACAGATCCTCAAGTAGCTTTCTAGTAGCATCCAACTCCTCAAGTACCATGTCTTTCTCATGGTCGGTAGATGCCATTTGAAATTCTGTACTTGACTGCTCACCCTGTAATGGTTACATGAATCATAATCTGAATTTAAGTCATTGAAAGGACCATCTTTCCCTTGATGCAGGGAATCTCCAAAAGAAACTAAGGAAACAAAAAACAAAAGTGAAACTTTGAAACCAGAATGATGGCTAATATGTAACCTCTTTTGACTTCAATTTCAATTCCATTTCCAAAGATTTCCGTCTCAATTCCTCCATATCCCACTGCATTTGGGTGAGCCTTTCCCTCTCAATCAAAATAGCCTGCTGCATATTTTCTTTATTTTTCTGTTTGTTAGTTTCGAGTTCCACCTCCAGATCCTTGACCTGAAGAGACCCAATGAGTAATATAAAAGAACAACATCAAAAGACATGCCAAAAGTTGAATCTTTAGAGTTCAATAGCTATTACACTCTTGCATAGAAGTAAAAGCCTTAAAACTGTAGTGTACAATGAAGCATGAAGTACAAATTGCGCCCATTCAGTTCACAGTTTACAAACAATGTGACAAAAAGTGGCATATGCAAAGCTCATACAATTATGCTCAACATACCTTTGTTGTAAGGTAATCTTTTACGGCTATCTCCTGATTTAATCTTGATATGAGGTCTTCCATGTCTGTTTTAGCTGTGACTAGCCTCCGCTGCATCGTTAATAGAACCCTGTTCATTTTATGACGCTGATCCATAGGAAGTACTATGTGTGCATCACCTGAAAACTGCAGCTCTGCATTACCAACAACTTCTGCAGAGCTCAATACCTCAGCTATTCCTGGAAGGTCAAGAGATCCATCACCAGATGAATTTGGTATCCCAGCGTTTGATAATTCACTTCCTCGTAGAGAACTTCCGTCACTTCCAACACTCTCACTGGACAACTTTCTAACATGACCAAATGCCTTAGCAGGCCCTGGCTCAGAGAAAAGTTCCATCCCATTTCCAGGAAAAAATGAAGCTTTGGATGCATTTCCATTATATACATCTTTTGCTGTGACATTTTTTATATGCACACCATGTGGTCTGTGCCTAGGAAGACCTTCTAGTTGCTCTAGAATAGTCTGTCCCATAAACAGTCCCTCATCAATGTTTGACATGCCATACTTCACAAGTTTTTCCATAGGACTGGTCAGATCTTCATCCAGTGCTAGATCTCCCAAGCCAATTCCAAAATTTTCATCTCTTTCTAACCTAGGTGTTCCAAGATCAGATGTTTCATAAGCAGTATCACTACCATAATCTGATGCGATTGATGAACCGGTAGCAAGAGAACTTAAATTTGGAGGTATATGAAGCGAGGAAGTTGAACTATCACCGGTGGGACTTGCTTCTGATGATTGCTGATTTACATCTTGGAATGCTGAAAAAAATACAGGAAATGTTAAGCAAGATTTAACTCTCAAAGGAAAAAAAAAAAAAACTTCCATTTTCAAAAAACTTGAGATTTGAGTAGATTATGCACTTTTACTTAAACATACAAAGGAGGTAAAATGACACATACAAGACCTCGCAGCAGCTTCCAATTCAAGAAAGGATGCCACTGAAACACTTCTTGATAAATCAATGTCAGACAGCAGTTTTGTCATCCACTGCTCCAAAGAGTACCTTCTCTGCAACAAAACTAAGTCTTTTAAGAATATTGGTCACTTAAATGCAAACGAAATGAAGTTTTCTTATTAACTTCCAAATAAATTAAATAAACTAACTAGCCAAGTCTGAACAAAATCCTCCTTTTCCTACAGTTTTCATTATCTCGCAACTATACCAAAATCCAGCTTAAAAAATCAGTGTTTAGATTGCTATAACTGCAAATATATAAAATTATATAGTTTTTGGTTTCCACTTATAATCAGCAACTTAAGCACAGCTAATTCTTCCAAAAGATATTTGTAATGATGTAATCAGCTTATATCAGCAGTTATGGGAATTTGCCTCTGTAGAACGAAGTGGCATTAGTGATAAGCAAAAATCAAGAATAAGTAAAAACTGATGAAGTAAAAAAGTCCAAAACACATTCTGTACCTCTTCCAAGAGTGCCCTGCTTTTCAAACGCAGAAGTCCCTTGGGTGGGGCTGGTGGGAGATTTTTTCTAGGAAATGCCTTCTTAAGCTGCAAAAGATAGCAAATAGCAAATATCAGAGGTGCAGGACCTAGTTCCCATAAAGAATGCCAAATGGCCCTCACTACTTAAGTAATTCAATTGTTCAAGTACCCTGACTTAACAAAGTGGATTAACTAATGTAACAAAATGGAATAGAAATTTTGTACTTACATCAGTAAATAACTTCATAAAATCATTAAATCTTCTCAACACTCCACGTGTGGTTGTAACCCCTTCTGGTGATTGTAAACCCACCTGAACCCTGTAAAACTGCCCCTTAAGAATGTTAACATAAGATGTTCAAAGCTGGTGCATAGTCAATAACATGTACACATAAGCGCGGGCACAATACACAGATACAAGAATCCAAACCCTGATGAATTCACTGAGATTCTGGAAAGAATACAGTTACATTTGGCATATGAATTCAACAAATTACACATTATGCACTTCCCAAACAAAGAAAACTGGATATATTAAGGTAACAAAAAATGCTTTTAACCAAAAAACTAAAACCTACCGATATAAAATGAAAATAAAATAATTCTTGCACTGATGGAATGAAATATGCAAATAGAAAAACAAGGAATGCTATTAACCTCTTTAACTACAATAGCATGCTTTGAAAACTTCAACTGGTTATTCCCTACAGGAAGGAAAACCACAGTATTGGATGTCCACATTGTTTGAAGCTTCCTAGAAATAAGTAACCAATCTAAATCATTTTACAACAAATCCATGGAGATAGCATGATAACAACATCTAACCCTTGGTATAGATAAACACGGGAGAATCATTCAATTTGAGTACCACTACGGGATCTAAATCTCTTGATTTTGGGACCACGACCCAGGACGGTATAGCGACACAGTAACTCCATCCCGTTCTAGAATCATGAGGCCAAATGGTTTCTCGCCCGCTCTGCAAAAAAAAAAAAAAAAAAGAATTCTTATCCTTTCATGCATTAAAAATTTTTATTGAGCAGAAGAAGACTATTAAAAACCACGTGCTTTTTGTTATCACAAATGACAGGCCAGTTACGGATGCAAAACCTCATTAAAAAAAAGAAATCAATACATCAGTCATGGAAACAAAAAACAAAAGCTACATAAGGGATGCAAATATACCATTCTCTATGTTGTTCACAACATGACTTGACAAATTCAACAACTTCCAACCATCATTCTATAGATTTTCACATTTCCTATCAAATCTTCAAGCATCGTTCCTGGTTAAAAACACCATTTTCATTTACAACCTCTAGACTTGTCGATGCATGCTGCATGGTACTCCCAGCAGACGCAAGACTCTCAATTCCAATAATGAAAAATCAAAGAAAAAAAACAAATAAACAACCAGAAATCCCATTTATATTTGTTAAATCAGCTCTTACTTAATAAGATGCGATACTAAACCTGCAGAGTTCTCCTGTGATCGGGATACTAAACACGCGATCCAAATTAGGACACACATGCCAAATGAAAACAACCAATTAAGCACGTGCCGAATTAAATCACAGAGTTGTTTCAATCGAGATACAATTAATGAGATGATTTGGCATGATGTCACATAGAATGCCAGTCCGGTTCGCCTAAATTAACTTCATACCAAGAATCATCACTTTCCATATGCAAAAAACAGCTAAACTAGTTCTAATTAAAACTTAATTATCCTCTTAATCAAACTCTGCGTTGACAAGATCCATCGATCAAATCACAATTCAGCAACTACTTGATCAGTTCATACTGAGATAATACTTAATCACAAGAATTATAAAAAAAAAATCCATGGAAGTCTAATTAAGAAAAAAAAACAAGACTAAAATAGAAACTAGTTTTGAAATTAAACGAAGTAATTAAATTAGATTAACAATTTTACCCATTTTCGAGGCGGAGGACTCCAATCCATCCCTAACGGCAGCGGCGAAGTCCCGTCGTGCCTGTGCTTCGGTGGACTCCGCAGCCTCTGCATCTTTCTCTATCTCTATAATTTGTTCTCTCTCTAACAGCTAAGAATCAACAAAGATTGACGCTGTGGAAACTCAAAATTTCAGTGTTCGATAAATATCTTTTTCTCTACGGATAAGATCGGATGAACCGGAGGAACACTAAACGGAGAGATCACCGGATGGTGATCGTACAGTTTTATTGCATGAATCGGATTTCTTCCCTTTTTTTCTTCCGAGTGGTAAAGGAAGACGACGGCTCACGATAATTAAGGGAAGGATAGACGTGGCTAGAGTGAGCGGAGAGTGAAATGTGACGTGTGAAGAACACACCTGCGGGGGCTTGCTTGCTTCGATTCTTGTTGTGTTTGTTGCGTCTGTTTTATTTTCTCTCTCTGTTTCGGTGTGGAGAGAGAAAGGAAGGACACAGATGGTATATTAAGGCCACAAAAAAAGACAATTCTACTTTTTTCATTTATTTTATAATTCATCTTATTTTTGTTTTTTCTGTTGGGGCTAATTTATACTTTTATATTTCTTTCCGTTCAACCGTCTCATGGCTACACTAATTCATGGTTATAAAATTTGATCTTTATAATGATTTAAAATCCTGGTTATGAATTGCACAGATTAATCTACAATAATTTAATTTCAGACTTTTCAGTTTTTTTTTTTTAAATTGAAACACTATTGTTTAAAAAAATAAAAAAATAAAACCATATTTTACTTGAATTTTAACCATATTGATCAATTATGAGTTCATTTATTAATTCAACTGAGTTTAAATACATTATTTTTAATCGATTTAACATGAAGAATTTTTTAAAAATATATTTTTTAAAAAAATAATTTTTTAAATTTTCTTCTTTGTTTTTAATTTATTTTTTTTTAATATTTTCATATTATTTTGATATGTTAATGTTAAAAATAAATTTTAAAAATAAAACATATATTATTTTAATATATTTAAAAAAAAACTTTAAAAAATAATCATATCACAATATAAAAACAATATTCAAAATATCCAAAATTTTTAATTAATCCATAAAATTAGATAAAATTTAATAAACGATAATCCTATATTGGCTCAGCTTCCACGTTTGTAAGATGGTTGGGGATTTGGGGGTTTTAATGAATTTGTTTTTAATTTTTTTAAGTATTAATGAAAATATATGTTTTCATTTAAAAAAAATGTCATATTTAGTGTTTTAGGTGTATATTTAGTATTGTTGTGTTTTAAAGCAAAATTCTTTTAAATTGATCTTAATCGGAACGCAAAGGCATCTCGCTTTGAAAAAAAATAAAGGATTTTATTTATTTATTTATTTAAAATAGTTCTTAAAACCATGGTGGTGCCTTGCCATAAACTATTTTTAATGGATTTACTTGGAAATCAAATTTTCTTACTAACTTTTAAAATTAAAATACAATAGTTTGACTTTCAATAAAAAAAAACAATTTATTAAGATGTTCACTGTTTTATCATCGTAAAAAAAAAACTTGGCTCTTATTAGTTAAATACTGTTTTTATCATAGTTTTAAGACCCGGTCCGATTTAAGACCTGGGTTCTGGATTTTAACCCGGTCGCTCCAGTTAATTTTTTTAAAAAAATCAAAATAATATCGTTTTAATAAAAAAAAAAGTTAACAGGTTGCGATCAGGTTATGTCAAGTCACACTGGGTTTTTTTTTTTTTTTCTTCAACTCGGCCTGGTTCTAGTTCTGGATTGACTAAATTCCAGATCAATCAGTCAGGCCGAGCCGAGTTTTAAAACTATTTTATTAGTTTTATTTACAATTCACAAGACAAGACAAGACAAGATAATATGACAACACATAGCAGCCATAGCATTACACATTGATAACAATTAACCAAAGCTAAAACACTTTGGAAAAATAATGATTTTCCATATTTAAAGACACTGTTTGCAGATAATGATGATTTCACGCTTCACACCAAAAATCTTAAAACCGTCTATGTGGAGTATTAAAGTATTTTTATAACGTCCACGTTATTATCAAATTATTATTTTTTAGATTTTAAAAACATAATAAAATGATCAAAATTCATTTAAAAGAAAAAAATATTTAAAATTAGAATCAATGGGCAATTTAATATTTTCAAAATATTTTGATGGACAATATGATATCTAACCATAACTAATAAAAAAAACCACAATAAATAACTGAAATACTTTAAAAACAAAAATATTAAAACATGTGTCAAGAGGTTTTTTCATTTTTTTAACAATGGTTTTTTTTATTGTTATTGTCATGTAAACTTAAAAACAATTTGGTATTTGATTAAATACAAATAAAAAAAACAAAAGGTATAAGCACGTGTAGCACATTCCCATAATGTAAAAAATGTCTGTGCACTTTGAGTGGTGTGTGCAATGCCTCCAATTGTCAAAAATATCATTACACCTTATCATCAGAAGTATCGTGTCCTCTCCCTTTTGAAGCAATGCGTGTTGGTGGTGGCGAGATAATTTGTTATTGGTGAACCTTTATTTTTTTCTCTCTCTCCTCCTCTAAAAACTACAATTTGGCTCTATTTGTCATCGGTATTTAAACTTTAATTTTTATTCTTTTGATTTTTTTTCTTAGTCATTTTGAAAAATAATTTATTAATTTTAAATTTCATTCTCCAATACAAATTTATGGTATTATTTTTCCAATTCAGTCATTGTTTTGTTTCTAGGTTTTTTTGGCCCACTTGTAAAAGTTTTATTTCTTTTCAATCTTATCATTTAATCCAAATTTATGATATATTATTTTTTTTCAATTTGGTCCTCATTCTTTTTATTTTTTTCCTTTGATAAAGTTATTTTTCTTTTTAATTTCACTATTTGATAATTTATTTATTTATTTTTATATCAATTTTGATCCTCGTTCTTTTTGTTTTCTGGATCCTCTTGCTAAATTGATTTTTATTTTTAATTTTACTCTTCAATCAAATATAATTTTTTATTTCAATTTTGATCCTCGATCTTTTAATTGCTATTTTTTTATTTTGAATCCTTTTATATAATTGAAATTCTTTTTTTAATTTCATCATTCAATATTTAATTGGTTGAGAATTGAGTTTTATAATTTTTTTCAGATAGGGTGCTTTGAGTCTAATGACCTATGTCATGAGTTTAAAAAATTAGCACGAGCTAACAATTTTTTTTTAAAATTTGCTTTATAATTTTCTTTGTTTTTTATTTATCAAGTTATTTCAATCTCATGATTTAGGTTACGACTTTGACATGATATTTCAGATTGGCTCGACTCTGATTATCTGGTTTATAGGTTTGTTATGCTAATTTGGGTTGACCATAATTGATTTTAAGTTTTTTTTACCCCATTTCATCATATTGATTTAACGGGATTTGAATTAAGCTATATCATTTATTCTTTTTTGAAAAATTATTTTTTTTCAAGTTTTCATGATTATTTGAAAAAAAAACATGTTGATCTATTTGTTGTCATTACCTATTATTTTTTTTGTTTTTTTTTAAACACGCTTATGGCTAAATGTTATTTCTTATGCAAAAATAATCAAACCTCACGACGACACAAACACTAAAGCTAATATCTAAGTGTGATATTTTTTTTTTCAAAATCCATCTTTGGATTGTAACGGGAAAAGATAATCTAGGATTCCATTTGTTTGCTGGAAGGTAGTTTTTTTTTTTGAAAGTGAATTCCGAGAAAGTGAATTATTTTTTTATGTTTAGTAGTGTAATGGAAAATAAGTTGGAAAACACTTTCCAGTGTTTGGTTATGTCATGGAAAATGAGCTGGAAAATAACTTATTAATGTTTTATTTTTCTCAAGTTTATTAAAATAATGAGGAACAAATCTTACAAATTAAAAAGTTGAATGAGAATGAAATTGAAAAAAAAATATAATCTCATAAATTATCTCAAATAAAATAAACAATAATCAAAATAATAGAGATCAAGTCTAAAAAATAAAAAAAGATGAAAGATGAAGAAATCAAAATAATAATAATTAACATTTCATAAATTATTTCAAATAAAATAAGTAACAATCAAAAGAATGAGGACCAAATTTGATAGATAAAAAATTTCAATAAAAAAATGACAAGGAAAAAGCAAATAATAATTATAAAAATGAAGACCAAAGTTAATTTAAAAATTAAATTTTAAGAGATGAAATTGAAAAATAAATATTCAAAATAAAATATATATAGCAATAAAAAATTCGAGGATCAAATTTGATATAATCAGCAAATAATATGACATTTCTAAATTTTTCACAACTTCCAGAAAATGTTTTCCGTCTAAATTTTCCAGGAAAACATTTTCCTGGAAACCAAGCCAAATTTTCCTTTGACTGGAAAGTGTTTTTCGTTGACCAACTTTTTTAATGGCAAACAAACACAAGAAAGTTTGGAAAGTGATTTCTCAGAAAGCGAATTCCATGAAACAAACATAGCCTAGAAAGTAGATTCAATTCCAAGTGGCGCCCTCGCATGGCGCTATTCCCAAACCATACTAAGGTGCCAACCAAGATTATATATAAAAAAACATTTTTTAATTCTAATATAAATTTGATTTGAATGGTAAAATATTTTTAACACAATAAAAATAAAATAAACAATACAAATGTCCAAACACCTTAAAATACACAATTCAAATAAAAATCAATACATGATTTAAATAATTTAAAAATACAATTATATTCATAGATATGCATTAACTAAAAATTAAGAAATCTAAAACAATTGGTTCAAAAATCAATATATGCATCAACAAAGATGTATAGTGTAGAGAATTTGACAAAACACAAAAAGAAAAAGACAAGGAGAGCATATATGTAAATAGTTAAATTCATGATTGAATCAAGTTGAGTGGAGTTAAATAAGTTACTAAAATCCTGATTGAATCAACTTGATTTTATTATTTTAATATTTTATATGGTTAAATTAGAAATTCAATTCTAAATTAAACTTTCAAGTCATCATATAATGAAATCTAAAATTAAACTTTCAATTACATGTTGTAGAGTGGAGTGTCGGGGGACTCAGACAGAGAAATAATAAATTTTTTAACTTTTATCAAACTCATAAAATCGATCTGATTTTACCAAGTTTAACCGATTTTAACTGAATTTGACCAATTTCTAGTTTTTAACCTGATTTTACATATTATATACATGTTTACTCGTAAAATCATTCGATTTTACGAGTCAACTCACAATTTTGGCAACAATGGTGCCAACAATAATAATTATATTTGTCTTTGTGATTTAATCATGTTTTTTATATTTTAGTTTTTAATTATTTTTGTAGATTTTTTAAATTGTTTTAATGTGTTGTTTTTAAAAATAATAAAAAATATTATTTTAATATATATTTCAAGTAAAAATCACTTAAAAATCAACATTTATCACACTTTCATCTATCACACTTCCAAATAGACTTTTATTTGGTACAACCAAGGAAGTGTGGTTATAATTGATTTTTCCAAAGACAATGTAATTTATTTTTTTTACAAATAAAATGTTTAATATCATGAAATTGTTGAAATATTCTTATGTCAATCACATTAAAAAAATAAAATAAAAAATCTATTTTATAAGTTTTTATTTTTTATTCAAGGTTTCATTTAGAATGAATTTTTATTTTTTTTTAAATTAATTTTGAACTTTTGACTAGAGTCATAAAAATATTTGATTAAAGATATTTTGACTTAAATTATAATTTGTTATAAAATTGAATAAAAATTTAAAATTTTAAACTTTTAATTTACATATTCTAACTTATGCAGTATATTTTTAAAAAATAATTTGATCTGTTTTTATTAAACATACTTTTAACTTAAAATTGTTTATTTATAATAAATTATTTATAAAAAGACGACTTTTTGAAATTTCGAGCGAACATTCAAACGCTTTTTACATTAGCGGTAGATCAAAAAGAGGCGACCATTACATTTTGCAAAATGATCTGGGCTTTAAGGTGACGTAAGCATAATACTAGAAGGCTGATTGGGCCCTTTAGGTTTGGACAGAGGATATATGTGCTTAGCAATAGTGAAATCCACGATTCTAATAGGTTAATCCAAACTACTATATCAAGGTTAAGAGTTTTTAAAGTATTATTAACTTGTAAATATATTAAAATAATATTTTTTTATTTTTTAAAAATTATTTTTGATATGTTATCATATTAAAATAATTTAAAAATATATATAAAAAATAATTTTAATCCAAAGAAAAAAAATTAAATTATTAAAAAACATGATTTAAACTGTGTTGCCAAATACAATTTTATTATAGCATTTTTAAACATGTTAAGTGTGATTTTAACAAAAAAAAAAGATTTTTAGTTATGTTAATTAAGTGCATGAATTGATTACAAGATTAGTGCGTATTGCACCAATCAATTAAACTACTTTAATTTACATAAACTAAGTTTATATAAATTTTTTGTATATTAATAAGAATGTGAAAAAGATTATGTAAAGAGTTTGGTTGACCAAACAATTGCCAAAAGGTATCTTGTTTTTTCTATAGAATATTTAATTTCACATGTTTCAGTTATTAATGAGATGGCATGCTCGCGCGTTACTGTGAGTTTATAAAATAAATGTATTTAATAGTATTATAATTGTGATCTAGCGTTAGATAAATAATAGAAACTAAAAGTATGATAGAGACAATATTTCATGACGGAAAAAAATTTGAGTTGGTGATCAAAAACTTAGAAACTGAACACAATGATTTGTAGCAATCCACAGTGTTTTGTGAGGAAAGATACAGTACTTTCACCACATGATTTAATTTTTCTGTTAATAAAAAGAAAAAAATATTACAGAGCTAAATTTTCTACCAACTTAATATTTTTTAAAAAAACCATCAAAGATAATTTTGGAAAGAAAAAAACCCATGAGGAAAAACGTTGTAGCAATTGACAATGTTTTGTGAGGAAAACTACAATGCTTTCCCAAAAAAATAAAATAAAAACCATTTAGAAAAATATTGTAGCAATCCACAATGTTTTGTGAGAAAAACTACAACGCTTTCCTCATATGATTTAGCTTTATTGTAATTATAATTCTTAACCAACTCAACATTTTAAAAAAAAAGTTGACAAAGATAATTTTGAAAAAATTAATATGGGAAAACACTACAACAATTCATAGTGTTTTAAGAAAAGAAAATTACAAAGCTAAATTCTTAATCAACTTAATATTAAGAAAATCAAATTTACATAGACAATTTTAGAAAAAAATAACAAAAAAAAACACCAAAAAAAGGGGGGGAAATCATGTTGGAAACACTGTAGCAATTCACAGTGTTTTGTGATGAAAGCTATAGTGCTTCCCTACATGATTTAGCCTTATTTGTAATGATTTGTAATTGTAATTTTCAACCAGCTCAATATTAAAAAAAAAATTGACAAATATAATTTTGAAAAACTCAGAAGAAAAAAAAACCATATGGAAAGACACTGTCGCAATCCACAATGCTTTGTGAGGAAATCTACAGTGCTTTCTGCACATGATTAAACTTTATTACAAAGTTAAATTCTAATCAACTCAATATTAAAAAAATAAAATCGACGAAGATAATTTTGAAAAACAATATTAAAAAAAACATAAAAAAAGAAAAAAAACCATGTGAGGAAAAACTGTATCAATTCATAGTGTTTTGTGAGGAAAAACTTGTATTTACTTGTAATTGCAATTCTTAACTAGCTTAATATTTAAAAAATAAAATTGACAAATATAATTTTAGAAAAAAACATAACAAAACAAAAAAAACAGTGCGAGAAGAAAAACTGTAGCAATCCACAGTAATTTACGAGGAAAGTTACAGTGTTTTCCTCATATATTGTAACTGTAATTTTTAAACAGCTCAATATTAAAAAATAAAATCAAAAAGGAAAATTTGGAGAAAATCATAAAAAAAACCATGCGGAGAAATACTGTAATAATCAATAATGTTTTAAAGAAAAAAATTACAAAACTAAATTCTCAATAAACTCAATATAAAAAAATAAAATCGACAAATATAATTTTGAAAAATAATAAAATAAAATAAAATAAACTATGTAGAAAAATATCGTAGTAATCCACAGTATTTTAAAGGAAAAAAATTACTAACGAAATTTTTAACCAGCTTAATATTTAAAAAGTAAAATCAACTAATATAATTTTGAAAAAAAAATAAATAAAAAAAAGAAAAAAGAGGAAAGTTGGAAAAAAAAGGAAAGTAATTTTGGAAAAAAATGAAAAAAAAATAAAAAAAGGGAAGTTGGAAAAAAAAAAGTGAAAAAAAAAGTGAAAAAAAAAGAGAAATGCACTATGGATTATTGTTATAATCCACCGTACATTCGGGTGTGGGGAAACAATGATTTCCTCGCACCCTTTAGTTTTATGTATAATGTGGAAAAACATTATAGCAATTTACAGTATTTTAAATGAAAAGAATTACAAAGTGAAATTTTTAACCAGCTCAATATTTAAAAAGTAAAATTAACAAAGATAATTTGGGAAAAAAATAAATTAAGAAAAAAGGAAAAAGAAGAAAGTTGAAAAAAAAGGAAAGTAATTTTGGAAAAAAAAATAAATGAAAAAAAAAAGAAAAAAAGGGAAGTTGGAAAAAATATTGAAAAAGTGCAAAAAAAAGAAAAAGTTAAAAAAAGAGAGAGGAACGCACCGTGGATCACTGTTAATTCACTGTGTATTCGGGTGTGTGGAAACATTGATTTCCCCACACCTTTTAGTTTTATGTATAACGTGGGAAAATATCATAGCAATCCATAGTATTTTAAAGAAAAAAAGTTACAAAGTGAAATTTTTAACCAGCTCAATATTTAAAAAGTAAAATTAATAAAGATAATTTAAAAAAATAAATCAAAAAAAAGAAAAAGAGGAGAGTTGGAAAAAAAGGGAAGTAATTTTGGAAAAAAAAATAAAAAATAAACGAAAAAAAAAGAAAAAAAGGAAGTTGGAAAAAAGAAATGAAAAGGTGCAAAAAAAAGAAAAAAAAATGCACTGTGAATTACTGTTATAATCCACAATGTATTTGGGTGTGAAAAATCAATAATTTTCCCATACCTTTTAGTTTTATGTATAATAACCCTTTAAGATTGGCTAGGTAATCAAGTAGATTTTTTACCATTCCTCACCTTTTGAATTTCAACCTTGGAGTTGGCATTTATAGAAATTCATTTTTTGAATACATCTAATTGAAGTAAAATTTAAGAATAGTGTTGATGGATGCATAAATCGGTTAAGAAATGATACTTAATTTGGAGTGTAATTATCAAAATCAATCTAATTTAATAGGTTGATTCAAGACATAATCTAGTTAGGATTGTAATTAGATTAAATAAAATTTTAATTTAATAAAATTAATCGACCCAGTTAAAATCTAGTTGATTCAATCAATACAACCAAATTTAATCAAAACTTGACTATGTAAAAAAATTTAACTTAAAAAGAAGAAGAAAAAGCCAATGCTTTTAGATTATCATTTGAATCTTGGATCTCTCGTAGTTACTAACTTTACCAACTCACCTCCATTAATATAAATTGATTTAATTTAGTTTGAAAGAGTAGATAATTAATCCACATGTCGATTTATTAATTTAGATGCGTCTAGAAACATAACCGAAACAACATTTTATAAAAAATTAAAAATTAGATTTTATGTGGATATTAAAAATACTCATGAATTGGACTTATATTACTAATTTTCAAGAATCTGTATTTAGAAGTGGACCTACAAGATGAAATGTAGATGCCATGACACCCGTAATATTAGGTATATTTTTTATACCTTAGGAATTGAGGGTCATGGTTTTTTTTGATTGGGTTACATTGAGATTATAACCTGAGTTATAGGTTTGAAAGGTTAACCTGGATAATATCGATTTTTTTTTCTTTTTTAACACTGATTTTCTTCTTCAATTTTCTTCTTTGATGCTTTAGATTTGTGAAGTTATTGTTCATGTTTTCTTTAAATTTATTTCTATGAGGTTATCTTGGTAGTCATGAGTTTGTCCATTTAGTTAGGGTTTGCTCTAAACTTTTATTGGATATGATCTTTTTAAATTTGAAATTTTTTCTAGTTTCGTTGTTCATCATTTTTTTTTTGTATTTAGCTTCAAAACTTTCCCTAGCTTACCTTTTATTTTGTTTTTTTATTCATATGATCTGAGTTGCAGGATTTAATAAGTCAACTCAAATGTGTTAGTATTTTTTTATATTATTTTGTTAATTGATTTGTATTTTCGAATTAAGCTATATATTAAGTCTTGAACTTGCATGTCTTTTCAGTTTGCTCTCTATTTTTAATAATGCTCTCATGAATGAACGGTTTGTGGGTTTGGTAAATATACTTAAATCGAAATATATTTTGTTTTTTTTTTTCCTTCTAATAAACATTCTTTTCTTATCATGATCATTTTTTTTTCTGTTCAATTTTTTTTAGATAAAACAAACTTATTTAATGCAGCCAATCGAATCACAACTTTTTTTTCTTCTTTTTCTTAAAGCACGCCAGTGGCCTCTTTTCACTCTGTTTTAATAGATTTCTTTTCCCAGCATGAGACTTGTACTAGTAATTATTTGGACCAGAAATCATAGTTTTTAAATTTGTTCTTGTGTTGGTTTTTTACCGGGTTGTCTAGGTTAATTTTTTTAAAATTAAAATGATATTATTTTAGTAAAAAACAAAAATTATCAGGTTGTAACTAGATTTTTGACTAATCCTTACTGGGTCAAGTGAATCATACCGAGTTTTTTTTTCTTTTTTAACTCGGTTCAATTTCAATTCTAAATTAACCAGGTTTCAAATCAATCCACCGGGAGGGACTTGATTCCAAACTATGCCAGAAACAATCTATCTTTAAATATGAATATGAGAGCTGGTACAAACAATGCTTATTGTATTCTGGCTCTTAAGAATAACCATCAGAGTAACTGTGCTTGAGGGCAACTAATTGGAGGTCGCAAAATATTTGATAACTTAATAGCCCGCTCTCCAATAATATATACACAGCTATTTAATTATTTATGATAATGGTATCTATGAATTTCAGATATATAATAGTATAACCATAATTATATTCAAATGAAAAAACAATGACATCACCTATCTAATATCCATCGGATTTTAGATACTTATTATTTTAAAATAATTTAATTGAATAAATAATTTTTAATTTTTAGAATCAATAGTTTTAATAAATTTGATTATATAAAAAGACATTATTAACATATAAACATATCATTAACAATAATCAAATAGGTTGAGAAATAATAAAATATTTCTAAAATATACATGTTCATAATATAATTTAAAAAATTGCATGATACTAAGAAAAAATAAGGTTTGCGTATGTGTTATTTATTTATTTAATGTCTCTGTCATTACCTTTTATAAGAATTTTATTCAACTTCATAAACTCCTAACAAATCAATATCATACTTTGATCTTCGTTGACGATATATGTAAAGAGTAGTATGATTTTCTGTATGTGTATGCAATAATAATATATATATTTTTATAAAATAATATAAATTATATCTTAAGATTTGTTAAGGAATTATATAAATTATATCCTCCTAACACCTCACATAATAACTTAAGCTTTTGGGTTGAATTGGTTCTTTGACATGGTATCAGAGTCTTGATGACCAAGTGATCTCAAGTTTGAATCTCACCATTTCTATTTATTCGATAAAAATTAAGCACAAGGTAACGTGGATCCGTGTAAGTTTTAAGTCTAAAAGACTTTCACTTGAAGGGATGTGTTAGATAATAATATAAATAATATCATGAGATCTCACCTAATAACTTAAATTATTGAGTTGAAATTGTTCTTTGACAAGATCTCATCTAAAAATTTAAATTATTGAATTGAGTTGATTTGCATGATATCATAATCTTGATAACTAATCAGTATTTAAATTTTACTATTATGATTTATTTAATAAAAATTAAGTATAACTATTCAAGTTTATAGCCTCAAAACTTTTTACTTTACAAAATATATTAATTAATAATATTAATCATCTCTTAAACTTTATATAGTGAATTAAATTATTGGTCCAGTGACTTAAATTATTGGTACAGTTTATTCTTTGACTACTTTTATATTATATAACTAGTGGTCTCCGATTGAGAGGGTACACCAGATGCATAAAGTTAGCAGGAAGATTCTTTTTTTATCTTTTGAGCTTTACTAACCACATATTGCCTTAATTTGCAGGCAGCTCTTGAGTGAATCTGTCAAGTTTCACCATCCCATGATATTGCAATAATCATTCATTTGTGTTCCTGAATTTGCAGGCAGCTCTTGAGTGAATCTGTCAAGTTTCACCATCCCATGATATTGCAATAATCATTCATTCGTGTTTCTACTGTGCTTTTGAGCTTTACTAACCACATATTGCGTTAATTTGCAGGCAGCTCTTGAGTGAATCTGTCAAGTTTCACCATCTCATGATATTGCAATAATCATTCATTTGTGTTTCTACCGTGCCAATTAAATTTGTGCTGCCACTAGTTTACTTTTCCAATGATAATCTTCAACATATATCATGGATTTTGTTATAGTCATATTCCTGCCTGAACAACAGGAAGCTTATCGCAAATTCCTGAGGGCATGATCAACAAGATGCCAAATGGGTTATTGAGCTTGTAGTCCAGTTGCATTTATATATTTACTCTCTTCCTTTCCCCTCTGCCTATGAATTGGTTCATCAGGCGTCTCGTTTATAATGAAGAAATTACAATAACGAGAAGCAATAATTAAGAACAAGATGTCTAATACACGTCCAAACCCAATTGATCAAGTAATGTAAAGTATTACAAAAGAAATTGGGGTTACAATAAACATGAAAAAATACACTAGACCTAGGCAAACAAACTTGCCTGGTTATTGGAACACATCACACAGAATGTAACATTGCCCTTCCTCTAAGACATTAACTGTAAGAAGAAAGCATTAGAAACCCAACAACAAGATCACGTTTTGCAAATACACCGACAAGTTACACAAAACAAACGCAATATGGGCCAGAAATTATATTTTTCATTCACATTTGAAGCCAGGAGGGATAGATTTGCCACATGCACTAACAAGTACGCTTAGAGCAACCGGCACATTCAAGTTAATTCCAAGCACACTAGCTTTAATAGCAGTGCAAAGACACAAGGCAACTTCCAAGTCAGCCAAGCCTTCAAGCAGAGGACAGCACTTGCTATAAGGTGGGCTTCCAACAACAACATTAACAAGTCCAAGGATGTCAGCACAAGCTCCTAACTTCAATGTGTCTCTGGGACAAGTTGGTTCTGTTGGGGGAGAAGGCGGGTTCTTAGGTTGGCAAGGACCGCAAGCACTGGAGAATGTTGAGAAGAAAAGGAGGGATATGATCAAAATGGTGGCAGTGAGTTTCTCGGAAGCCATGGCTACAGCTAGCTAGAGTACTGCTACTGAACCAAGTAGGAATTGTGAGATTTTAGGGGAGGAGTGCCTCTTTAAAAGGAGAATTGTGAGGTGGGAATTGTGAGATTGATTGAGTGGAAGATGGCACAAAGGGTTGATATTGCACAGTTTACATTTTTGTTTGCATATGGTAAAGAAGAAGCATGCTTTTGCTCTAGCTAGCGCTAAGATATTATCAGCGCAATCACTCTTTGGTAAGCGTTTTTTACAAGAACAAACAACAAGCCCCATTCTGGGTCAAATCTTCCTTTTCCAGTATCCCTAAAAAGAGATTTGGATCTCTATTTATCTTCTAATTATCCTTGTACGTATGTATGTATATGGTTTCTCATTTTATAATTCTTCTGTATAGGTCACATTCAAATATATATATATATATATATATATATATATATATATATATATACAGTGACTGGTTTTCTTTTCCTCAATAGATGCCTCATTTAGCCTTGGTTTTTTATATAAAGATTTATATATAGTAATAAGTATTTATTTGAATTTCATATGTTCTATTTAATGTGGAATCACATTCCAAAGTATTATGGAGAGACTCAACTTCATATTATATATTCTCAACCTCTCGCATTTGCAGTTCAAAAGCCTTACAAAGTTCCTGTGAAAATTAATTTAATCAACAAGTTTACAATACACAAACCCAATAATTTAATCAGTATTAGTGCATTGAAGTCTAAACATATATAGAAACCAAAAATGGTGTTCAGTAGCTTTTGTTTTTTTGCTATTACAAAGGAAAACATTTTTTTTTTATTAATATGAATATTCAAACCAGCTTGTGTGTACTTTAACTAATCTCACAGGCTCTGATATTAACGATCATGTAAGTTTTCAGTTGCTATCATATTAGCAACCATAGGGCTCGAACCTGAAATAATAGGGAAAACAAACCTCTTAATCTTTATCACTTGGTCACCTATTAGATAGTTAAAAATACTTTTGTTTTTTATACTAAGCTTCATGTGTAATTATGTTTCAATAAAATAATCTATTTTTCATTTATGAAAATTTATTTTTCATTTATTTTGTATATAAAAATTCAATTTACAACAATTTTAACCTAAAACCTAACACGTGTCTTCTAAAATTTATTTTTTAAAAACCACAATACAAAATAATTTTCAATCTATTATTTTTTTAATTATAACCACAAAACTATCACCTCACCAACCACGTAGAAAGGAGACCAAGAATCCAAATGAACTTCGGCAAGTGGCAGTACATCGAGACAATGTTATTTTCTGAATGGAATCCAGGTTGTGATCATGAATCCTTTTTTTGGGGTGTCTGTGTCCCGTGGTATTTTGTCCGGTATTTCCAATAATTGAAGCCCTTATACTATACCCGTTTTAACTCACGTGAAACCGATAATTTGCTGTCGGACCGGACCGGCCGTCGTTGATTGAAGTGCCTGTGCAGAGGTCTCTGTCGTCGATGCTGATTGAACGCCTTTATCGTGTGTACTCTTTGTAGGATTATTCCGAGCTAGCTCTTCCCGATTCGTGTGACCCATTCGTATCCAACTGGTACAATGCTTATCGATTTAAAGTTATTTTTTTTTATAAAAAAAAATAGGTATTTCATCAACCTCATTTAATTAGATTTTAAATCGATGATTCCTAATTTAATATGTTAAATATTAAAAATAATAATTTAATTTAAACCCGATAAAAACCAATAGGAATGAATAATTATTTTTTAAATAGTTATTTACTCCATATATATATATATATATATAAAATAAAAAAGTAGTGTGCTAGGCCTATTTCATTATAAAAGAAATGAAACTCCGAGATGTCACCATTAATGGATTGTGAATACATACAAGTTCTGCCACAATGAGGCTCCTCATGTCTTCGAATAGTTCCAAGCTAATTAAAAAAATAATTCCCTATCAGTACCAAGATGTTATTTAAACACTGTAAATACATACATACATACACATATATATACATAAATACATGCATGCATGCATGCATAAAGCAGTTATAGCAACAAAAAGAAAAAAGGCCGAGATGTCGGCATCTATTATTTAATGGTGAAAGCATACAGAATGTCACATGCATGGTCATCATATTTGTAACCTTCATGTGCTAGATTTTGTCCATCCATATATCATCTCCAATCTCAAGACTATTATTTTATATGTATTTGTCTGGTCACCGGTGCCTGGTGGTGATTACGGTGGAGCCACGAATTCCGTGTGAATGGCTGTGACATGGTTGATGTCTGGTGGAGGAAACTTCATCTATCTTTTATGTGAGGTAAGAGATTTCAATTTTTATCGTGTTCATCAATGGGCGATGGCTTTTCTTCCTTGTTTTCTTCGAAACATACTTCTTCAGAAAATGATGGATTACCTGTGATTTCCAGCAGAATTAAGAGGCTTTTATTTATAAAATAAAATATTATTTATATAAATCTTTTTTTTATTTGCATCCTCATTTTTTTAACACCCTTCTTCTCTTTATTTAATATTTTATTATAGTTGGTTTTACAAGTATCTCTCGCGATATTAATAATAAATTCTAACGTTAAATTAATACTCGATTTACAAAATAAAATTTAATTTTATTAATTTAAACCAATTAAAATTTCAAAAATCAAATTTCAAACTAAAATAAATATTCAATCTATTTTATTTTTAAGAATAGCACTTGTATCTCAGCTTTCCACTCTAACTTTGGTTAGAATTAATAAATTTATTATTATTATTTATCAACACAAATAATTTTTGTTTTATTTTATTAAATACATGTATCAACTTTAATTATTTTTTTTGTAACCATGATCGTTTTTTTTATGTCAAGAAACAATATGCTCTATATGGCACGGGGAATCAAGCTAGTTTGTATGGAATCCGGTTGATATGTGGATTTGATGGGAAGAATTGGGGATTTAATAATTGCGAAGTGTTTTTTATTTGCAGCTATTTTCTCATGTCCAAAGCCGAAGCCTTGGTGTACGTTTGCTGTCATCGGACCCCCAATGATGTTGGCTTGGACAGCGTACCCACTTGGAAGATTGATCGAAGCTCGGAAGCCTTGCCTGGCATGATGACCTGCTTGGAACTTCGTTAGGGCCAGATGAGTCATGGGTGTTGCTATGACCCAATAATACAAAAACAGCAATTATTCCTATGAAATTTGATCTCATACCAAAACATATTTTAGAAAGATGTTAAAATGTGGAACCTTAAATGCTAGAGAAAACAATAGTTTTTGGGTGTGTTTGGAAAAGCAGTTGAAACCGTGTTTTTTTTTAAATTTAAATTTGTTTTTGTTTAAAATTATTATTTTTATGTTTTAAAATCGTTTTGATGTGTTGATATTAAAAATAATTTTTTAAAAATAAAACAATATTATTTTAATATATTTCTAATTTAAAAATACTTTGAGCTGCAACTGTTATCGCACTCCCGAATACCCTCTTCATCACGTTCATCACGTGATTCGTTTTATTTCAAAATAGTTTTTTACTTGAGAATATAACTTGAGAAATTTCAAAAAATTACTTAAAAAAACAAATGAAAAAAAAAGAAAAAATTAGATTTATGACCCATCAAAATAATAAAAATATTTTTACATATAATTTATCTTTTTTTATTTGTTTTTTTCTTAGAGATAAATTCATAAAATAACTAATGAATTACTACTAATTACTCTCTTACAATTTAAATTTTTTCGGAATTTCTCAGCTTATATATATTCTCTCTCGAGTAAGAGATTGTTTCAAAATGAGGGGAATCAAATGATCAAAACTATTACTTTCTCGAGCATCTAAGGTTCCACATTTTAACGTCTTTTTAAAATCTGTTTCGTCTGTGATCGAATCTCAAGAATAATTATGGTTGGCTCGGAAATAAAGTTGTGCGAAAGATGTCATTTCGAGAGTCATCTCGAATATTTAATCGATATGAAAAGTTCTGGTATCGACTCCTTTCAAAATTTTATTTCGGAGTTAATGTTATAATAAACAAAATTATTTTATACACTCAAAGATATTTATTTTTCATAAATTCATTATCTCATGTTGCCCGCATCTCATTGAACCCTTTTATACCCAAATTAGCATTCAATTACCTTTCTTGTTTTGAAGAATGAGTTAGATTGAAATATAAAAGACTACAGTGAAAATGTTGGGGGAAATAGTGGCGATTTTAAATCTCATTTAAAAAATTCATTTAAGTTCTTTATCTTTTTTAGTTAATAGATGATTAGTCTCTTTAGTTGTTAGAAATTTAATTTTGATTCCAAACTTTATTTTTTTTATTTCTCAATTCTTTTTTTTATGAAAAAAGAAAGAGGTTCGTTGAATTTCAGTGTATAAAGATAAACTTGTCATTGACAACGATTCAGAACACCAAAATAGTTGATATCAGTAACAATAAGTTTTTTTTATAAGAAAAGTTTTACCTAGGTATTTTTTCCCTACAACTTGCTTGAGGAGATAAATCTAACCACAAGAATATTTTCAGGTTAGGGTTGATTTTGATGTTTTGAGCTGTTTTTTGAATTTTTTGACATCATTGTTATGTTTTTAAAGGTGATTTGAGTGTTTTCTAGATATTTAAACTAAAAAAATCTGTTGAAAATAAGTTATTTAGTCAAAAAAAAAAAAAAAAACACTGAGACCTATTTCTCATACGAACTCTAGTCTTCGAATTCTACACAAAGCAATATCTTTTTTTTTTTTCAATAACCTGCGGCGTACCTCATGCCAATGGACTAGTAACTTGTTCAATGCCCGTTGTAGGAAACACAAACAGTGATCGATACCCGTCTCAATAAAAGTGCAACAATGTTTGTTGGGTGTCCCTCCCCTCCTCTGGGACGTGTGCTATGAATGATCACAGGCCAGCAATGCATCATTAATAAATACATGAATGTGATCTGCTATTTTGTTAATTAGTTAATAAATGAAAGTCAAATAAATACATTAAACTTGCAGACACCACATTCCCAGCTGCTTCTGCATGTACTTTTGTATCAAAACGAATATTAAAATTGAAGAATTACTAATGATATATCTTTCACCTTGATTAACACTTTATTTTGGTATTGCGGTAGTTTTTGAAAAAAATTATTTTATAAAAATTATTTTTAGTTGAATTTAATTTGGTATTTATGTATGTTTAATTAAAACTGTGGTTAAAATTAAGGTTATAAAATAATTTTAAAAAATATATATTAATATTGATAGTTTTTAATTTAAATATTGTAGATTTAAGTATTGCTATTACATCATGAAATAAATAATACTTTATATAAAATATTTTTTTATTGTTCCATTAAACTATTTACAATTCCATCGAAATACATCCGACAAAGACTACAGTTTTCTTGGTTTCTTAAGAGTGCAACAACATCAAGTAAAATATAATCAGGAATAAAATTGGGATTGCGATCAAATTTTGCAAATGCTACGTCATCAAGCGATTTACGTTTAATTTATGTAGTGTCATTGAATAATGTTTAATACTAGTTTTTCGAATAAAACACAATAAAAAATAAAAAATAATTTTTTTATTTTACTGGGTCGGACCCGGTTCAATGCATCTTTAACTTTGGACCGAACCCGGTCCGACTGGAACAGTGGAGCATGACTACACTGTTCAGTGTGATTCCTCCGCGCAAGAAACAACAAAGAGCTGCTTTTTTGTACTTTTGATAAACATGCGACACAACCACAGTTTATGGTGGGTCGTACCAAAATAAAATTTTGTTTTTTGCTTAACCAAATAAAAATATATGTGGCTGTAGGTGAACTTTACCCGCCACTATAATTCCAAACAGCCACAATTATCTTTTAAAATATGATTTTTTAATTTTTTATTATATCAAATCAATTTTAAAATATAAAAAAATAATTTAAAACAGATAAACTTAAGTTTTTTTAGTCTTCAATGCAAAAACAAATGAACCGCCTTAGAGTAGTAAATTAGGAAGTACAGGTCCTTAGCAATAATTTTTTTTCATTACCTTTGTAATCCGTTGACTTGGAGTACAATCTTGATTAGATTTACTTTTAATTAATTTAGAAAAAATTACTCCATTAAATTGAAGTGACTAGTTAACGTAGTAAATTTTAATAATATTTTAATTTTTTTTCAATGTTATTTTATTTATTTTAATTTTTTTTATCTAAAATAATATTGTTTTTAAATATATTCAAATACATGATCATATATAACTTAAGTGTATATTTGAGAGAATTTGATAGATGATATTTTTTAAATTATTTTTTACATATAGATAAATTAAAATATATTTTTTTATTTTTAAAATTTATTTTTAATATAAACATATTAAAATAATTAAAAAATAATAATAAAAATAATTTGAAAAGGATGAAAAAACAATAGTTTAACCAACATATCTAACTTAATAAGCTTTTAACATAAATTTTAGAGGGTGTTTGAAAATATATTAAAAATGTTTATTTTCTAAAATGTTTATTTATTAAAAAATATATTTTCTAAAAAATTATAAAATATTAATTTAAAGTAAAGAAAAAAATAAAAAAATTTAATTTTTTTTAAAATATTTTAAAATACAAAAAGAAACAGTTACTGATACTGAATCGGATCCGAACGGTTGTGACAGGTATTCTCATCGTAAGAATTCTCCCAAATTTTTTAATTAACCTTTCCGCCAAAACTTCCACTCTGTCAATCTGCTACCTCCAGTTTTTACACCACTCCCATCACTTTTCGCTTCTATTTCTTTCCACCCTGTCAATCAATTCAAAAGGAAACTTTTTTCAAAATCCTTAATTAGATCCCCGATGGCGATCCTGTACGCGCTAGTGGCGAGGGGATCTGTGGTGCTAGCGGAGTTTACCTCGACGGCGACAAACGCAAGCGCGATTGCTCGGCAAATATTGGACAAGATACCAGGCAATGATGATATCAACGTCTCTTACTCTCAAGATCGCTATATTTTTCACGTTAAACGCACCGATGGCCTTACCGTTCTCTGTATGGCCGATGAAACCGCCGGCAGTAAGATTTTATTTCATTTCCCTTATTTTTTTTACTTCGATTAAATTTTGATCGGTTAGGGTTTTTTAGTGTTTTAATTATGTTGCGTGAGAAATTATTTGGTACTCTCTGTGTAGTCGAGGGTGTCAGAATCAGAATTTAAAGAAACATTGGATTCTAGGACTCAAAATTGAAATTAAGCTCATCTCTTCGTCTGGGAATTTCAGACGAATTAGTTTCTCTATGGCTAGGCCCTAACGACTATTTAATTATCTTTGAGAGCTGCAGAAAAGACTGGATTTTAGAATGGTAGCTGACGCTACTGTGATTGTTGGAGAACGAGTGAAACTTTGCAACTTAGGTGAGGACTGGAAATGAATTGCTTGTAGGAAAGTTATGATGTTGCCGTCAAAAGGAAAGTCATTTATATGCTGGGACTGGGGTGATCGCATGGTATTATCTTGTTGTGGCTTGGACACGATTACAATTATCGTGTATTGATATTTTAGAGAGAGATGGAAACATGTGATTTTTAGTGCTCGATCTATTACCTGTTTATTTATTTGACAATTAATTGAATGATTTAGGATTGATTTTAAAGGGGGTCCAGGACATCCAGGTCGTAGGATGCTTGGTGTTAGTATAGAAAGTGAATGTACGGGAAAACTCATGGTATTGTTGATGTGATGTGCAGGAAGAATTCCCTTTGCGTTTCTCGAGGACATTCATCAGAGATTTGTGAGGACGTATGGTCGTGCAGTTATTACAGCTCAAGCTTATGCCATGAATGATGAGTTCTCAAGAGTTTTGAGCCAGCAAATGGAGTACTATACTAACGATCCTAATGCAGATAGGATAAATAGACTGAAAGGTGAAATGAGTCAGGTGAGCTTCAATGAATTATGATTGCTATCTCTTGAAGGGTGATTGTTATGTAGTTTTCAATCCATAACTGATGTCTGGAATAATGTTTTATTTTAGATTTTGTTTCGTGAAATGTGGTTTCGATCCATTTTGCTGTTTTGTTGCTTTGTGAAAGTGTGGTGTTTTGGTGAGATGACTCATTTGTGGGCTTGAGTTCTACTTTGATATTGAATGATGAATTAATGGTATATAAAGGATATAAACCATTATTATCCTCATTGTTTGAGCAGAAACTTGGTATAATATTGAACAATTATTTTTCTGAATTTCCAGTTGAGGGGTCCTGCCTGAATTATTCGCTTTAAAGAGACTTGTAATTTCCAAAGTAATTTGTGGTGGTTGTATAACAGGTGAGAAATGTCATGATTGAGAACATTGACAAAGTTTTGGAGAGAGGTGATCGCTTGGAATTGCTGGTTGATAAAACAGCTAACATGCAAGGAAACACCTTCCGTTTCAGAAAGCAAGCTCGTCGTTTCAGAAGCACTGTATGGTGGAGAAATGTTAAGCTTACGTATGTTATTTAAATGGAATGTTTTTGATCTATAACTACATGCACTTGTGTACTGAAGAAGTTTCTTTCAACATTGCCTACTTGAAACTTGAGATCTTTAAATGCTTTGCCCACTGACTAAATCATTTGCATCTTGCAGGGTTGCTTTGATTTTATTACTACTAGTGATCATCTATGTTGTGCTGGCTTTTGTATGCCATGGACTTACACTACCTACGTGCCTAAAGTAAGAGCAGCAGTTGAGTGAGATCTGATGTGCTTTGTGCTTGTATTTTTTGTTTATTTTTCCTAGTACAAGGGATTTTCTGTTTGAATTTTTTCTCTTCTCAAAGTTGTATTAAATTTTCTTCTTTTGAGCAATGTGAAGCACATGAATTATCCGGGTGTGTTCACACATTGTGTATCAGACTGCCCTTGTGGAAACAAACTGATGCAAGTTGTATGTCTATTTAAGCGTTTGATTGAGTTAATATTTATGAAGTGCAAATGTTTTGGTGTCCAATTTTGATGACTCTCTTTTCTGCTGAGGTGCTATACATGTTTCTGAATTGTTCCTTTGTCAAAAACGCCCTTCATGGTGTGAGCTGTGCTTGGTATTCTTGACGGGAACGAGAGGGGAAGGGACCTATTACGTTTCAAGAATTTTGTTTACCTTTTCTTCTCAGATTCCACTCAGAAAGAAGAACCAATCTTAGGATTGTATATAGCATTATTGTCACTAACATTCACTTGCCAATACCCTATAACATAATCTCGAGGAGTAGCTTATGCTTGAAGGATAATGATAGCTTGATATGTGCCCTCACTAAAAAAGGCATGAAATTTCTATATTTCATGGTTTCTACTTGCTTGTTCTCTATTTACTACTGGCGGTCCTAGCTACTGCGTGTTTGTTTCTGTTCATGGTGTGATAAGGATCATGGTGGGAAATGTGTCGGCATCCTCCCAAGCAATCAAATGGATAAAGGTCCAATATAATTTTTGGAGCAAATCAGAGAACCGAGGTGGTCCTAGCTGCTGCATGTTTGTTTAATAATGCTGGGAGTAAAAACAAAGTGTTCGAAACGGAATGAAGCTTGTCACATTTTGTCATAGCTAAGAAAGAAACTACATAACAAATTGGAAACTCCAAGGTATTTGTCCCCTCATCAAGTAAGACATCTGATAGGGTAAGTTTACTTTTTCCAAGTATTTCCAGACAGTATATGCGCTAACTTTGCATTTTGCTTTCATTATTAACCATTTTAGCAGCATATATTGTGATCTTTATTTGCATTTTCACCCAGCCATCATGGGATTCACCTCTCAGCCTACTTTGACTTAATCCCTAGTTACTAGGAAGAAAAGGTCTTTCGGAGGTAATTTTATGGGTGTAAATTGGAGATGGCCAGCCACATCATAAAGCCGAATGGAAGCTGTACAAAGTGCTTTTGGTGTCTTGCAAGTCGCAAGAAGTTTCCTTGCTCGCCCAATTCAATCAAATTTTCTGTCCTGCCTGCATGCGGATTTTGTTGGGGCAGAAAAAGCTGTGTTGTCTTTTTCTTTTTTCTTTCCTTTCCCTCTCGGCTACATAGTACAGAAGCCTGGTCCTGGAAATGACAAGGACCAGCGTGCCTTTCTGCTTACTGTGAGTAAGTAGTGCTGTTTGCATTATGAACCAAGGCTATTGAACATGACACAACCATGCTCAACCAACGCCAAATTGGAAAATAATGAATGCCACAAGGTCAAGAAACCAAAGACATGGGAAACCTCGTGTAAGACGCATCTCTTCCATTAGTAGCATGAGCAGACAGTGACGTAAAACAGACACAGCAACAGATTTTAAAAGAAAAAAACATGTTGAATTTCTAGCTTCTTTCCGCATTAGAATTTACACCAAGCTGTCCTCTACAGGATCGAATTTGTTCGTCAACTCTTCCAATTCGTGCAATGCAGTCTTATAATGACCTGAAGATCGTGCTCCATCCTCCACAACTGGAATGGCACATTTGTACAGATGGGTATACCAGTACATAGGGTTATCCGAGTCAACATCATTGGAATTGTGATCTAGAAGACCCCTGCGCTTAAAATCTTTGCCCCATCGTGGTAGAATGTAGCGAGAAGGGACTTCTTTGACAATGTATGTTACTATTTATCCATCAACATTCACCTGCTTTGTGTTAAAACAAGAATACATCCCCTCAACTTCAGACTGGAACCTCTTAAAAGATTTAGTTTCTGTACATTTCAGAGAGCCGCGCCTCAAATTTACATCTTGTTTTCAACTCAAAGCTGGAATCTTTGGTCTCCAGATCTGCCATGGCTTTCAAGTGTTTTTGGTGTAGGGAGAGATCATTCTTATCTACAAATTCCTTAAACGATGTATGCTTATGTACATAGCCATCAAAAAAAGGCATCACAGCCCTCATTTTCTTGGATGGGGATCATTCCTGCAAAGACTACGTCCTTTAAGTAGACCGGAACCCGCCTGTGTCTCTCTTCATGCAATGTTTGAAGCCATATTTTATCGCCAAGACCAAAGCGAAAGACAGACAGGACAATAAATAGTGCTACTGCTCCCTACCACCATCAACTACTGCTAAAAGAAAGTTCCAATGGTGGTCGGTTTCTGCAATATTTCAACACAAATAGGATGGATGTCGGACCCTTTATGCCGCCGGTAACCGTTACATTCAGCAACAAATACGATCACCTGATAAAATTCATCTCAAGTTAAATTCTCAATCTACAGAAACCAAACTCTTTCATACAAGTAAGTTCATCTGACTGAGCATACTAACTACCACCAAATTCTCAATCTACAGAAAGCAAACTCTTTCATACAAGTAAGTTCATCTGACTGAGCAAACTAACTACCACCAATAATGAATTATTAGTATCCCTTACTTGCGTATTTTCCAAACATCATTCGATCTCTTGTAACAAATGTAGCACAAGTTACAAGGATTACATTACAAAACATCCTTAACACTTAAGATGCGTACCAGCAATAATGTCAGGCACTACCATCCAGTCCTTAAAAAGGAAACGCACTTCACTTTTAAGATTCTTGTTCAATATCTAAAAAGTTTGGGACTTTGTACCATAAACAACATAACCCTATTCATCTAGAATAATATCAATAATATTTATTAAATTTCGATCATCAAATTAACTCACTCGAGATTCATTCGACTGGATACTTAATTTGAATTAATTTTTTTAAAAATAATTTAGAATATAATCTTATCAAGTTAGTATATTGACTTAGTATATTGACTTAGTCAATCTAATCAAAACTTTAATTAATTTTTTTAAAATAAAATTATTTTAATTACCCAATTAACATGTTTGTCTATGAGTTGGGCATTGAATGGACTAGTTTCATCACTTAATATGGTGGTTTTACTGACCTATCAATTGACTACAATTTTATTATTAAAAAAATTAATTCGGAATAGCACGACAATATAACAAGATATGGTATCTTCGAATCAAAATTTATGATGGCTGATTTTTTCCTCTCTAAAATTTCATAGCTTTACAGGGTTCAAAGTATTTACTTTATCTGCGGTTAAACCGATATTATCAATTGAAACCCTGGAAAATAAAAAAAGAATTTCTTACATCTAAAATTGAGTCAATACTTGAAATTGAAGTGGGGATTTTAGAGGATCTTATAATGATTACCGAGTCGGGAAGGAATCGGCAGTGATTTCATACGTGGGACTGAGTGAGTTCTGTCCAAGTTGGCAGTGAAAAAAAATTGTGCGTGTAAGAAATCTAAAGCTAAATTATATAAAGCAAATATTAAAGGATGAATGAGAAAAAAATTGAGATAAGCTTGTATAGAAAAAATTAAATAAAAACAATAAAAGTTAATTCTCAAGAAAACTAAAGGATGAAAGGATAAAATAAAAAAAAAACTATTTTAAAAAAATACTTAAGTTAACCTGAATTAACTCGATTAACATGTAACTTGGGATATAATATTTGAATAAATCCAAAGAAAGGAAAGTGAAAAAAATCACGAATCTCAAGGTCATGTTGATTGATGAAATTAAAAAAAAAAATCAAAGTTAAATCAGGCTAATCTTTGAAACCTGTGACTTGTGTCATGAGACTGATATTACAACATAGAAGACAAATAAAAAAAATAAGGAAGAAAAATTCCTAATCATCTAAAATTATAAAAACAAAACAAATAACAATCAAAAGAATAAGGATTAAATTTGATAAAAAAAATAAAATAAAATAAAATATTGAGGGATGAAATTGAAAAAAAATAAATCAAGAAAATGATTTAAAAAAAAATGAGGATGAAATTGGATATACAAATCAAATGAAATAATTTTTTGAGTGATAAAGTTGAAAAAAAAAATCAATAATTTATTAAAAAACAAAAAAAATAGCAATAAAGAAATAAAGATCAAATTTGATACAAAAATTAAATGAAATAAGATGTTGATGGATGAAATTGAAAAAAAAATCAATCTAAAAAAGCCTCAAAAGCAAAACAAATAATAATAAAGAGAATGATGACTAAAATTGATATGAATACAAACCGACATAACACATTTCATTTTTAGAAGGGTTGATGCAGAATCCGATGCTAGGGAAAAAAAAGAAGGAAAATAAAAAATATTCCATTGAAGCCCAGTCATTGCTTCGTTGTTTGTTTGTCCCTGACCATCAGGAAGAGAATGACATGATACTTTCAACTCCATTATTAAAGGCGACATTTAATTGCTGGGAGGCACTGCACATGCTGTTCAAATAACACGAACGCCTCTTACTCGTTGGCATGTCTAACAAGTGCCAACCATTTTTTTTTAATTATATTTATATATATTAAAAGACTAAACCGTCTCTCATTCAAATTGATTATAACTAAAAAAAACCATAATAAAAATACAAAAATGTAATTAGATGTTAATTTTATTTTATTGTTTTTATTAAGTTTAAAGGCAATATAATCATCTCACCGCATAATCAAAGCATTAAAAGATCAAAAGGCTTCTAGAACTTGATTTTATTTTATTTTTCTTTAAATGGTGTTTAAGTCATTTCATTGTATACCAAAAAATATAAAAAACTAATTTATCCTCTTTTCGTGTTTCATCTCTAGTTTTTTTAACCGTGTCACCAAACTAAATATATATAAATAACTTCCTTCCTTTCACCAAATTAAAAAGAGAATGATGTACATTGCAGATAGACAATTTGCCAGGATTATTTTTCTATTCACTCAATTATTTCCCTCTTTTTCGTGTTTCATCCATGGTTTTTTTTAGCCGTGTCACCAAACTTTGTATCTTTGCAATTTCATTATTAAAAAGATATCTAATTATGTCAAAAATAGTTGATCGAGCTTCATAAAGTTTTTTATTTGTTTATATTTTTAGAGAGATTAAATGGTGTTTTGAGTTTATGAATGTATTTATTAAGATTCCTTTAATATTTAAAAGTTGTTTTTAAGTAAAAATAAATTGAAAAAATATTTTTTTAATCCCAAAACTCAAACACTATTTTTTAATGATCATAAAATCTCCAGCAGATGATAGGTCATCTACCATGAAGAATGATTGACGTTTGTCATGACAAATGAGTGTCATCGATATTATATATATATATATAAAACATTAGAGCAGATAATATATCATCCATTTTAAAAATATATAAATAAGGCGGGCACGTGGACTGCTCAATCCAACAAAAGTTGATTTTTTTTACTTTTCATTAATTTTTTAATTTAAATTTTAACTAATATCCCCTCTCTTATTTTTTAAATTATTTAATTTAACTTTTTGAAAAAAATAATTAATCTTTTAAGTTGTTTTTATAATTTTATAATAATTTTTATAATTTATATTTAATTTTTTTTGGTTTAAATTTTATGTAAATAAGTTGTATTTACATGGTCCATGCGTGAAAATAAAAATCATATAGTGATCATTAACATCAAAGATAAAATAAAATACATATATAAAATACAAAAGAATAAGTGGAGTAAAATATCTTTTGCTTCTTATAAGAAATATCAACTTTTCTTTTTAATACTTAATTAACATTAATAACTCCTTTTTGATTTATCAATTTATATATATTTTTAATTCATCTCATTAAACATAAACACCATCTTATTTTTTTCAATTAAAAAAATTTAATGATACTTAAAAATGCATCCATGAAGCTAATAACCTTTTATCACTCTCTTCTTTTCCCTTAAAAATAACTTGAAATTTTACTCATATTATAATACGATGGTCTGTTCGAGAATATGATTGTGGTTGCTTTTCAAAGTACTTTTCGTGCTGAAATGCATCAAAATAATGTTTTTTTATTTTTTAAAAATTATTTTTGAGATCAGTGTATCAAAACAATCTAAAACATACAAAAAAATTAATTTTTAACAAAAAAAATTAATTTTTTTAAAAACACGGTACAACCGCGTTTCCAAACGCTCACCTATAATATAATCAGTATACTTTTACAAAACAATATTACAACAACACAACATAACATGCACTTACACTAAATAGATGAAATCAAAATCGTTAATTGATTCATAAATTTATGTGCAAAATTGTGAATGGATTCTGTAGGAGCTGACAATGGAGTTTCAACTAGTTAGTTGTTAAACTTGTTACCAAGGCCAGGGAAGGCTAAAAGGTTAAAGATTTCCATTTCCATTTTATGTGCAAGCATTTTAATTTCTCAATGCACTCAAAGCGTAGAATAGCAAAGGCCGAATGTTGTCCTTTGTGAATTGTCAATTGGGCTTCCATTCTCATCCCCAACGGCCCATCAAAATGACAGAAGTTTGTCCGCGCCGTAATAAGAAGATTAGAAGCCTGTTTGGTTTTGTATTTTAAAAAGTGTTTTTTTTTTAATATTTTTTTTATTTGTTTTAAATTAATATTTTTATTTTTTATTTTTTAGATTATTTTGATGTACTAATATCAAAAATATTTTTAAAATTTAGTTTCATATATTTCCATTCAAAAAATATTTTAAAAAGTTATCGTTATCATACTTTCAAACACTTTCAAGTAAAAGAAATTAATTTAAAATAAAAATACTAAATTTTTTTTTAAATATTTTTTAAATATTTTTGAAATGCAAAAACAAACGAGATTTAAATTGTATATTTAAAAACATGGCTTGATGCTTGCTATAAATTTTTTTTATTTTTTATATTTATAAATTATTTGTAATAATACTGATAAATTTTAAAAATTAAAAAATAATATTTAAATATATTTATAAATAAAAGGACTTTAAAAAACAATTATTCTAGCCCTTAGCCATTAAAAAACCAGTAAGTAAATGCAGAAGAATTAAAAAAAACTGATTTCTCATAATTTCCAGGAATCCTTGAGCGTAAACACAAGTCGTACACGTGGGCCAGTTTGAACAGCCGACAACATAGAATATCTGGATCCTTCCACTCAATGGGCCCCGTTGATGTCCCTCGAAAGCAAATCTTCGATTATAAAAATCTAAACCTTTCTAATTTCAACAAATCCACACCGATAATCCTTCAATCAAGCTCCCTTTAATATATAATTAGAACCGGAAAACTAATAATATAGTCGATTGAAAGAATTTAAAAATATCCCGCCATTTTAAATGTATAATAAATGGAGTGATTTTTTATGGTGTAATTTTTATAAAAATAATTTACTTACCTCAAATAATATTTATTTATATATTATTTTAAAACTATCATAAAATCATTTAACATCAACATGCTAGTTTATTGATTTGAAATTTAATTTGAACTAATTAAATCAACTTGACAATTTATTAATTCTAATCTTAATTTAGACTGAGTTTTATTTTGAATAGACTTAAATATTAACATGGTTAAAGTAGAGTTACATTCTTTATGTCAATTTTAAGAATTATTTTAAGTTTTATTTTATTAAAATGATATTATTTTATTTTATTTTTAAATTAAAATAACATTGTTTCAAAGTTACCCAATAAAATAAGGGTTAAATGGGTTAAATATGGAGTTTAAATTTGATAAATATGTTTAATACTAGAGTAGTTAAATATTATTATTTTTTAAAAATAAAAAATTAATTGTAATAATTTTTCAAAACAAATTAAATTGATGTTAAAAAATTATGATAATAGGTTTTGATTTTATTTTATTTTTTCTAAGAAAATCCAAAACATTCGAGGTTTTTTTTTTTTTTTTTTATGTATTCGAAATCAAGGCAAAACAAAAAAGGAAAATGGCAAATGATACCCAACTCTTGAGAAAAAAAAATACTTTGATAAAATTAGCTCTTTTTACGGGCTACGTGTCCTTACTCCCACGTACGTGCATCATAACCAGGCCCAATGATGTGGACCCCACCTCCAAGTTTTCCTCGATGTCACACAGCGAAACTTGCACCTACGCCACATCGAATCCTGACCCCAAGAAACCCAAAAAAAAAAAAGAAAAAAAAAAACCAAAAAGAGAAAACAAGAAAAAGAAAAGAGGGCAGGTTAACTACAAGTCCACAAGGAGCTCATTGTCCAGAACAGCCTCCTCCCTTTACCCTCACGCCCACACACCCCTCCTCTCTTTCTTCCTCTCCCTCTCTCTAAATTTTTTGATCAAAACTCTAGAGAGAGAAAAGTAAAAATAAAATAAATACTGAATAACACCAAACACCAAAAACCCCTAACAAACAATGAAACACCACACCACCACCATCGCCACTTCAATGGAAGCGGCAGCCACATCCTCATCCTGCTCCTCATCCGCCCCTACACCTTCCCCCTCCGACCAATCCTCTCTCGCCACATCATCATCCACTACCACAGCAACGCCAACATCAACCACCACAACAATTGACGATATCACCGTGGGGACCACGCGAGACGGAACGAACGGAGCGGCGGCAGAAGCCGTTACAATCGATCGGCGAGGGGAGTATTCGGCAATCTGCAAATGGACGGTGCAGAATTTTCCACGTGTCAAAGCTAGGGCATTATGGAGTAAATATTTTGAGGTAGGCGGTTACGATTGCCGTTTATTAATTTACCCTAAAGGTGACTCTCAAGCTTTGCCTGGCTACATCTCAATCTACCTTCAAATCATGGACCCGCGCGGTACATCATCGTCAAAATGGGATTGTTTTGCTAGCTACCGTTTATCAATTTTTAATCCACTTGATGATTCCAAAACTATACACCGTGATTCATGGCATCGGTTTTCCAGCAAGAAAAAATCACACGGTTGGTGTGATTTTACCCCGGCTTCTACCGTTTTCGATTCCAAATTAGGTTATTTGTTTAATAATGATTGCGTTTTAATCACCGCCGATATTTTGATTTTAAATGAGTCAGTTAGTTTTATCCGCGACAATAGTAGTAGCACTAGTAATAATGAGGTGCAATCGGGGGTTTCTTTATCGATTTCATCGAATTCTGTAGTTGTGGGACCAGTATCGGATGTGTTGAGTGGGAAATTTACGTGGAAAGTGCATAATTTTAGCTTGTTCAAGGAAATGATTAAGACACAGAAGATAATGAGTCAGGTGTTTCCTGCTGGGGAATGTAATTTAAGGATTAGTGTGTATCAGAGTTCAGTGAATGGTACGGATTATTTGTCTATGTGTTTGGAGAGTAAGGATACGGAGAAGACAAGTGTTTCGGATAGGAGTTGTTGGTGTTTGTTTAGAATGTCTGTTTTGAATCAAAAGGCTGGGGGGAGCAATCATGTGCATAGGGATTCATATGGACGGTTTGCGGCAGATAATAAAAGCGGGGATAATACAAGTTTGGGGTGGAATGATTATATGAAGATGGCTGATTTTGTTGGGGCTGAATCAGGGTTTTTGGTTGATGATACTGCCGTTTTTAGCACTTCATTTCATGTGATTAAGGAGTTCAGTAGCTTTTCAAAGAATGGGGGTTTAAATGGAGGGAGGATTGGGGGTGGAGCAAGGAAGTCTGATGGGCATATGGGGAAATTCACTTGGAGGATTGAGAATTTTACGAGGTTGAAGGATCTTTTGAAGAAGAGGAAGATTACTGGTCTTTGCATCAAGAGCAGGAGGTTTCAGATTGGGAACCGGGATTGCCGACTCATTGTTTATCCTCGAGGTATGCAAGATTGTCATTAGTATTATTTAGCTATGAACTTACCGTTGCTCATTTATTTTTATGCTAACAGACTTGGAGTATGCCTTGAATCTATTATGAAAATCCTGCTCTAATTGATGATTTTAAGACAAGTGCAGCACGTCTCGATATGGATAGTTGAGCAGTAGTTCTTCCTACTTATGTGGACACAGAGAGCTTGCTTGCTATCTTTTTATAATGGTCTGTTATGCTGGATTTATTTGAAGTAGCTTCATATTTTTATTTTTTATATTAGTGATAAACTCACTTAACTGGATTAAGGTTTTGCAAAACACCATGCATCATTGCATTCCGCTTATAATTTAACTAGTTAAGTTTTGGTCCTTGGGCTGTGCTAGGAAAGAGAAGGTTTTCTTTGATTGCATGCATCATGTATTTAAGCTAATTGTACAAGATATGTAAACCAAATTGACAGTTAATGCCTTCTCTTTGCTCACATGCAAAATGGTTTCAAGTTAATTTGTAAGCCCAACTGGAAGTATTTTAGGAAAGTGAAGTGATGAGAAATTCCTGTATGCTTGGTGGTATCAGGGCAGTCTCAGCCACCATGCCACCTTTCAGTGTTTCTTGAAGTTACGGATTCACGAAATACTTCTAGCGACTGGAGTTGTTTTGTGAGTCATCGATTGTCAGTTGTGAACCAGAGGATGGAGGAAAAATCTGTCACAAAGGAATCTCAGAATCGCTATTCCAAAGCAGCCAAAGATTGGGGTTGGCGTGAATTTGTGACACTTACAAGCCTGTTTGATCAAGATTCTGGGTTTCTTGTTCAAGATACTGTTGTATTCTCTGCAGAGGTTCTCATCCTGAAAGAAACATCCATAATGCAAGATTTTACTGATCAGGATACCGAGTCAACTAATAGTGCTTCCCAGATTGATGGGGTTGGCAAAAGAAGTTCATTTACGTGGAAAGTGGAGAACTTCTTGTCCTTCAAAGAAATAATGGAAACTCGAAAAATATTTAGCAAGTTCTTCCAAGCTGGTGGTTGTGAGCTTCGGATTGGTGAGTAGTTATCTTTGGTCATCTCTGAGCTGAAGTTCTGGTTGCAGCTGCCCTCTTTCTTTATTCAACTGATGGTATGTATTTTTTCCCATGCAGGTGTGTATGAGTCCTTTGACACCATATGCATATACTTAGAGAGTGATCAGTCAGTTGGTAGTGATCCAGATAAAAACTTTTGGGTCAGATACAGAATGGCTGTAGTGAATCAAAAAAATCCTGCCAAGACTGTGTGGAAGGAGTCATCTATTTGTACAAAGACATGGAATAATTCTGTCCTGCAATTCATGAAGGTGTCAGATATGTTGGAAACAGATGCAGGGTTCCTTGTACGAGACACCGTTGTTTTTGTCTGTGAAATATTAGATTGCTGCCCATGGTTCGAGTTTTCAGATTTAGAGGTTAGAATTACAGTCTTTCTTCGATCATTTTCTGCTATTTTTATGTACTGAGATTCTTGTATGGTGATATGCCTGTTGGTTCATGTGTCTGCATCATGTTCCTGTGTGATTTTTAACCTTCAACATCATGTGCCAATGGAGAGAACTTTTGTGTCCGAGTTTTTAAAATCTTCTTTTTACACCAGCCAGGCATTTTAGATGTCCTATATTTTACACTCTTTTTAAGTTATTTTATCTCAGAATTATAAGAACATTATTTGTTTTGGTTCATTGAGAGGCCCACTAGGCCTTGAACCCCATAATGGGGGTAGTTGCACTCCACTCCCTAAACCCCACTGGCTCATCCCACGTATTGGTAATTTTGTATGCACCTTTTTTTTGTGCAACACATCAGGAAAATGCATGTAAGAATAGTGCATGAAAACAATCATGAATTAGCCCACCAGTTCAATGGTTCTGATTTTTTTGTGTACCTTTCATGCATGCATTTTTGTGCTATAAAAATTTACTCCTATGCATCTTATTTTCAATAACCAGTACATTTGTACAAATTTGTTGGAGATCAGAAGCAGCATTTTTTATTTTGTTATCATATCTTCTTCATATGATGGCTGAATGTTTATGTTTGTTCTGCCTTCTGTTAGGTTTTGGCATCTGAGGATGATCAGGATGCTTTAACAACTGATCCCGATGAACTCATTGATTCTGATGATAGTGAAGGAATAAGTGGAGATGAAGAAGATATCTTTAGAAACCTTCTTTCCAGAGCTGGGTTTCACCTCACATATGGAGATAATCCTTCGCAGCCACAGGTTACTTTACGAGAAAAGCTTTTAATGGATGCTGGTGCCATTGCTGGTTTTCTGACTGGGCTACGTGTTTATCTTGATGACCCTGCTAAAGTAAAGAGGCTGCTTCTTCCAACAAAACTTTCCGGTAGCAATGATGCAAAGAAGGCCACAAAGGCTGATGAATCTTCCCCCAGCTTGATGAACTTGTTGATGGGAGTAAAAGTTTTGCAGCAGGCAATTATAGATTTACTTTTGGACATAATGGTTGAATGTTGCCAACCTTCTGAAGGAAGTTCAAATGATGATTCATCTGATGCACACCCAAAGCCTTCTCTTGATGGCAGTGGTACGGCCAGCCCATTGGAATCTGACAGGGAAAGTGGAGCAACAGAATCTGCTCGGTTTCCTGTACATGAAAGATTGGATTCTGGTCTAGATGATTCTACTAGAGCATCTGCTGTTCAGAGCTCTGACATAAATGGGACTGGTATGCCTGGACAAGCTCTTCCAGGACAGCCTATTCATCCACCCGTAACAACAGCAGGGGGTGCTTCAGGAAATGCTTCACTTCGCTCTAAGGTATGGATTTCCACTGCATAACTGTTTACTTTTCCTGTGTAATATTTTGGTTTATATTAATTACTTGGAGAAGTCGGACTTTCAGACCAAGTGGCCGGAACAATCTGAGGAGCTCTTGGGACTGATTGTCAACTCACTGAGGGCCCTAGATGGAGCTGTTCCACAAGGCTGCCCAGAGCCAAGACGAAGACCGCAGTCTGCGCAAAAGATAGCTCTTGTGTTGGATAAAGCTCCTAAGCATCTGCAGCCTGACCTGGTTTCTTTGGTACCCAAATTGGTTGAGCATGCAGAGCATCCTCTGGTTGCTTATGCACTTCTTGAAAGACTTCAAAAGCCTGATGCAGAACCTGCATTGCGGATACCTGTAAGATAACTGTTGAATAGATAGACTTTTATAAAAAACTCCCTCTCTATTTTGACCAACTGCACATACTGTTCTTCTTTAAGTCTATTGCCAGATATTTCATTGTGTGATTTTGATGGTCATTCTTAGGTTTTTGGTGCTCTTAGTCAACTGGAGTGTGGCAGTGATGTGTGGGAGCGTGTTCTATTTCAGTCTTTTGATCTTTTGGCTGACTCAAATGATGAACCTCTTGCTGCTACCATTGATTTTATATTCAAAGCCGCATCCCAATGCCAACATCTTCCTGAAGCAGTACGCATTTCTTTCTCAGAATATCTTCCTCTGTTGTTTGACAAGATCTCTTTAATGCTTATTTAAATTTCTCTGTTTTCTTTTGTAGGTCAGATCTGTTCGTAGTAGGCTAAAAATTTTGGGGGCTGACGTGTCCCCTTTTGTCCTGGATTTTTTGAGCAAAACTGTGAATAGTTGGGGAGATGTTGCTGAAACCATACTAAGAGATATTGATTGCGATGATGACCTTGGCGACAGCTGCTCAACATTGCCTTGTGGTCTTTTCTTGTTTGGAGAAAATGCATCTGCTGCTGAAAGGTTGCAGGTGGTGGATGAGCAGACATTCCATTCTAGCAGTCATTTTTCTGACATTTATATTCTGATTGAGATGTTATCCATACCTTGCCTTGCTCTTGAAGCTTCTCAAACATTTGAGAGGGCTGTAGGCCGAGGAGCAATTATGGCTCAATCTGTAGCAATTGTCTTGGAAAGGCGTCTCGCTCAAAGATTGAATTTTAATGCCAGATTTGTTGCTGAAAATTTTCAGCAGGAAGATGCTATACTAGAGGGAGAAGCCAGTGAACAGCTGCGAGTTCAACGGGATGATTTCTCTGTTGTTCTTGGTCTTGCTGAGACACTGGCCTTTTCTAGAGACCTTTGTGTGAAGGGATTTGTTAAGATGTTGTACACGATACTATTTAAATGGTATGCAAATGAGCCCTGTAGAGGGAGAATGCTAAAGAGACTTGTTGATCATGCCACCAGTACTACAGATAATAGTCGTGATGTAGATCTAGATTTGGATATATTGGCTATTTTAGTTTGCGAGGAGCAAGAGATTGTTAAACCTGTTCTGAGCATGATGCGGGAGGTTGCTGAACTTGCAAATGTTGACCGGGCTGCTCTTTGGCACCAGCTATGTGCTAGTGAAGATGAAATTATCCGTATGCGTGATGAGAGGAAAGCAGAAATTTCCAATATGGCTCGGGAGAAGGCAAATCTATCTCAAAAATTGAGTGACTCTGAGGCCACTAACAATAGGCTAAAGGTACCTGATATAATCCAGTTAATTAACATGTAGGAATTTTTTATGTGGAATTTATTAATGTTGATAATACTGTTGAAATGACAGTCTGAAATGAGGGCTGAGATGGATCGCTTCGCTCGGGAGAAGAAGGAACTTTCTGAACAGATTCATGAAGTTGAGAGTCAGCTTGAATGGGTACGTTCAGAGAGAGATGATGAAATTATCAAGCTTACAGTTGAGAAGAAAGTTCTTCAAGACCGTCTTCATGATGCTGAGACACAACTCTCCCAATTGAAGTCCCGAAAACGGGATGAATTGAAGGTAAGACCATGAGATATGTTTTCCTTTATGAATGCTCTCGTTTTTTTACCACATCAATCCATTACTTCTTGTTTGTTATCTAAAGGTGAAATAGTAACTTAGCCAACAGCTCATCTAGTTGTTTCTGGCTCGCTGTTTGGGATTTCTGGGGAGAAGGGGAAGGGAGGGGGATTAAGGAAAGGGATGGAAAGAGAATACTCTTTCCTTATTTCAATTTATCAGTATGGAAATGCAAGTTAAAGAATTTTTCTTTGTTTGGTTTGAGAATGGGAGAGAAAGGTAACTATTTTCAAATTACTTTTATGTCCGCAGGGTATATTTTGCTAAATTAGTTAAAAGGTTATGATTGGAAGTTTGGGTCTGAAAGTTTTAAAGTTATTACCTCGCCTCCACTACTTCCAGATTAGGGGGAGACTTTTTACAAGAATGGAGGGAGTGACAGTTAATAATATCCTGCCCCACCATTCACCTCTTTCCACAATGTACTGTAATTCCCTTAGAATCTTGGAACATCTTTTTTTGTAAATTTCAATTCCTGCAGTGAAAAAATGGAACTCCTCTGCCGTGCCAAATCTTATCATATTTCTTTCTTATGGAGGAATGTTTTGGAAATAAGAGAGTTGGTTGATATTTGTAAGCAACATTGTGGATGTATATGGTTGAGATATTCCTGTAGAATTTGCTTCTTTGTCCTCGAGATAGGTGGATGGATTATGTTTTTTTTTTAGAAGATTCTGTTGGTTGAGGTTTCAGCGTAAAATTCATGGAAACAATTTTAGCTGATTACACATTCTTCTCCCTTAAATGCTGACTGCTGTTGTGCTGCAAATATTAAATGCAGAGAGTAGTAAAAGAGAAAAATGCTCTCACTGAGAGGCTGAAGAGTGCTGAAGCTGCACGAAAAAGATTTGATGAAGAACTGAAACGATATGCAACAGAGAATGTGACCAGGGAAGAAATCCGTCAGTCATTGGAGGACGAGGTTCGGAGGTTGACACAAACAGTTGGGCAAACGGAAGGAGAGAAGAGGGAGAAGGAAGAGCAGGTTGCTAGGTGTGAAGCATATATTGATGGGATGGAATCAAAGTTGCAGGCCTGTCAGGTTTGTGCTTTTACATAGTCAGTGCCTCTGAGTATTTTATCATCACAGTCATGTCTAATCATGTGTTCATATCAAAAGCCTTGGTCATGATACTTGATCAAGCTTGCAGTTCCATTTTTTGTCTTTTGAGTATCAAAACCATCACCTTAAATTTTTTTTCAACAGGCTTGTCTTAATTTGCTATTTGAACTCTTGCATGCAATGTCCGTGCTTTAGGTGATGGACTTGTTTTTCCTTGAACAATTTGGGTAAACTTCATTAAAAATGGGATTTCTTTTTTGGTGGATGGTCTTTGCATGTGCATGACAATAGAAGAGCCGCAACATAACCTAATGAAGGGTCGGCCTCTGTTTTCTTTTATCTGTTCTTTCAATAAAGTCTAGCATGTCTGCTTCAGGTAGCATCATCTTGGAATGATATAAGCTCTGTATTGATTAATCATTTGCAAGCATACATGAAATCTTAATGGTAGACTTGTTATTTTTCCACGTTGTGTGAATTAGAAGCAGCAGTGTCAGATTAATTCTCAACCCTTTCATTTTTCAGCAATATATCCACACCCTTGAAGCTTCTCTTCAAGAAGAAATGACCCGACACGCCCCTCTTTATGGAGCCGGATTGGAAGCTCTATCGATGCAAGAGTTAGAGACGATATCACGTATTCATGAGGAAGGTCTCAGGCAGATTCATGTCCTCCAACAGCGCAAGGGGAGTCCAGCCAGTCCTCATGTGAGCCCCCACACCTTACCCCACAATCATGGGATGTATCCTGCTGCTCCATCTCCAATGGCGGTGGGATTGCCTCCACTGATTTCAAATGGTGTTGGGATCCACAGCAACGGGCACATAAATGGAGCAGTTGGTCCATGGTTTAACCATACATAAATTTTGCAATCACAGACTCGATAATGTCAAATGTTGGCATTTGTTCTCCATACAGAGCCTGGTGACATCCCGATACGAAGGGATGTTCTCTTCGAGTTATTTCCTGGCATTTTAACTGGTACAACTGTTGGAACACTGAAAAAGAAAAGAAAACAAAAAGTGAATAAAATACAACATCTCATGTGGAAGGGGGAGAGCCGCCGGCGGCGGGGAGCGAGTCCAATACGACTGACAGTTGCAAATGCCATACTTGTTTCGGTTCTTTTTTCATAAAAAAGTTAATTGCAAAGCTCTTGAAAAGTTTTGTTGGTTATTCTCAGTGTTCACCTCTCATTAGGGCGTTCTCCCATGCCTTTCTTGTGGAAAAATATGCTATAACGTGACGTTCCAATCGCCTGACAAAGCAGTTTGATTTTGGGTAGCTTTCTTTCCATGATCTGGAGTGCTATTAGGGTTCCCAGCTTGGTCTCCTGCCTATTGGTTCTCGTGAGGTCTTTATCCTAGAAAACATGATATAAATCTTCAAACAAAAAACCAAATCTCGGCCGGCATGTTCAAGAAGAGAAGACCATACAACGATATTTCCTTCGACTAGAAGAAATGACTCGGCCAGGTCATCATAAGATTACTACCATCCTTAGCTTTAATCATAGGATTGGTCAAACCACGTTATCTTTGACTCCCCGCCATCGTGCCGTGATGAGATAGCCTAGAAAATTAACACGCTTTGACAATCAAGACACCTGTTTCTCTACCATGTGCAAATCTTGTGACATCACAGCTGATTGAAAAATCAGGCATCGGACATTTCCTTCTCTATTTTTGGACATGAGTGAAGCAGATTCGGCATCTAAAAAAAATCCAATGCCTCAAAGTGGTCACCGAATCATATAATTACAGCTACTTCATTTTCACCCATGTCAAGAATTTTGTTCTTGGTGCGAATACCCCATTTTTTGGGGTGGGTGAATTTCCATGAACTTGCTACAGCTTTCCTTGAAGTTCACTCGAATTTACAAGCAAGATTCCTCTTAAATTTAAGCTCCAAAACCTAAGAAATCAATATGGAACCAAAACAATTTGTATCTGTGAGTATAACGAGCTCGATATTTAGGATGATAAATTACTACATGATTAGCGTAAATCAAATCAATAACAAATATAATGGATCTAGTCCACATAATAATCTAATCTTCCATCCTTTATCTCTAAACCCTAGTCAAACCTCTTGATTCACAGGCTGCTCTAACGTATCCCTGTGCAGTTACTATAACAATGATAACTCCATAGCTTATAGAGTATCTTGAAAGCAAGTTTTACCCGGGTGAACTGGGTAGTAGTACCTTGCCATAGCCAGCTATCTCACGTATCTGAATGACGTGTTTTTGGCCATTGTGCCAGCGAGAAGATCAAAGATCGAGAGCTAGGAGGAGCAATTTTCCTTACTAATTACTTGTTTTATTATAATGGGATTAATTACTATCCACTCGATAAAGGATGGCGCCAAAGACATAGGGAAGCATGTGGATATGATTGTGAGACATGGAGGCGAAGAAAAGAGGACAAAATCAATACAAAGGTGGCCGATAAATATTATTTGACTTTTGTACATTTACCCTTTTCTATGATTTTTCTTCTAATAAATTGCTTCCACAAGTGTTTAACATTCTATTTAAGCTAATCAAGATTCATTCACAAACCTCAAAATAGTAACAACATTTTTCTTCCCTCTTTTCTCCCATATATATTGAAGAAGGGATCCCACCTTTTCTCGATATAAATCTTCTTAATACCATCCTTTCTTCAAGAGGGAGATTGACATCTTCTTGATTCTTATCTCTCCCTTCTGGGCATTTCTGCCTCATAAGCTCGGCCACTGTACCACTACAGTATAATATCAATGTAAGCTACTGTACTTAACTTCCTCTTCGATCTCTTAGCTTCTCCTTTTGCAACTACATTTTAAGGAATCATACGATATTTTTTTCTTACAAAGAAGAAATACTTGAACCCGAGACTTTCAAAAGAAGAAATCACATGATTATATGTTTGTGCAAGAACCTAGCTTTTTGTTATATTTACCATAATTAACTTGCATTGCGAATTTAATTGAAGTAATGCGCTATATATAGCCCCCAGTAATTGCCAGAAAATAAAGATTTGCCAAGAAGAAAGGGGGGCTTCAGGCTAAATTAACAACAACCAATGTATGCTAGTATAGTATTGGTCTCCACCAGCTATGTAAATGGCTGCAATGGATTCAAGCATTTTAAGATATGAAATATTGGTAACCGGGAGGTGAAGACAATCTTACCTTCATATTTTTGGACTATCCTTTTTTTTTTCCTAGCATTGATGAGTTGTTAAGCAACTGCAATTTTCTGTTACTGTGCCTAAATTAGCAATCATTCGCTAGTTTTACGATGCATTGCTAAACAAACAAGTTTTTCAAAGGCTAGTAAACTCTCTCAAACTATGATGATTTGGGAGTCTTAGTTTTTACGTTTTCGATCTATCTTGATATGCAGAATGAAGAATGTTTGCTGGCCTTACTTTGATCCTGATTTTGATAGTCTGCCTGAGAGGATATTTGGGCCCACGTAAGTGATTTATCTTTCAATATAGAAACCTTGAATTCATAATCAAACCTATGATAATCACCATAGCTGCAGGCTCCTGAAGCCAACATATATTGTTCATCATGGCATTGCAGTTGTAGAGTTTGTATTGATAATGAAAGCATGGAAGATTGCACAGTTGTGAAGGTTGACAGCGTAAATAAGCAGGGCCTCCTCCTGGAGGTTGTGCAAGTTCTGACAGACTTGAATCTCACCATCTCAAAAGGCTATATTTCTTCCGATGCTGGATGGTTCATGGATGGTAAGTATTAATTTTATGCATTCTATTAACCACATCTTGTTGGGCCTTATGATCAACCCATGTTGATGAACGATTGATTTGCGCATTCATGCAGTTTTTCATGTTAAAGATGAGCATGGCAAGAAACTTAGAGATCAAAATGTTATCAACTATATCCAGCAGGTAATCAACTGTGATCTTTCATCAAGCTAGTGCGATTAGCGTCATTGTTATTGTAATTAATTTAACGAAGAATTACCACCCAACCTAAAACTTTAATTTGCAGGCTATAGGGACAACAAGGGAGAGTACCCCAAGCCCTCCTAATGCAAGAGCATATACCAACAATATTTTCGAAGCTGACCATTCAAGCGAGCACACGGCCATTGAAATGTCAGGAACCGACAGGCCTGGCCTCTTCTCCGAGATATCAGCTGCCTTGGCAGACCTTCAATGCAACATTGTGGAAGTCCATGCTTGGAGCCACAATGCTCGATTAGCTTGTGTCGCTTATATTTCCGATCCATCCTCCCACACACCAATTGAAGACCCTCACCGCCTCGCCTCCATCGAGGATCATCTAACCACAGTGCTCCGCACCAACACAGTGCGAAGCGCTGGTGAACCATCCCAAATCAACAATCGAGAAGTGAAGACCGGGGGCTTTCTTGGAGGGGAAGGCACCGTAAGCAATGTAGAGAGGAGGTTGCATCAACTCATGCTTTCGGTAAGAGATTTTGATGGGCCTAGAAGCTCATCCTCAACGGGAACCGGATTGAATAACAACAAAGGAGGGTCAAAGATGGTGGTTTCGATCGAGAACTGTGACCAAAAGGAGTATTCAATTGTTAACATAGAGTGCAAGGATCGGCGAAGGCTCATGTTCGATACCGTATGCACACTTACCGATATGCAATATGTGATTTTCCATGCTTCGGTTAGCTCTGATCATGATGGCCGTGCATTTCAAGTAAGTTGGAATAAAAACATTCAAATAAAATATTATGCCGCAATCGTATTTCTCAATGAACTAATCAACCACAAATATTTGTTGCTACAGGAATACTTCATTAGACACAATGATGGATATGCACCTAACACAGAGAGTGAGAAAGAGCGAGTAATTAAATGCTTAGAGGCTGCCATAGAGCGTCGGGTTAGTGAGGTGAGCCCTCGTTAAATATATATATATATATATATATATATTACATGGATCTAGAATCATATGATTTTCAATGGTCAAATTTGTTTATTTTTGCTGTTTGGGCGCAGGGTGTTCTGTTGAAGTTACGTGCAGAAAATAGATTAGGGCTACTATCGGACATAACTCGAGTTCTCCGAGAAAATGGACTGGCCGTCGTTCGAGCAGATGTAGCAACAGAAGGAGAGAAAGTAGTGAATGCTTTCTATGTAAGAGACATCTCAGGGAATGAAGTAGATATGGGATTCATCAAGTCAATGAAGGAAATGGGTCTAACTGATCTTGAAGTGATCAAGAATGATACGTCGACGACGACGTCGACGACGAGGACGATCACAAATATTAGCCCAGATGAAAGGCATCGTTTCTCTTTTGGAGACTTGCTCAAATCTCAAATTGAACGATTTTCTCACAACTTCGTCGCAATAAATTAAGTGATCATGATGTAAATATTAACGTTTTAGTTCATTAATGAATTTATCATTTTATTGGTATATAGCTAGCTAGGATTTGTACAAATATTAATTAATTAATTAATTGTTAATTTTATAAAGATATTTAGGCAGAGTTAATAAACTGCAAGTGGGACTGTTTAATAATCACTTGAATCCACTGTAATGGGATATATCAATTTGGTTACAAAATAATTCTTCAAAAAAATATTTGTAGCTCATTTTGTTTTATGTTTCCTTTATTATTATTCTCTATTGTTTAAATCATATTATTATGCTACCCAATCTTATTAAATTCAATCAAGTTAATAATTCGAGTATTTAAATTTTTTTGACCAGCCCAGGCATAACTTAGATCACCATATATATATATATATATATATATATATATATATATACTAGTCACATAACTCACGCGATGCCACGGGTTAATTTTTTTGTATAAAAAATACAAAAAAAAACTAAGATCTAAAAATGTTAGGTCTTTTTGTAAAGCTATATCCAAGAATCTTGGGTTTGGTTATAATGCCTAATTTAAAAGTAATATTTATAATAATAATAATAATATTAAACTTGCATGACCCAGTAGGTCTAGGTCTAGCTCTAATACCAAACCCAATAGCCTTGGATGTGGATCTAGCTGCAAGGTCATGTCATAAAAGTATGATAATTAAATAAATTAATTAAAAAGAAAAAAAACCAATAGAAAGAAAAAAACTAATAAAGAAAAAGAAAAAAAATCTGAATTAACTGGGTTAACCCGTTAAACCTTGGATTCGTGTCGTGAAAGTTTGATAACTAAATAGAAAAAAAAAATTGACGGGTTAACCCAGAATTAACCGAGCTAATCCGTCAAACCAGGTTACCTGTCAAACCCGGGATTCATGTCATGAAAGTCTGATAATTAAATAGACAAAAAATTAAACATTAACAACCTAAACTAAACGAAAAAAAAAGTAATTAAAAATAATAAAAAAAACAAAAACAAACAAAAGACATAAGCCTGTTACTAATGAGAAAAAAGAAAAAGAAATCTAAATCAACTGAGTTAACCCGTCAAATCAGGTTAACCCGTTAAACCTGAGATTCGCGTCATGAAAGTTTGATAACTAAATAGAAAAAAAAATCGATAGGTCATACGAAAAAAAATTAACAAACTAAACTAAACGAAAAAAATGATTAAAAAGAAAAAAAAATTCAGGTTAACTCGTTAAACCAGGTTAACCCGTCAAACCCGAGATCCGTGTCATGAAAGTATGATAACTAAATAAAATTTTTTTTTCACATTAACAAACTAAATTAAACAAAAAAAAAATTCATTAAAAGAAATAGAAAAAAAAGTGAACATTAACAATCTAAACTAAATGAAAAAAAATTAATAAAAAAAAAACAAAAACAAACAAAAGACATAAGCATATTACCAATGAGGAAAAAGAAAAAAAAACTAAATCAATTGAGTTAACCCGTCAAATCAGGTTAACCCGTCAAACCTGGGATTCGCGTCATGAAAGTTTGATAACTAAATAGAAAAAAAAATTGATGGGTCAAATGAAAAAAATTGATTAAAAACAAAAAAAACAAAAAAAAAATTCAGGTTAACTCGTCAAACCCGAGATCCGTGTAATAAAAATATGATAACTAAATAAAAACATTTTTTCACATTAACAAATTAAATTAAAAAAAATTCATTAAAGGAAAAAAATAAAACAAAAAAAAAACCCATAGGCGAAAAAAAAAGAAAAAAGGAAAACAAAAACAAAAAAAAAGGAGAAAAAGTCAAGTGTTTCACTGTGCACTGTGTGCATAGTGATACATTATATGTAAAAAACAGAAGAAACAAAAGCACAAAAAAAAAAAAACACTTGCTGCTACAGTGAAAAACCTACGCGTTTTAGAGTATTCTATAATAAAGCATCAACTCAGAGCATAATGGGCTGGACTTTAGCCCATAAATGAAATAGCAGGCAAAATAAGGGCCCAGCTCACCATTCAAATTAAATTGCACAATCAGTCCACTTCAAGAATCCATTATGAACACCATCACGCATCGATCCTGGATGGCACTAGCATTCCTGTACAAATTAATGGTAGGATAGCCGTGTTTAAAATATGTAGGGCAGCACTGACATCATTTGGTCATGAAAAAACAAATATTAAGATTTCACTTCATTTTCTATTACAATACTGTTGTCAATGGGGAACTCAAACGTACTGTTTTACACGTGCCCTTTTTTTCTATTTTATGTATAGGATTAGCATGTATATATTGGATATTAAAATTAATATACCTAAACAAGTCTTAAATTTAATCTCCTAAGCCAAATGGAGTGTAAAATCATGTGGAACACATCAAATCTCTTGGCAGGCTGGTTCAACACAAAATGCTTCCTAATTGCTCTTAAACCCTCCTTAAGCCTCCTATATTTCTCTTCTGGAACAGAAATCAGTACCTCCTTCAATCTTGGTATCTCTGATACATTCACCTGTATTGCAAAGGCCTCCCATCTCAAGACATCACTGAATGGGAGCACGTAATGGTCCGATAAAATAACAGGCACACATTCAGCGTAAATGGCCTCAACAATTCTTGGACTAGCCACTTCATGACCACTTGGACACAGACAAAACTTGGACCGGAGCATAAATGAATAGTAGTCCAGGTCTTTAGGGAGGTACTCATAGACTTGAAGATCGGGGTCGCGGCCTTTCCAGTGGTCTAGGAGGATGGGGCGGATTGGGCCATGAAGCCCACCGGAAAAGAATGCAAGGTAGGGGCGTGGGCTGGTGGCTGGTGGAGGCGAGATGAGTTTGGGGGGTACATTGCCACCATAGAGGTGAATTTCAGGAAGGCTCACGTCCTTTCGAGGGCTGAAACCCTCTGAGCTATTGGCGTTGCACAGGACACGTATTGATGTATTGTAAAGGAAAGGATTGCCGTGGGAAGCATGGGGACCCTGCCAAGTCATCAGAACACTCAATTACTTCAAGTCAGGGGCATATTATATATATTAGTCATTAAGTTGGAGATGCAACGCAATGTTTTATGTGAAATTACTCACCCAATCATGACAGGAAAGCATGAAGTGATCGGCTCCTTGAGTTCTATTCCAGAAGGGGTATTTGCTCGATACCACTCTCACATAATCAGCCACAAATTGTTTCATTGCAGTGTGATCGTAGGTGAGAGGCTTATAGAGATACTTGACCATCCATGTGACACTGAAAGGCATAAAGTAAACATGAGCTCGTCGAGGATCCCTTGTTTTAAACCTCTTGGCTCCATGCTCCATCTCGTGTATGAACCTCCCCTCTACTGTGTATATGTCTTTGCATGGCCCGTCGTGGACAATTGGGAGCTCTCCTTCTGAGTACACGTGGACCTTGAATCTCTTCTCCATCTCCATGTAACTTCTGCAACGTTTGAAATGATTAATTCAAGGTGTACAAATCCACATGTATACAATCATATGCTGCAGGCCGACTTGGCAGAGAAGTTGAAAGAGAGAGATGCCATTTAGTTATTGTTATGATGGTACAGTTAGGATAATGACCTTGATGTTGACAATATAATGCAATTAAAAGAACCCAGAATCGCACATTTTTGGCTAGCCACTGAGAACCTAGATCAATTTCAATTAATTGTATTTATATATTAACTCATGCAAATCAACATCAAGTAGCAACCCTGACACATGACCTCAACACGCCTGTAAATCTCAGCTAAAAGTATGAATGATCACTGACGAATTACAACAGCGCTGATTTTAGATATTACTGGTTGAGGCAACAGGTCAAATAAAGAAAAGATTACGCTAAAACTGAGAATAACAAAAGCAAATCCCTATCAGCTGGTTGACAAAAGACGAAGGTGTCGAAGGTCATGGAACGAGGCTCACCACCGATCTATGTAGTTAGCCTCATGGTGTTGAATGAAACAAAAAACATCTGCACAATTTGGTTCTACTTGCGAACCCGTTGACCTTAATTAATAAAACTTGTCTCGATCCCAAACTAGGTTCATGTAAAAGATTTCTCAACCCACAATTGTTTGTGGGTTGGACACTAGTGCGAACCATGATTTTATTCTCTTTAAAAACACGAATATTTTTTTTTCTATATCTAAGAAAAGAGAGTAGCAATGTGATCATTGGCTAGAACACTTCTATTCGGCGGTCTCAAGTCCACTCAACCATTTTATGCAGAGTGACCATAATGAGTACAACTTGAGGATGACATGTATGTTCAGCTTGCCAGCTACTGCTTGCCGTATACCTAGTAGTCTGTTCTTTTCAGCTAAGAGCAAGAAAGGACCACTTGGCAATTTTCCCCTTTCATGACCCACTAACCATAAAAAGCAGCGGCATCCATCTCGACAATGTCGATTACAATAGAGAAACAAAAGCCGCTTTTTGCCAGCGTAACAGTAGTTATTATGATCCACATTATATCATACGATTGAGTACAATTATGTATGCCAAAGAGAAATGAGTGAATTTTGAGTGCGCTTTTTTCACACATATGTGTGCACACACCATGCTTCACTTTATCACTTATAAGAATTTTCTCCATTTTTCCACAATCGCACAAAGAACAGAGTTTTCGTACAAGCCAAGCAGTTTATAAAGTCTCAAAGCTATAATTTATTATATATTTTTATTATTATTTAGGTTTTTTTTTTCAAGTTTTGTAATTAATTAAGATTTTTTGGATTTCATTTCCAGCGTGTGTGTATATATATATATAACAGATGCATGTTTACTTAATTTGAAGAATTACCAAATGATTATGTTTCTACATTAATTTATATTCAATAGCTTGCACATTTTAGTTTCAAATATAGTTATAAGACCAAGCTCCAAGGCTTACCAAAAAAACAAGAATTTGGTTGTCGAGTCATTACATTGACTTTCATTTCATTGAATTATTTAAAATTAATTATTTTTATTAAAATAATAACATTTTATCAAGTCAAAAATATTTAACTAGATTAATATCTTATTTAATTTAACTAAAAACCCGACCTAAATTAGTTTTCAAATGTGAAGTTTCTCATATCAACTAGTTAATCCAGCACAGATTTAACAACTATAGTTTGAAAATTTATTCTACTATATAGAAACATGCGATTTACATGTTTTAGCACATCATGATATATAGTTTTTAATTTATGAATTAATTACTGATTTGAATAAAATACCCTCATCAAAAAATTAAATAAATTAATAAATTGATATCACAGTTATTAAGACCGAAATAAATCGGTGAACTAGATTTTGTTTCATCGGTTGAACCATTAGCTCACTTATAGCATATTTTTGTTTTACAATCATATACACATGTTAGGAATTTATTAGGTTTTCCATAATATTGAACATAAGAAAAAATTATGCTATTATTTTATTATAAAATAGATACATAAAAATTAAACTCTTTCAAGCTCCATTGCTTGAACAGAAAGACCAAAAATGGTTATTGTGCAGTTAACTTATTCAAGTTTAACTAGCAGGTCCGGTTTGATCCGGTTAAATTTGATGTGATTTAAATAGCTAGGTGTTTAAAGTCTAATAATGATTAATATTTTATTTTTATCATTTTTCAAAAAAAAAAAAAAGAAGTCTGTTTCTTCTGGCGGTGTTGAATAATTGGAAGCTACTAACAGTAATTAAACCGACTTACTGATAAAATGCTCTTGCATTAAGATAAATAGTACCGGCGACGTCGTTTTCATCACCGTCAGCGACGATCCTCGAAATATTTCCAGTTAACGAAGCTGCCTTTCTAATCGTAGCTCGAGCTCTTGCAAGTCCGTGCTCCATCTCTTCTTCTTCTTTGCTCAACTTCACATTTTTCTTCTTCTTCTTCTTCACATTTTTCTAATCATCATGCACATTGAATCAATCAAGATCAGTTAAGAGAAGAGAGAGAGGAGAGAGAGCGAGAGAGAGAGAGAGAGAGAGTTGAGTTACTTACAGTTACAGTGAGTACAGTGGTGTTGTTAGATGGAGCAGCAGAATTGTGAACGGTGAGGATTGGATCATCGTGATGATGATCAGAGCTGGTACTGATTGATATTGCTTTTGTTTGTAACTCAACGATTGGAACTGAGAAAACTGTTGTGTATTCAAATTTAGGAGAAGAATTAACAGAGAAGAAATTGTTATTTATGCAACCAAACATGAGCAAAACGGAAAGGAATAGCAGTAAAGAAATCAATGCAGATGAATTGGTTTCCATTTTTAATCAGCATGAGAGTTGATTCCTCTATCTCTCTCTTCTTCACCTCCGCATATCTGATAGATAGCAAGTATACAGAAAAACAGAGAGAGAAAACGTGAGGCAGAAAAACGGTTAGTGGAAAGGGAGAGAGAGAGAGAAGAAATCAAAATGCGGGGTGCACACAGAGAGAGTTTGTTTGGGATTTGGTGTCTTACAGAGTGAGAGTGAATGAAAGCGTGGGCAACGATATATATAGATATGGACAAAGGTAATCTTTTATATTAGGATAGTTTTAAAATGTTTTTTTTAATATATTAAAAAAATTAAAAAAAATTATTTTCAATAATAACATATTAAAACAATATATATATATATATATATATATATATATATATATATATAAAGGCGGAAAAAAAGAAGAGTCAAAGAGCCAGAGAGAAATGAGTGATTTTTCAGTGCTCAGTGGACACACACTTATATATACACACCTGCACCATGCTTCAGTTACAAGAATTCTTTCGCATTGTAAATACACCACAGAAGTTCGTATCGTAGAAGCAAAGGATATATGAATTGATCAAAAGGCTTAAAAAGCTCCAATCTTTTAGTAATAATATTATTGTTAATCTTGAAAAGCATTCCTCATTGAAGTTTCAGTTTTCAAATAATTAATCAAATCGTGGAATCTAATGATTTTTCTTAATTTATCTACAAAATTAATCATATATAATATAATATTAAATACGATTAATTGGTATCAATGAGAGAAACACATTAATGTTGTGTCTTGCAGAATTATGATGATGATTATGATTAATTAAAGCTGGTAATTATTGCCTTAATTGTTTGCCAAGAAAGGATTGGAAATGAAATTTTTGTATATTCAAATTTAGAAGAAATAGAGACTCTTAATTATTAAAAGATAAAAAAAACATATAAACATAAATAAAATTATAGGAGTTAAATTTTATCCAGTGGATCAATCCGAGAAATTACTAATTCAACCTAAATTTAATTTTAAATTAAATAGAAAACAAATATTGATTCGATGAAACTCGGTTAATCAGACTAAATTTTTAATTATTTGATTGATCCAGTTAAATCTGGTTAAGATCTAACTAGATTAATTTTATTTTAGTATCAATTTTGGTCTCTAAAATTCTAATTATATTTAATCAAAAAAATTGATTTTGATTTTTCAAAATCAAGCATAATTGAATGCTGAAAGTACCTTTTTCAACATTGCAATAAATCCTTACGAAAAACCAAAATAAATTATAAATTTAATTTTAAATAAATTACATGTGGATGGGGAAGGATTGAATTAAAAATAAAATTTAAAAACAAATAAATAAACTAGAAAAACATTGAGCGAATCCACGTTACATTTCTTTTAGGACTGTTGTGAAAAACTTTTATTTTTTTAAATTTAATTTTTAATATATAGAGTGGTTTTGGACCTGGGCTTAATCTGGCCTTGTGCTTTTTTAACTTTTGCACTAATTTAACCTGCTGTGCGGTGGCTTTCTAAATGGTTGGGCTTTGGCTCTTATAAAGAAATTCATTTCATGATGAAAAGGATTTATGTAATAATTATTTATCATGAATTGGGTGGAGGTGAGTTTTTTATATTTTCTTTAATTAATCCAAAATATACATGTAGTTATTTATACCAAATTAATGAGAGTTAAACCCTTTGGCTAGATTCTTGTTTTATATATCTCCAAAATCTCATCGGAAAAAGATGCTTCGAAGATGAAAAGTTAGTCGGTAAAAGAAGCCTCCCTAATAAAATCTCGCTGGGAAAGAGTCTACGGCGACAAAATCTCATCAGGAAACATATAATTCAAGGCTGGCACCGGAGATGAACTTGCTCTTTCACAACGAATTCTCGTCGATAAAGTATTATCTTTACCGAACAAAAAGTCAAGAAAATCCTCGACGACGGCTACCTTTGTCGGGAAAAGACAAACTTTGCTTGATAAATTATCATCAGGAAAAAGCTTTACCAGACAAAATTAAGGTGATAACTTTTTCGGAAGAAAACTTTCGTAATTCATAGGGCATAATTCATAACTCATATTGAAGCTTAGCTTATACAAAACGAGATTAATGGTAATATGAAAGAGATTAAGGCTGTGCAATTTGATCCCATGTGAAGGCACTGAAAAGAAAAAAGTTCTCGTTCATTTCCTCCCACAGAACTTTCTTTTGATGGGTAATTACACCATGCATGGCCCCAAAGAAATAATTAGAGAATTAATAAATAATTAAGGGCATTAATTATGCATATATAGTAATTAATTTGGCTAGGTATACAAGAGTACGAGCCATGGCATTGTAGTTTCTACATTATACAATAGCATTATATATATATATATATATATATATATATATATATATATATATATATATATATATATATTTGTGTGTGTATGAAGCTATAATCTAAATCATGAAATTTCTTATCTTGGCAGCCTGATATTAAGCCTTCGGAGCCACACAGAATGCATCACCATATGCACCACATCGAAGGGCTTAGCTGGTCGATGGAGCTTGAAATGTTTCTGCACTTGAAGAACCGTCTTTTGCTTCTCCAAATACTCCTCCACAGGAATGCTTTGTAAAATTGTCTTGATTTCTGGGATCCCTGAAACCGGGATATGAACAGAAAACTTGCTCCAGTCAAGAACATCACTAAAAGGTAGAACATAATAGTCTGAAATGATCACTGGAACACAGCCTGAATAGATTGCCTCGACTACCCTAGGGCTTGCAACTTCCCATCCACTAGGGCACAGGCAATACCTGCTCTTACTCATTTGCTCGGTGTAATTTAGGGTTTCAGGGAGGTATTTGTAAACTTGAATGTCATTGTCTTTTTCTTTCCAGTGTTTGAATAATATCTTTCTTACACTCCCATGGCTACCCCCGGCAAAGAAGGCAAGGATCGAACGATTGTTATCACAAGGCTGGAGGATGTGTTCTGGTTCTAACTTTCCACGCGGGAGCTTAAATTCAGGCAAGGAGACATCCCTCGCCGGTTTGAACCCTTCGGAGGAATTGGCATTGCATAGAACTCTAATGAAGTTCCTGTACAGATCAGGGTTGGCAGCCGAAACATCTGGTGCCTGATACAATATCAAATGAAAGAGATAGTTAAGAAGTTGAAGTTGTCAGCATAATTCTTCTTCTCCCCCCTCTTTTTTAAAGTAGATAGATCCTTGCAGCCAGTGAGGGGTTACCATTAGCAGTTTGCATAGCTATTAGGCCATGGATTAAATTGAAACACTGCTACAAAACATTTTTTAAGCTCAATATCTCCCAAACATTAATTTTTGAGCATAATTAAAATATATAATTTTCGTATATTTCTTCCTAACAAAATCCATATATATTAAAGCTCTTAAACTTCACTAAGCCAGATACCAAGTTATTCTAAATGTTGGGTTTTAACTAATTATCGCAAAACTCTCAAAAAATCAAGAGTAAAGAAAGAACAGGGATATACCCAATCGTGACAGGAAATCATAAAATGGTCAGCTCCACTGCTTCTATTCCAGTACGGATACTTGCTGGAAATGAGGCCAATGTAGTCCTCAGCAATGTCCTGGATTTGCTTACGAGAGTAGGTGACATAAGGTCTGTAGATGAAATGAAGGATACTGGCGATGCTAACTGGGACGAAAAATGCAAGTGCCTCGTCAGGATTTTTAGCTGAAAATGGGCTCTTGCCACTGTCCAGTTCGTCAATGATTTGCCCCTCGATGGAGTAAATATCATTCATTGGGCCTCTGTGAAAAAGTGGTTGCTCTCCTTCCCTGTATGTCCACACTCTAAATCTCTTCTCCATCTCAATGTGGCTCCTAAATAAATATAAAAGAATAATATATAATTACTATACGAGGGACATGAAACTACATATACAATCCACTAAAAACTAATTAGAAAAAAAAATATAAACTAAAAACTTTATTGATAGAAGAAAAGAAATATTAAAAACAAAAACTCATAACAAGATTGATTGAGATTAAATCGTATTATATATATTACTCTTGTACTAAAATAATCATGCCCATTTTTTTATATTCTTTCTCTCTAATTTTATAATTTTTTATTTTGATTAACTTTTTTTAATTAATCACAATTAAGAGATTTCTAACTATTTAGTTACATAATAATACCTCAAGAAGGTTAATTATATTACTATACCCCATTAATTAATGTCAACTAAATCTGCTTCAATTATCTCCTTATTAATTTCTGCTTTTCTTAAATGCTAAAATGGGGGACCGTCTCAAAGTTCAATCCAAGGCTACAAAAGATTATGATATATTATATAGGGGAAATGAGAGCTTCTCTAAGTTCATAAATATTACTTATGGAGCAGAAGTTTTCAAACTCCTCGCGAAATACCAAAAAGTTAAGTATGGTTGCTGCACAAAAGTACACATTGCAGTCTGTGAAGATCAGTGCTTGTCTGGAATGTGCAAACACTATGATCTAGGGTTACACTGACAAACCACAACATTCACCATGTCATGCTAGCTGTTACACTCCATCTAGGCCTTAATATGGTAATCTTACTGAATCAAAGCCGTATAATTTTGAAAGTGGAAATTATTTACGATGATCCCCTAATTAATTCTTATGATCTCAGTTCAACACGACCTGTTAATCCTAATTTCCATGGAGTTTAGGCAAGTAAGTAATGCTAACCAAATCCATTATTAACGATCACTAACCAAAATTACATGTGCTAATACGCAACTTAAAGGACTTGGCATTACTAGCTAGTAAATATAATTTCAACTTTCGAACGAAAATGAGTCTAAACTGTAAATCATGGCGATAGATGAACTTAACTGATGAAAGGCGTAAGGGTTTATGTAGATGGATCCTCTAGGGACAAAGCTCTCTTTCTTATAAGATGTGTAATTACGCATTCGAGTCGCCTTTCTTATTGCTGCTCTTGCTCTTGCCAGCCCTTCTTCCATTGTTTCAATCCGGCTCTTCTTGTGCAGCTCCTTTTGCACCTGTTTGATCGAACTTTCTGTCAGCAAACAATCGAAACAGAAGTCCCATTTTACTCTATAACCTTTAAAGTGTTAAAGGGCGGGCTTACGCTGTTGCTACAATTAGTTGTATTGTAGAAGTGATCATCTTTAACTACACTAGGAATAGGGGGAATCATTTCTGAAGTATTTGAGAGATTATTCGATAGAGAAGCAGAAGTTTTGGTGGAGAAACTGTTGAATGAATAGAAAAGGAGAACGAGAAGGATTAAAGGGCATAGTATGCAAGGGGTGGAATAAACGAGATCAGCCATGGCAGAGGGAGGTAGTAGTGTTAGTGCATCTCATTAGGGTTTTGCAAAAACTATGGAGGAGAGAAAAAAAGCGAAGATGTAGGGCATTTTTTCGAGATCATGAAGAATTTGAACTGGATAGAGATCTTTCGAGCCTGATCTATATTCACGTACGACAATCTAGCTAGTTGCGTGGGATAGGCTTTTAGAGTTGGCTGTGTTTAGCTCTTCTTTTCTCCAGGAGTGGATTAATAGTATGATTAGCCCCTTAATTACTCTTCATTTTTTTTTAATATGGCCCGGCCCCTCTACTTTTTTTTGTATTTAATTTGTTTCTTAATCTAGGAAAATTCTTATTTAATTAATTATCACTCGAGGATTTGGACTGGCTTATTATTATTATTATACAAAAAGGACTTAAAGATATATATATATATATATATATATATATATATATATATATATAATATTCATGAAATCAAATATCATAAAAGTAGAAACAGATCAAAGTAATGTTAGAGTTGAAAACCAATACATCTAGTAAATGCACTGCCTTGGCTGCATTTAGTTGCAAATATCATAAATCGGGTCTTTATGGGGGAGCTATATAGTGGTCATGGAGTGTGGTTATTAAGGTCCAAGATTATGCGCCTATAGCTAGTATTTTATGACCTTTTGGCTCGAATTAAAGTATGAATGGTAAGTGCCGAGGGAAAAATAACTCTCTCTCTCTCTCTCACTCTCTCTCTCTCTACTTTAACGAGAATTTTGAAAAGGACAACCCAGTGGTACATGCCATGGAAATTAGAGAGTAATCTAAATTCAAGAATACATGGTTATTAAATCTGGGTTTGATTTTGCAAGTTAACTAAGACTAAAAATTTAGTTTAAGTTAGTTTATTAGTAGAAAATTAATAAATACAAATAAAAATATTAATGGAATGTTTTTGTCGATAAATTACAGTGAATTTTATCGAAGAACATATCTTCTCGTTATATACCACGAGAATTATAATGGAAAAAAAATTAAAATAAAACCAAAAAATATGATGACATGTCATTTATACTAACGAAATTACCGAAAGTATTAATATTATCGGTAAAATCCATCCATAAACTCATTGGTAAACTGTTCATTTTTTCTTGACATTGTTCACATGTCAATTACCACCGGCAAATTTTATTGATAAATATAAAAATTCTAGTAGTGATTTTTTTAAAAAAAAAAAACATGTAAGAGATATCACAATCAAACCTGGATCAACCCATACCCTGAACAAAATATATTTTGTTATTTTTAAAATCTATTTTTTTTCAAAATTAATATCATTTTAACCTTAAAAAATCTTATAACAACCTGCGCAAGTCTGTTTGGAAGTGTAGTTGTGGTTGCTTTTCAAAGTATTTTTCATTCATAATTATATCAAAATAATTTTTTTTATTTTTTAAAAATCATTTTTAATATCAGCATATCAAAATGATTTAAAAATATCAAAAAAATATTAATTTGAAATAAAGAAAAAAATAAAATAAAATTCAATTTTTTTCAAAAACACTTTTAAAACACAAAAACAAACGGAGATTCATACTTCTAACCAACGCTAATCTAAACTTTTCTCTTATTATTTTAATTATACCTATTACACAATTAACTATATACAAACCTAATATTCTTCAAAATAGAATCAACCAAATTTACTCTCCTTTGTTTTTTATTTGTAGATTTTAATGGATTATAAGTTTAAAAAAGCAAGACCTCTCTTCTTTTTATTTTCACGAATTCAAATCATGTTTCTATTGAATATGATGTACAGCTTAGTAACTATTGTATTTGAACTGATATGGGTGATTAAGAGTTAGTCCTTTTTTTTTAATTTTCAAAAAATGCCTTGCACATGATGGAGGTTGTCATTTCCTTAAAATATTTTTAGATGATTCTAATATATTAATATTAAGAATAAAAAAATATTATTTAGATATATTTTTATTTTCGATCAAAAACACCAGAAGACATGATTTGTGATGCATCTATATTTAAAACTCAAGCAAGCATCGATTTTCCAATACTACACGCCGTGGTGTGGCTGAGAAACCAATGAGAATTAAACAAAACAACTGGAGAGAATAACTCACGCCTTGTACAAACCACATAGAATAGCACAAAACTCTAGTTGTGGGGGTGCATAGGGTGAGCCAAAAAAGAGCAAGGTTAGGAGGATGCCAAAGCTAACGAAGAGATTATCAAGTAAAGTGCAATGAGGCTGCAGACTACAACTGTTTCTCAGAATTAAGGAAAACAAAATTGAAGTAGGGGGTTCAAACATTTGGGCCGAAGCTATAGGCAATTAATTTCGATGAAATGAAGCTTCGAAGTGGGGAGGGTGGCTGGGGGGGGTTTCGGAGAGAAAGCCTTGCGATTAAAGAGGTGGAAAAGTCTCTATCTCGGCAGATCGAAGAAAGCCAATTCTTCTAACCCTTAAGAATCCCTAGTTTCTCCAAAGATTCCTTTATGTCCTCGGCGTTGCATCCCCTGGCTTGGACAAAGTTGGGATTGTCAAACGGCGCAACATCTTCCAGAGGATAGCTTCTGTTAGCATGGAGCTTGAGAGAACTGCTGCCAACCCCCTTCAGTACAACAGTCTTATGGAGCCCACCTAGTAACCCTTCATAATCCGTGTCTCCACATTCTCCTGTGAAGATCACAATATTTGACAAGTCGGTGCCCCATCGAACATACAAGTACCTGAAGAAAAATCAAGAGCTTATATGGTAATTTGCCCTATGGGTTGCAAGAAGTTCAGAAGTTTACACCGAGCTTCATTTTACTACCAGATTTGGCTTAGCATAGGTTAAAAGTCTCGATCACAAGTTCGAGGAATAAAAAGAAATTATCAAGCATCACTGTAACTCAGAAATAAGTGAGCATTATTATTTCTAGACATATTCATTTCACCAATTCAACTGCAGCTCTGGCAACCAAAAGAGTTGACAGAAAAAAATAGCTTTCTTTCAACAAGAAGAAAAATTCTATTGATGATATAACATATGTAATCAACCTGGCAATTTCTAAACCGAGTAGTTCAGATTAGAGGACCTCTAGGAACATGTTTCTGAAATGGTCATAATGTATAATTGGATAATATATATATATATATATATAAAAATAAAATAGAAGGCATACCTCAGCGCCTGGGATCTGGAAGCCAGCACAGGGATCACATTTATTTTGGCACCTTGTTGACAATAAATTACATGGCATCGAAGAGCCTGAATTCTCATCAATTTCCGAAGTTCCTTAACAGGGGGAATCTGTAAAGACAGAGTACGTTCTAAGTAATAGTTGACGAAGAGTACAAACACACAAAAAAGCAAAGCAGAACTTGAATGCGGAGTCAAATCATAATCGGGGACATTAGGCAAAGGAGTTCTCGGATTTCAAAACATAATTACCAATGATAAGTCTTTCACTTTCAATGCAAAGCAATATGAAGACGACCTGGGTTCATCTTCCTCAACAATCTTTCCTTGTCCATTTTTATCATTAACAGAAATAGCCCAACGAACCAAAGTCTTCCTCAAACCTTCTCCGCCCCAGCGGTATTCAATCTGTGAATGATAGTCCAAGTCCAGTACAAATGGAAGTCCAGAATCATCAGAGCTTGAAGATGGATAATAGAGATTGCTACCACTGTTACAAATAAATGCATCAAACTCCAATGGGTTCAAGCCCCCTGAATTCAGAAGAGAATTTATCTCAGATATGGTCATGGCTGTTGATAAAATGAATCCTATCAACCCAGCAGAATTTTCATTTGCCACCTCTACAACCATCTTGAGGATTTCAAGAAAATCTGAAGTCGTATCGCAATCAACAGCAATGACAAAAATGTGCTTCCTCCTCCTCAGAGATGGAAATTTACTACTGCTAGTATTGTTATCTGCTCTCTCTTTAGCTCCATCCTTCCGTAAGCCTCCTCCGGCACCTTTTGATACTGTCAAAACAGCGTTTTCTAACTTGTACTTTCCATCAACAGCATTGTCCTCATTATCTAAAGAATTATCAAGATTGCCACTTCCATTTTTTTCCCCGTCCAATGATAGCTTCAAGTTTAAAGATAAATCCTGTATGTCTCTTAAAGAATCGCCAGGTGAATCTGATTCTGAGTTTTGAAATCCTTCTTCAATTTTCTGCCACTGAGGCTGCCTGGGTTTGCAACTGACTATCCGAGCTAGGTATGCTTTACAATGCTCTGGCCATGAGAAAAGGTGGATATTTTTCAGTCCGTTCTGTCTACATCTTGCCCACAGCTGCTTATCGGAAACAAGCTTGAGAAGAGCATCAGCAATGGACTGTTGGTCGTGAGGATCAACTAGCAGTCCATTGTCAAGCACCTGTAATCAATTTGTTGTCAGTATCCATAAGCGAGCAGGAATCTTCAAACTCACAGCAGTTTTGATAAATAGCCAAGAAAATCATCCTAAGATTGGAAGGATTCAACTATGTACACACCCGATGAATGTCCACAGGACCACCATTTTTTGTGGCAACAATAGGCAAACCATAAGCTGCTGCCTGTTCAGCAAGGAGACACGTTAAATTTTCAAGAACTAATGTATTCTAAAATGAAGATAGCAAGAGAAATACCTCTATCAAAGTAAGTCCAAATGGCTCAATGAAAGCTGGATTAATGAACACACCCTGAAAGGGAAAAAGAATTGCCAGGATAAGAAGTCGAGAAAAGGATCAGAACTTCCTTGACAGACTGAAATCAACCATATTGTTAAATGCAAACTACGGTGTCATTTCAACACAATTCCATTTGATGAAATGTGACATCCTATTGCAAGATCAATTTGGTAAAATATGATTTATAATTATACCTTTGTTTTGGCTGCAAGACGGTAAATGTCAGGAACATCAGATTGCTTATGGTGTTTAGGGTAAGCCACTTGACCATATAGATCATATTTATCAACAAGCTTGATAACGGAAAGAAGATAAGAGGCATTTGCGCCTGACATTTCATCAATATCATCACGGTTTCCCATTATTAATGTCTGCAAAAACAGAAACCAACAAAAGATTATTTACAACTTGCATATAAAACAAATTTAGATGAGAAAGAAGAGAATCAAGAACCATTTCAACAGAGTCCAGTTATTGAAATGCATGCACTAGACATAGAAGTTCAAAGACTAGCGTACTAGGTTGGCAAGCTCCCTTAGCAGGCGGCATTCTCCAAATGCTTTGACTAAAGTAGTAATATTCTTTTTTGGGTCTGGCCTTGCAAGAGCTAGTATCATAGGCTTCCGGGGATTGGAAAAGAAACGCATTATCTGGTGATTTGAAACTGCAGTCAGTATCAAGTTTAAAATCCCTACTAGAATGAATACAAGGAATAATCAATCAGTGACATGTAAAATCATTCAACTGTCAAAAACCAAAGCAAATATGAGAAAAGAATAACTATCACCTCTGACCAAATTGGTGGATCAGGAGACGCAGGATGATCTTTGTTTTTTTCTTCTTCTCCATCAGAATCTCCATCGTGTGGAGTGATATGATGAAACTCCATTCCAGGAGGAATCACCTGGACATCATTGACATATTAAGATATGGATTAGTTTTTCTACAAAATACCGTTAGCATAAAGATATCACAACAACCAACTTCGATTTGAGGCTAATGGGAGCCTCACAGGTTTAATGAAGGAATTAACAACAACATGTTGATGCTTACAACAGTTCGAGGCATGAACCTGCCATGACAGCTCACTCCTCGTTTGATCCTTGCTCTAAGTTTGCGCTCTAGTACTGGATCAAAGCCATCATACAGGCGCCATTGCTCTTCTATCTCCTGTTTAGTGCTAGTTATAATAATCTCCGAGGCATCAAGAGTTAACTCTTCAGCCTCTATCCGCCGCATTATTTTGTACGTTGCATTTACTTCTTCCCTCGACTGCCGTCCCTGTTTCATAAGTTGTTCAAGCTTGTCGCGTCCAAGTGAGTGTCCAGTAAAAACCATAGGAACATTTAGAGCTCCAGAGAGAAGAGCAGCAGAGTCACCAGCATCAGCATAATGTCCATGAATTGCAACAGGCCAGACTGGATTTCCACCACCAATTTGCTCTCCCAAAACATTAGACATCTGCATAATATGACCTAGTGCACCATCTACAAATTCTGGAATGTAAGGCCAAAGGAGTTCCTTTCTTATGTACTTGTCCTTCGGGCCAAATGGTATTCGAATAATGTAAGCACCGCTACTCTCACCGAGCTCCCCTGTTGAATTCTCAGAGCTTATTAGATTCAGCATCTCTGTTGGCTCACCATAACTCCAATCCACATCTGGAGCCGATACTTGTCTTGTCAGCAAATCAACCCGATAAACCCCTGGCATTGTCCCCAGGGCCCTCGCAAGCTCCACTACATACTTGACCTGTATAAAACGGTAAATTCAAGACCTGCCCATAAGTAAAGTGGTGCTTCATGATTGAAATGATGGTCTAGAATAAGTACTTTCCACATAACAATAAGAATTTGAACAGAGATGCAAAAAGGAAAAGGCAAGGAGTTACCTGGCCACCTGTATCTGAATCACGACCAAGCTCCATGTTTTCACCGCGTATCAAGCCATGAAGACTGCAAAACCGCTTGTTAGAAATAATTTTATGAACCATTATGAATTTCTTGGCAAGTTGTAAATTCTATATATTCAAATATTGAGATCAACTTTTAGTTCACAGATATAAACAAAGTCAATATGAATAATAAGCATGCAAATAACCCATTATAATGTCAGGTCAATGATAAAAATTTTGGCCATGCCTTATGAGCACAATGTAAAGTTTCTTTTCTTTGTGCTGGTTAGCCCAATTCTCCATCACATCAACAGAACTTATTCTAGGCATTCTTCCTCTAACACTCCCACCATGTGCTGAAAGGTCACCAGGGACATCTCCTTTCTCTCCTTCTGACAGATCTTCCGACATATCAGCAGTTGCCTCTTTGCGACCTCTTTCACGTTCAAGGTGGCGTTTCGCTATCCTTTGAGCTTCCTCGCCCTCAAGCTAATAAAAAAAGTCCAAGTAAAATGTAAGAAAAGGGAAAATATAAAGTCCAAATATAACTAAACATTCTTGCCCCCATAGCATGATTTGAACCTTAGTCATACAAAATTCAAACAATTAACTGCGAACCAGTTACAACTTAAAAAGCATCCCCATTATGAACCATATTTCCATCTAAACATATTAAAGCAAATAAACAAAAAATAATAATAAAACTCCGCGTGATTCATTCAGTTGTTGTTAAAGATTCGCAAAATGCAGTCGCTATTGTACGAAATCACAAATCCCAAAAGTGCATGTCAATCGAACATGAGTTCAAGCTCACCACACAATCCCATGCATAGCTACGATTTTTTCTTAATACTTTTTTTTATTAGACTTAGCGTGTGTTTAAAATTATGATAATTTTTATAATTATAGTTTTGTAAAAGCATGTTTAAAAAAACTATAAATTATAACGTTTTTTAATTAAGGTTTAGATGCAAAACTATATGGTATGTATGATTTACTAAATACCTTCATACTATAATATTTCCAAACAAACTCTTGGATACTCTGATCAATTTAGTAAAAATTTTAGCCTTGTTTGACATTATAATTTAACTGTGTTTTTGAAATTTTTGTTAGATTTAATTTTTTTTTGTATTTTTTAAATTATTTTAATGTTTTATATCAAAAATATAAAAAAAAATTATTTTAATATATTTACAAATAAAAAAATTAAAAAAATAATTTGGCCATTTGTCACAGTAGTAACTCTACAAATCTCAACTGTGCATATTTAATTAGGATCCACACCCAAAACGTGATTGACATGCGTGCTGGACCGGGTTTGATTTGTTGTTTTAGAAAATATTTAAAAACACGGTGTAAATTATATTTATTAAAAAATTTTAAAAAAATATTTTATTATAAATTTAATTTTTTTATATATTTTACTATACTAATATTAAAAATAATTTTTAAAAAATAAAAAAAATTAATTTGAAGCATTTCAATATAAATAACACTTTAAAAATCAATTACAAACACACTATTACTCAGTGATAATAAATATCATAAACAAATCAAATACCATAAACTAATCATTAAACACTTTTTTCTAACTAAAATTATATTTATATATATATATAAAAAAACCTGTTTCTTCTTGCGAGCCAAATTCCAAATCCTCCAGCACATATTTTCCAATCTAGTATTTCTCTCTTGCGTACTCCTCATCGCCGCAGCCTATCAGAAACAATTCACATTCAAAATTACAAAAATAACATTGAATTCACCCAATGAAATGAAATAAAAGAAACGGTGTCGTGTCGCCTCGATCGTCTTACACGAAGCCAGGAACGATGGAGATCAGTCTCATCGAAGCCAGTAATAACTTCCTCAACAAAATACCGAGTAGGACTAAAACGACCTCGCTCCCTAAGCAACAAAGACGATTTTGCATCGACGATTCCTGGATCAACGTCCAGTATCGCTTCTAAGTAACTATTTATCCAGTCATTTCCCGCCATTTCCGCACAAACCGATGAAGAAGAAGAAGGTGATTCTTATTTTTCTTGAGAGATCAAAAGGAAACGGTTATCATCACTTTTGTGTGTGTTCTGTGGAGAGAGGAAGGTAGTACTATGGTGGTGCGATTTTTATAGTGTTTGATTTTTATTTTTATTTTAAAAAAAAGAATAATTAATGGAGTAAAGAGAATTTCTTAATTTTGATAAAAGCTTTTTTCAGATTTGAGAGAGAGAGAGACCCGGGCGTGAGGCTATGAGGTGGCGTTGTTTGAGGAAGTTGGCGAGGTCTCTGGAAAAAGGTCGTGTCGGTTGGGAACTTGTTCGATTTTAAGCTTTATGAAATTAGGTACCACAAAGTTCGTCCTCTTGATATGATGGGTATTTTACATCACTCCTCGAAGTATATTCTCTTGCAATTTTACCATTTAAGGATCCACGTTCCAACAATTGTGTTGTGTTATGAAGGGTATGTTTGTCTTGAAAAAATATTTTTAAGAGAAATGAGTTATTTTTTATTATTTGGATGTATAAATAAAAATATTTTCCTGTAAAATAAATTATTTTTTATTTATAGTTTTTAAAATTATAGTAGTAATACAACAAAAGTTATAATATTTGTTATAAAGATAGCAATAATGGTAATGGCTATGATAATAATATTTATAATCGTAATAATATTAGTTATGATGGTGGTTGTTACTGGATAATGATGGCATCGATATTAATAAAATGATTATTATTTAAATAAAAGAATTGATGGTGAACCATGTTAAATAATAAAAAAAAAATAAAGAAAAGAGATAAGGGTTTCATTGATGCTGTATAATATAATGTAACAAATTATTTAAAAAAAATAACTTAATTTAAATATAAAGATTATTTAAGAGACTATATATAAACTAAAACTGATCACGCTTTAGTTGGGATATATTTTTAGGCATCAAATTAATTATTAACCTAGCAAGAAACGAAGAAGCATAGTTTTTAGATCCGGTCGGTGATTGGTCTGGTTTAAGGTCCAGGTTCCGAGTTTTAGTAGGGTCACCGGAATGTTCGGGTCAATTTTTAAAAAAAATCAAAATGATGTTTTAGTTAAAAAAACAAAAGTCAACAGATTACAACCGAGTTTTTGACCGGGTCAACCAGGTCGCCAGGTTAGCCGGATCATACTGAGTTTTTTTTTTTCCTGTTTTTTCTTCAATTCAGCTCGATTCTAACACTGAAGTAACCGAGTCTCGGATAGACCCATCAGACCAGGCTGGGTTTTAAACCCATGTGACATGTAAAAGGAATGTCTCTAATGCATAGATTTGCATGCCAGAAAGTAGAGAACAAAGAACAAATTGTGCACAACGTGGACTGTCTAGAGTGCTTGATTTATTTTCAACTTTTATTCGTACTTAGCATGAATATATATTTATTATGACTGATCTCATCTAGCTAAGCTAATCAACATATCTTTTCTCTTTATCTTAGAGTCATTTAACCTATCAAAATTCACCAAATGCCTGCCTTGATTCTTCAAGATGGTTATTAATCTAATCCAGCAGATTCCCAGATGTGGAAAGATGCTAAGCAAAAGCAAGCCATGCAAAATGTTCTGTACTTGATTACAAAATTAATGATATTCTCTATAGTATGTTTGATAATCAAAACTCTGTTTATTATATAAAAAAATTATCTCAATTTAAAAATTTAAATAATTAATTAAATATAATTTATATTATTTTAAAATATTTAATTTATTTAATTTATTCAATCACAACCATAACCTCAAGTAGTTAGTTCTTATTAATTGACTCGTTTGAAATTATCAATTGAAGACTCAAAAAAGGGAATCAGTCACGAAAATCTTTCCATTTAACCTAATTCGGGAGATAATTTTAGCTTGATGCACACAAAATGCATGATCCCTGATTCCATTTGATTGTAGGAGAAGGAAGGAAGAAAAAAGATTAAGGAAGCTAAGATACTGGAATGGTAGGCTTGTTTATATATTTTGTTTTAAAAGTGTTTTTGAAAATTTTTTATTTTTTTGTTTTAAATTAATTTTTTGATGTTTTTATATCATTTTAATGCGCTGATGTTAAAAATAATTTTTAAAAATAAAAAAATATTATTTTAATATATTTCCGAGTAAAAAATACTTTGAAAAATAACTACAATTATACTTCTAATTAAGATATTAAGGCAGCTAAAATTCTCAATCTATTTTTTATTTTTTTTTGGGTTTGAAGGAATTGTTTGCGAGATCAATCTATGATTTGAGGGTTTTATTTATCATTTGTTTGTGTTTATATGTCAATTATTTAAAATTATCCCATCAATAATTAACTTGTTAATAACATTTTGTATTTATAAAAATGACTTAATTAAAATTAATATTTATTATTATCTAATCAATCAATTAATTAATTAATAGGGTATGACATGAACAAACAATATTTTACATCCAATGTAAAAATCATTCATCTGGTGTGGAAATTATACCCATTATCAACAAAGTTCAGAAGTAGCAAAAGAATATTTTCGCTGTTTTGATTTTGGAAAGGAGGGTTGTATGGCATATTTGGTAGTGCATGGGGGTACAATATTTTTAAAATATTTTTTATTTAAAAATATATTATATTATTTTTTTTATATTTTATATTTTTAATATTAGTATGTAAAAAGACCTAAAAAATAATCAATTTGATATTTTTTTCAAGAAAAATATACTCTTAAAACATATTAAAGAGTATTTAGAACAGTAATAGAATTTATATTTTAAAATGCTTGTTATTTAAAAATATATTAAAATAATATTTTTAAAAAAATTATTTTTAATATTAATATATCAAAAACCGAATTAAAAATAACTTAAAAAAATAATTAAAAAAAAAAAAACAATGCCCAACTAAAATGCCAAATAACTCCTCGAAAACAGAAGAATTGTCGTCATCCCCCAGGCTCATTCCTTAATCGCGTGACCGAACAACCCCCAAGTGTCATGGACTACCACAATGTTCTCAATGTTGTCGTGGGTGTCCATGCACGCTTTTTCAGACGAGATCTGATACGGCCACGTACGTGGCGTGCAGATGACTACCAATGTCTCGCTCACTGCATACGTGGCTGGAAGACAGGTATTATAGTTGGCTGAAAAGTTAAGATTTAGATGCTGACCAAAAGAATCAGTTCCCACATGAACTCATTTTCTATTAAATCATACCACCTGAGTTTTTTTTATAATTAGATACTTTATTGTTTAATTATTGTTTTGAATTAGAAACGACAAAAACTTGGGAAAAGAGAGGGGGGGGTTTCTCTATGTTTTTATTTTTATTTTACAATAATAAAAAATTATTCCAAAACCATATCATAATATATTTATTTGTATATTTTCATCTTTATTTTTTCAATTAAATATGTTTATATTTGTCTTTTTTTATTTTAATTAGACCAATTTTGCAAAATCCTCTCTCTCTCTCTCTATATATATATATAAAGAAGAAACATAAAGAAGAGGAACAAATTACTTTATTCTTTCCAGAAGGGAAACTTAAACCAAAAGATTACTGATTAATCGATGCCAATTTAACATAGACAACACAACTATCTAGTTTTTCTTCATCTTCACACGTCCCCTACGTTCCCATCGCAAAAACCAACATTCTTTGATCAAACACCAACAACATGGCTTGAAAATCCACGCTGAAGCTAAAAAAGAAAGAAAAAAGAAACCTGAAACTCATACAAGAGACAGAAACACTGAAACAATGTCTTTCTTTATTGGTATGATTATAGGAATCTCTGTTGGGATTGGTCTCATCGTAGCATTTGCTAAGTACGAGAATATCAGATCCATGCGTCGTTCTCAATTGGTAAATCCCATCTGATTCCTTGGTTTCATTAATGATTCATGGTGGATTGTTTTTTTTTTATGTTTGCGTTAATGTTTGCGTTTTTCTAGGCTAAGACAGTCGCAGCATTTGCAAGAATGACAGTCCAGGATTCAAGAAAAATTCTTCCTGATGAGTTTTATCCACCTTGGGTTGTCTTTTCACAGAGGCAGAAGTTAAGTTACTGTACATGATATGAACAGTAATCCAACCATTGGATTTATGAGTTTCATCACTAGGATCCGCATGTTTTTTTTTTTTTAATGGGATTGATTTAGAGATTTTTTATGATGGTTCTGATATTGGTTTGTTCATGAATTGCAGTTAACTTGGCTTAATGCTCAACTTGACAAGATTTGGCCTTATGTTGACGAGGTAATAAGTTTGATTAATTTCCCTTTTTCATGGTGGATTTCTTGCTACATTTGGGTAATTAGTAATATTGAGCTGCGAGTTTCTGTGGTTTCTGGTTATACAATGGCATAGGCAGCATCAGACCTGATAAGAAGCAATGTTGAGCCAATTCTTGAACAATATACGCCAGCTATATTTTCATCTATGAAGTTTTCCAAGTTGACCCTTGGTACTGTGGCTCCACAATTTACAGGTTAGTTTGATTGATTACAAAATCGGTTCAAGTCCTTGGTGATTGTTCTTTTTCCAAAATGTTGGCAATCATGGGATCAATAATGACAGAGAATTTATGGTTAGAAATCGAGAAAGAATCCTTCTTTCCCCCCTTTGTTAGTCATTTGAGTAATTGAGTTCCTGGGCATGCAAAGGAACAGAGTGATGATATGTGCGAGTTGTGGATGTCTTATAGGAGTTTGCATTATTGAAGAGGAAAGTGGAGACAAGGGTATCACCATGGAATTGGAGATGCAGTGGGATGGCAATCCAAATATTGTACTTGATGTCAATACAAGAGTTGGTGTGGCACTACCCATCCAAGTAATCTTCAACTTGGTGCTCTGTTTTCGTAGAGTATTCTACCGACCTTGTAATGTACATGTAAAAGAATTATCTTAACCTAAAAGCTTAAGCTTTTAAGCTTTTAGGTGAGATAGTTCTTTGATATTAGTATCAGAGTCTTATTGACTAAGTATCATGAGTTCGAATCTCACCACCCTAATTCTATTTGATAGAAATTAAGCATAAGGTAATATAGATATATGCAAGTTTCAAGTCCAAAAGACTTTTACTTGAGAGGATGTTAAAGAATAATATAAAATTATATATTGAAATCTTATCTAAAAGCTTAAACTATTAGGTTAAGTTGTTCTTTTACAATATATGTGTGGTAAAGTTTCACCGACATTGATTTAAGAATCATGCTTTTCCTTAATTGAAGTTAACTAAAGCATTGATTTCTAGTATCTTAAGATATAAATAGAATAAAACTTTCTAAGTGCAGACTGCAGACTGATTCTTTCTTTTGATAAAGAAGACTGATACTAATTTCAGCTCCCTTTTCTTTCTTTCTTTCTTTTTTGGCTTTGATACAGCAATCAAGCCCCTTTGTCACATTGTTTCTGCTGAGATATAGTGATTTTACTATGTTAAACATTCTTTTGTAATTCTGGGGAATTTATTCCTAGTTTGAGAGCTGATATCTGCCAAGAAAGCTCATCTGTTTCACCCTTTATGTCATGTTCGTTGTCTAATTAACTCACACGATATATACAAAATCTGTCTAAGTTAGTGCACATTTAGTGGAAGATCTTCATTATTATTTATATATCTTTTCCTGTTTAACTTCATCTAGGTGAAAAATATTGGATTCACTGGGGTTTTCAGGTTAATCTTCAAGCCACTAGCCGAAGACTTTCCTGGTTTTGGAGCTGTTTCTTATTCCTTGAGAGAAAAGGTGAATTTTATCTTATTACTTTTTAACCATCTTAAAATTATCACAATCAACATTCTGGAAGGGAAAAAGAAATATTCTGAAGGCAATGCTGATTACTTACATGAACTTTTTTCATGCACATGTGCACAAACTTCAATGCTTATATATGAAATCTCATTCTGAAAGTAGATGAAGTATATGTAGTAACAAACATTTATGTATAAATATGTAGAAAACCATATCCAAATATGCTCTGGGTAACATGAACATGGAATTCTTTGAATTCAATATATAAATTTTATTATGACTGCAGAAAAAGCTGGATTTTACGCTTAAAGTTGCACGTGGTGAGATATCAGCAATCCCAGGCCTTTCTGATGCTATTGAGGTTTGAACAAATTTTATTTCCTGGTTCTTTGCTTCATCTCTCACGTACTTGCATGCATTTCTCAAGGATTGTCTTGTGGCTTTAAGACCACATTACTTGATCAAAATTGATGTCACACCTGATGGAGGGTGATTAATCCTGATTAGATCACAAATTTTACGACCCGGAATTTCTCATCTCGTACAAAGTATTGTAGGTGATTAAACATTAATTTGAAATACTCTTCCAGAACTGTACTTTTCATTATTTATTTGGTTCCTAGGACTATGGCTGTGAATGATCATAGGTCTAACGAAACTGCTGTATTTTATGTTCAGGAAACCATAAAGGATGCTATTGAAGATTCTATAACATGGCCAGTTCGGAAAATTGTATCAATATTACCTGGGGATTATAGGTGCGCTAATTCTATCTAGAATTCTAGATTATCATCTTTATTGTGATCCTTTTGCAAAATTTCAATTCCCATAATGCCTGCCAGTTTTAGTTATGATCGGGGTACAATTTGCCAAAATCTTCAGACCTGTAATCCATATTGAGATAGGTAGGCTTGAGTTTCACTCGCTTCCTGAGTTTCGTGCACAGGCTAGACCACCTCCTTATCCTCTATTGTTCTATCCATGTCTGATTATGAGACTTTTGTTTTGGTTTAGTCTAAATTCATGTTGATCGGAAATAGATATGTTGATTTGAGGCTGGACTGAGATTGAGATATAAGAGCAGCTTAGGCTCATCTCAACCCAGCCTGACTTTGATCATTATCTCATGATCACAATAGTGCTTATTCTGAATCACCACAGTGTACTAATCCATTATATGTTCCAGAAGTTCACTGATAATTTTAAATTTGTATTTCTGATATAAAATGCTTCCTTCTTCATTGAACACACTGTCTCTCTATGTATCGAGCCCCAACAAAGTTGCAATTCCTGAATGCATCCAGCTGATTCACACAAAGTAAACTTTTGGATTTCTGATGAAACTGCAATTATTAATGTTTACTTCATGTTTTAGTGACCTGGAGTTGAAGCCCGTTGGAACATTAGACGTGAAGCTTGTGCAGGGCAAGGACTTGACAAATAAAGACATTGTCGGAAAATCTGATCCTTTTGCTGTCTTATTTATACGTCCACTACGTAGCAGAATGAAAACCAGCAAAACAATTGTAAGACAGCTTCCCATATTTCACCACTTAGGTTTTCTTTGTTTAGATCAGCCATAACTCTTACGATAATTTCAGAGCAACCAATTGAATCCCATATGGAATGAACACTTTGAGTTCGTAGTTGAAGATGCATCAACTCAACACTTGACTGTAAGAGTCTTCGATGATGAAGGAGTTCAGGCTGCTGAACTCATTGGTTGTGCTCTAGTGGCACTAAAGGATCTTGAGCCTGGTAAAGTGAAGGATGTATGGTTGAAACTAGTCAAAGATTTAGAGATCCAGAGAGATAACAAGAACAGGGGTCAGGTAAGAATCTAGTATGCCAATTGAAATCTCCCATCCTCGTCATTGGTTTCAAGTATGTTAGAATGATATATCGATATCGAGTGCGTTGGAGATCATACTACGACTAAACTATTGTGTAATTTCTTACGAATTCAGAAGGGGATTAGGAACGAGTTTTTTCAATTGAGTTGAAAACCTAATATGATGATATTTCCCACAGTCAGTTTTTTCCCTGCTTTTGTTACAGATTTTTCTCTGTTCAAAAGCAATATATGAACTTGCAGTTGTTAATGAGTGCCATCTTCTTTTTTTCATCAGGTGCACTTGGAGCTTTTGTACTGTCCGTATGGCACAGAGAGCAGTTTCAAAAATCCTTTTAACCCTGATTTTCAATTGACCACTTTAGAGAAGGCCATTAGGAGTGGCACTGATGGAACAGGTGATCCTAATTCTGGAAGAACATCTCCAAAGAAAAATGTCATCGTGAGAGGAGTACTATCAGTTACTGTTATAGCTGCAGAAAACTTGCCGGCAACTGACTTGAATGGAAAGGCCGACCCCTATGTTATCCTTAAAATGAAGAAATCTGAGAAAAAAGCCAAGACTAGAGTGAGTTCGAGGTTTCTGATTAACATGATCACCACCATGTTCCTTTTTTATTTTTTCGTTTGTTTCTATCATTCACTCATTTTATCACCTGTTCAAAGAATCTGGCACATCGAAAGTGCAATTTTGGCTAACTAGATCTCTATTGATTATAACAAAGAAGAGTCTTCTAAAGTTATATTTTGCAGGCAAGACCATGCTTATACGTTCCATAACCTCATCCACTTATGCTTTCACAGGTCCTAACTAAGAACCTAAATCCAGTTTGGAATCAAACGTTTGAATTTGTTGTGGAGGATGCAATACACGATATGTTAATTGCAGAAGTCTGGGACCATGACACTTTTGGCAAGGTAATATTTCCACGCCAAGTGCATTATATTGCTCATTGTCATATAATTGTCTTGCTGAGCTTTTGTTTACGTAGGTATTTAGGCATTGTTTTGTTTATGTAGCTTTTTTCAAAATTTTGCAAGGAATCTGCATTATTCTTGCAAGATTGTTAATAGTCTTTCAATATCATTCTAATTTCGACGAACTGTATGAATCTTTCAGGATAAAATGGGAAGATGCATAATGACACTCACCAGGGTTCTATTAGAAGGAGAATTTCAAGACAGCTTTCCACTAGACGGTGCTAAATCAGGAAAGCTGCTTCTGCATCTCCAGTGGACACCGCAGCTAAAGTTTCGTGATTCTTGATCTACAACTAAAAGGGTATCTTTTCAAGCTTTTCCATGCAGATATTCTTGCCTGTTTTTCTCTTTGCACGCAAGTGCTAGAAGCCAATGCTACGATTTTCCTCGATGCTGTGTTTTAAAGGGTATTAAAGAATAATGTAAAGGAAAGAAGAGGAAGAGGATGAGGAAAGTCCAGCTATTCTTTTCTTCATGTCTAACCATTTTTACCCTTTTTTTCCCTTTATTGGATTACATTCTGTGATATGTTTAAATTCAGAATACATGTATGTGTATATATGCAATGGAGGCTGATGATATTTGCAGATAAGTTTTGGGCTTTCTTGGTAACAATCTTTAAGAGATGGATTAAATGCTCCACATCCTCCTTGTTCTTTCTCATATCTTCATTTGGTTCAACTTTAATCGTCTCTGATTCAATAGTGAAGTGTACAAGCTTCTGCTTCAATTCATCATGCTCTGTCAGTATTCAATATTACAGGTTAATTAGTTTATGAATGCTGAAGACTGTTTCAAATGAAATTGCTTTGATATCCTCTTCTATAAGGGTAATATCTGATGAAAGCAACTCTATGTCTTAAAAAAAAAAAATTAGCTTTTCCGATTTTGTCAAATGCTAGAGGGACTCAAAATTCAAAACGTAATCTGATTTGAGAAGAAGGAAGCTTAAGCATAATATTTTATGGACAAGAAAACAATTGAACCAAGGTATTAAACCAAGGGTACTAGTTATGTCATTCATACGTTTATAAATAAATAAATCTATTATACTCCTTGAACCATTGAAATTTGATCTCACTGAATTCTCTGCCGTTTTCCAGCTGGAATTTGATGGATTGCACCAGAATTTAACAGATATCCCTTGTCTAGACCTGAACTAGAAGCACAACTAGCAAGATTTAACATGGAAGAACACTTTTGAGAATATCCGCGACGCAACTCAATGTAAGATGGTGAAGCCAATGGTTTTTGAGCAAGAGAGCTTGCATTTGCAAATGTATTCTGGTTACTCACGGGAACAGGTACAATATTGAACGGTTGCAATGGAGGCGAATTTCTCCACTGTGGAAGCGGACCTGCAAGAAGTAGCGTTTGAAGGAGAGGGCGTGCTTCCATTAGAGCCTGCAGCAGCTTTCCCACGACTTTTCCTTTTACGAAATTTTCAATTACAGCATCAGCCGGATGGATCTTGGCCACTGCTGGAGGCACTAAACCTGCTGATATAGAGCCTTTATACTCTTGAACAAAGGTGTTGCTCACAAGCCCCATATGACTTGAGTCTGCCAAGTTATTGTTAGAGAATTCTGGTGAAGTAATTGTATCAAAGAAGGGATCCACAGGAGAGGAGCCATGTGATTGGTGATTATATGTTTCAGATAAACAGTTAGATTCAGTTATGCTCGAGTTTCCTATCACAGAAACTACAAGAAGGTTTTCGGATTGTTCTTGAGGATGAATAGGCAGGGACTCTAATTCAATGGTGGCATGCACAAGCTTCTGCTTCAATTCATCAATGCTCTGTCAATATTCAATACAGATTAATTAGTTTGAGAAAGGGATAATAACATGTTATTACATCCTTAATATCATGCAGTATTGTCATGATTATAAGGCAACAGAACGAAAATAGAAGCCTTGGTTCCAAGGAAACACGAGAATGAACACCAATACCTATGCATCAATATATGGGACATGTGGACAGAAATTCCAAGTAAATTCAGGAAACAGATTAATCCAAATTAATAAAAAAAATTACATAAAATTAAATTAAATTGAACGAAAATAGAAGCCTTGGTTAATTATTATATTTTCCATTTATGTAATCATTTTATTTGAGTTTATCCGGATTTAGCTCGCCACACAAACGTTGTTTGTTCCACGTTTTTTGTGGATTAGTATGTCGAGTTTCCTTAAACACTTCTTTTTTAATAAAAACCAAATTTATCTCTGGCGGCTTGTGTGGGTCAATGCAAGAGATCAATGGAAGTTTTATATACAGTTGCAACGCATCATGTATCATATGGTTTCTCCATTTTCCATTGCTTTGTGATGGAAATATATAGCTGATGATCCTGGGAAAATTTCTATATCTGGGCTTTCTTCGAGAATAGTGATAGGTTGAACGGTGACTGTTATTTGCAAAATAATCATCTAGTTTAGGACTTTTCAGGTTAATATAATGTAAGAAAAGTAGATAAAAAAATAAATATTTTTCAATTGTGTTGTTGAGACATTAATTGCTAGCAGTGTGAAAATTGTGTTCGTGATAATATATAGATTTGATTAAGTTTTTGAATTAAAGATATTGTTAGTGGACATTCCTAGAAAACAAAAGGATGTTCATTTGTGGACTAACTTAGCTCATAGATGACCTACTTAGCACACAGAGCTGAGCTGATAAGAGTTTTGCAGGATCTGATGCTCTTCTTTGGATTCATCTGCTGATAAAGTTCTTTTGATAAGAAAAGAAATGAATCTGAGCAATGAAAATAGCACTTTATTATAAGATGATTTACAATGGAGTCGAGAACGATAGTGACCAACAATGTGTCCTTATTGAGCTAAGAAATCAAGGAATATTTCAGGAAATGAAACTTGACAAACTAATTCCTTAAAATGATATATTCAATGCTGGCAAATTCAACAAATGGCCGTTTACTATAAATGTAGGACGTAGTGATCCCAAATATTTCTGCGAACAGCACAGGTTGCTAGCATCCCCCGATCTTGATAATATAGTAGTGCAAACTGCAAAATATTACTGCTCTGCCACGGCATGCACAAAGTGCACAAATTTATGAACTTTCTATCCAAAATCTTCAGCAACTAGCATGTTCCCTAGCCTTGAGATGTCTCCTTCTATGCAGATTGCTTGCCCTGCATGACAATTCATTAAGAGCTCTAAATCGAATCATGTTCATGAAAGAAGTTATGGACATCGGATAGCCAATGATGTGCAACCATCGCTTTGAAGCATATGCTATTAATATCCTGTTACTCAAAGGCAGATCATTAAGTTATTCTACTGGCATCATGTTTACGAATAGAGTTACAAGCTTGCATGTACATTGTTTAATTGGTTTTTTGGGTGTTTATGTCTTTCAACTTAGAAAGCAAATAAAAAACACAAAGCATACAGGAGCCGCATATTGCACTTATGAATGAATCAATCACTTGTATTATACAAGACTTTTGCATCAGTTTTGTTGCTCATCTGATATTTGATATCTTAGAAAAAACTTCCTCTATCTTCATTAGAACTTTACCTTCCCTCAAAAAATGCGAGTCCACAATGCCATCTTCCCAATGCAACTATAATACTTGTCTGATGCTTGAGAAATACCACCATGACTAAACACTAGCATCTAGCATTCTTGAACAAAAGGAAGGCAAAGAGATCACACTTACCAGTATTGGTTATGGAATATCACAGAATCAGTTGTTTCTGGCTTTCCATCATCATTTCGGTTCCATTGGTAGAATGCATGTGTTCTGTTCCTAATCTCCAAGGTAGAATGGCCATAACTAGCTTCTCTGAATGCGGAATAATCTGGTTGTGGGTCGAAGAACCTAATTATAAATTTCAACAGTTAATAGGTAACCCATATTTGAATTATTTAGATTTTCCTAAGCTTAAACAATTAGATTTGCCTCACGTTCCAACAAGACCTTCCTGATTTCCCCCATCCCCAACAGTTAGGTACACGGGCGCTGATTTGTCAGGAACAGGATAACGGTCACCAGTTGTCACGTTATAATGTATGTTTGAGATACGATACTGTAAATCAAGAATACTCTCAATGAGAAAACGAAACACTTGACAAATTCAAAAATGGTGCATAAAATGATATATACAGCACCATTAGGATCAGAATATGAGGGGTTGCAACTCCAAGGCACTTTCAGGAGAATCATGCATCATGAACATGACTTCTTAGAAAATGAATGGCAGGGGTGGGCTAAAATTGTTTCTTTAACCATGCGGCTGGGTTGGGTCTCAACTATAGGAGCTGCATGCCAGTTTGCAATCTCCAAGGACCTACTTAAAAAAGTAGCAGCTCCTCTTTTCCAATGAACTTTGTAAATGAATGTTCTTCGGGATTCAGTGAAGTTTCAAGAGAATGATCTTATGGGAATTCCATTTAGTGGAAGAGGAAGGTACAAATATACAAATTGATTAGCTACATGCCTATATGATGATGTATTGATAGGTCTATAAGGCATAAAAAAGAGGAAAGTACATACTGATCTTTCATATGCATGAACATGACCAGCAAAAATGAAGTCGACTTTGGATCTAACAAACCAGCTTTCAAAGACTGCACGCATGCTTTCACCTTCCATATAGTGGGCTGCATTGCTGTTGTAGATGGGCACGTGCATGACAACAATGAGCCAAGGTGTCTTCTCCCTGTTGACTCTTTTCAATTCTTCTCTAAGCCACATCCATTGAGGAGTGTATTTTACTGATTAAAAAATATTTGCAAATTCATTACGACCAGAAAACATTCGACTTATAGTAACATCAAATAGTCTTTTGAAATATGAACTAAGAATAGAAATCATTAAAATGTCAATAACAGTTGCCAATGCATCTACTTTGGTAAGAAACCAGCAAATTTTAAGCAGATAGTATCATCTAAGTTTTGGAATAGACTAGCTATTGCCTGCCAAAACATAGTGAATTAAGGATTACCAAATGGAGAATAGCTGGAGAGGACAATGATGTGAGCAGATGCACGGCGTATAGCATACCAAAGAGGATTGGTGCTTTTTGAGGCTGTATGAGGGGTGGCAAATCTATACAGAAATGATTTAAATGGAAGGACTTCCTCCTGGAACAAGAGGATTTGTGTGTGAGTTGACAAGCATTAAAGCAAAGAGGATACATTAACAACAAAAATGCCAATGATTAGACATGTGTTGAAACTAGAGCATTAATAAAACTAGAAACAATAGATCAATGGCAAGAGCATAAAAACTAGAAAAGAAAACATCAGGTGAAGAAGTTCAAGGTTACCATTTCTGGCATGTACTCTATCTCGTGATTCCCAGCTGACCAAATCCATGGTTGATATGCAGCACTTTGCTCGACAAAACGGCCCCATGAATCCCATCTAACACCAACATCATCATATTGATATCTATCAGCATAAGAGAGATCACCAGCAAACAAAACACTCTGTCCCCCACTCTTCATGTAATGCTCGAGAGTGGAAAGAGAATTATATGTTTGACCCAAATCACCTAAAAATATACAAAAACCAATACATAGTGAGAAAAATATAAAAACATGTGGTCCAAAACTAAGAAACATGTTCTTCCAACCACCAAATTCCATTGTCAGTATCGTATTACCTGATATTGAAACAAAGGACTGTTGGTTGAAAAATATCTTGCTAAAGCAAAATCCAATAGGTATTCAGAAACAAAATTCAACTTAGTTATTCTTAAAAAGCAGCAAAATATCTTACCAATAATTCCAAATGTGTAGGAAGCATCTGGATCAATATCTGGAGGTGTTTGAAACCAAAACACACGAGAGGAGTCACCTTCTCCGATCTTGTAGTAATACTTGGAATCATACTAAAAAGACAGAAATGTTAATCCCCAAAACTGAGACCATTCAAAAAGCGAAACAAAATCATAGTTCAATTGAATATTTTACCTCAAGCCCATCAACAAGACAGTGATGAATGTAGCCAGACTTATATTTGTAAAAGGTGTAGTTAGTAACAGTGCCCTCAGCACTAAAATCATAACTATTCTCTGAAATGCCATATTTCACGGTATTAGAACCCGGTTCATCAGGCGTAACCCAAGAGATTATTACAGCCTTCCCATCATAATCACCTTGAGTGATGTGGACCTAACAATCAACAAACTGATCAGGTCATAATTAACCTCAACGAAAAAAAAGAAAGGGTTTCAACTAAAATTCAGTAAAATGTGCAAGACTCACTTGCTGTGGAGCATTATAACCTTTTGGAATTGCAAAAACTTCATTGTCAAGAGGGATATCTGCCGCTGGCCATTGCGTACGAACAAAAGTGCTCGTTAAACCCGCATTCCCATTTTCCACATAGCTCAAGACTAAAACTAATATAATTACAAATCGAAACAATTGCAACCGCAATAATCTAGAAGCCAGCAGCATATTCTTTGCAAGAGGAATCCCTGGGAAACACAACCTAATAAATCCAGTAAGAATACAACTACAGCAAAGAAAACATATAGACTAATAGTAAGACTAAACTAACCCAAATTAGGAAGTGCAAATCATCTTTAAAAAAAATTGAACTGTTTGACCCTTAATTAGTTTGGCTTCTTTCTTCTCTTTTTCTCTAGGAAGCAACTTCCTTGCATTTCAGGTCTACCCATCATAACTATATTGCACTGCATTAACCTCTATGGTTTACAAATTTTGATTCATGAATCAAATCAAGAAAACTCTGCAATTGTTACTTCAATATAAAATCAATTACAAGCTTTCATTCTTAACTTGTAACGATGAGAAAGCCATAGAAAAAAAAAATCCACAATCTATAAAGTTTTTTGCAAGCAATCTTTAAGAAAATAAAATCAAAAGGTTGCAGAAATAAACACGAGTCCTTCTTACTATATCGAAGCAGAGATGAGTCAGAAAGATTTGAAAGACAGGAGGGGTACCTGAATCAATGACGAAGAACAGAACGGAACGGAAGAGAGACAAAGACAGAGGTTGTAAGACAGACGCTGTTGTAGATCTTTGACAGTTATAAACGGTGACCTTTTCTCAAGAGTAAGATGCCAGCAAACAGTTAGAGCAGTTGTTGTTTTCAAAGTTTCCAGAGCAATTTGCTAGGTATAGCGATACACCAATCCGCTATTGCCATGTTAGTAATAAGTAATTGCATTAGATTAATTGCGTGAAGCCGAATAATTCCTTTTTTTTCCTGTTTTTTCTAGACGTCGATAAAATCAATATATATATAATATTCAAAAACATTTGTAAAATATCTGTAAAATATTTAAAAAATTATCTTGTATAACTTATCATGAAAAATGATAGTTTTTTTCTAATCTCTACTAAATATCCATATCTAAATTTATAGTTTATATACTTGTAAAAAAATAAAAATAAAAATAAAAATTATCTCAATTAAATTGTGTTTCAACTAAACTAAAACATCTTAATTGGGTTGTAATCCAACCAAACCCAATCGTAATTTTTTTTAATTGTACTATCAAATAGTATCAAAAAAAATAATAATAAAAATAAGAACAAGTGAGATATACTGAGGATATCCTAACTCTATGAATCAAGATATGCATGAATCCACCATCCTTCATTTTTATTAGCCACATGTTTAACTAGTGAGTCTCTATTAATAAGTAGTCATTGAGTCTTAATTGCATGCTTATCCGAGGTTCATCTTACTTAAATAAATAAATAAAAAGGATAGTTAAAAAAAATGCACTTTTGTAGTTTGGGTGTAAATTATGAGTGAAAAATTATATTTTACATTATGGTCAACAAAAACTTTAAGATTTGATGAATCAACCTTCATATATTTTGAATATAAAAAATCCAACAAAATAAAAAAAATCTCCCTCCAAGCACAATTTCTCTCTTTTTGAAAATTATTTTCTCTCCTAAAAAATTTCTTCTTTGTATCTTACCCAAACCAAAACCAAAATCTTAATAATTACTGCCCTAACTCCAGATAAAAATTAATCAGGTTGTATTTGATCTATTTACCTCACTTTTTTTATAAAAAAAAATAACATGGTTGTTCGGTTCAGTTTGCGTATATCTTAACTAATCTTATAGATTCTGAAGTTAACGACTATATAAGTCTCCAATAACCCTTAAATTTATAAAACTTGAACTAATAATTTTTAAAAAATAAATTTAAAACCAAGCCAGTTATATTATATTTTTTAGAGTTAATTTTCTCCTCAACTCTTAATATGGTAAGAAAAGGTAAGGAGACTGGTGGACTTCCAAGTCTTGCGTCTAAAAGGAGAGCAAGGTTTCGTTTAAATTTTCATTGGTTTAGGTTTTCCACAAGAGGATGCCTCCAGAACCAATCAATCTACATCATGACAACTGTAATTCTCACCAAGTCTTTGTTGTACGGTAGTGTGTTTAATTTCTTGCTTTTTTTTCACTCTCATTTCTTTTCTAAAATGTGGATACGAGAATAAGTTTATTGAAATACTGTTAGTTTTTATGTTTTAAAAATATTTTTAAAAATAAAATTTATTTATTATTTATTTGTTTTAAATTAATTTTTTTATGTTTTTAAATTATTTAATGTGTTGAAAACAAAATTAATTTTTAAAAATAAAAAAATTTCATTTTAAAAAACAACTGTTATTGTATTTTAAAACAAAATTAAAATGTTTCGTGAAATAAATAATGTAATATATTGTACTGGGAACTATACCATGTATAGCTCGCCGAACATGCTGTTTGCTTTTATAGATTTCCCAGGTAAAACTAAGAACCGGTGTTAATAGTTTTTTTTTTAAATGTATTAAAATAATATTTATTTTTTTAAAAAAAAAAATAATTTTTATATTAGCCTATTAAAATAATTTAAAAACATCAAAAAAAATATTAATTTTAAATAAAATAATTAATTTAAAAATATATATATATATTTAAAATATAAAAATAAATAACCACTTAAAGGCTAAATATCTTGGAAAGTCTTATCCTGATTCTTAGAAGGTGTTTGTTTTTGAGGTGGAGATAGAGTTTTGTGTATGGAATCTACCAAAAAAGCTAAGAAAAACAATAAAAAATAGCTTTTGTGGTTGAGTTTTGTACATAAATAGGTTATACCCAACCTCAAACTCAACCACAAAAACTAAAACAAACACACCCGAGTTTGGTGCTATGTTGGGGGTGTGTATAGGCCAAAAAAATAATAATAAATAATAATAATAAAATACACACACACATTATACCACCAGGCTTTGTTTTTGCTCAATTGTTGCGCACATGGATCTGATTGCAGTTGAATTTGAATTTTAGCGAAGAGCATTATGAACTTGTCATTCAGTAATGGGAAATGTCGGTAAGCATCCTTGTCGACAAGCATGCTTCAAGTATTTTGTATTGAATTATAATTATAATTATAATTATAATTCCTTCTCTCTACCTATACCTACCATGCTGAATTAATTTGTTTTCGGATAATGGGCTCCACCTTCCTTTCAAAGAAGCCCTGCCAATTCCACGGTGGTTACTTGAAAGTTTTATCATCAGCTTCCATGTGAGTAATAGCTGTCGGTTTAGAGAAGAGTCTAGTAGCAGCGGTGTTTTTCAACAAAAATAAAAAAAAAATGTTTAATATTAATTTTTTATATATTTTTAAATTATTTTAATATGATAATATTAAAAATAATTTTTAAAAACTAAAAGAATTATTATATATTATGAGACACGCTATAATGAGATGGAGAATTTCTCGCCCGGGCAAGAAAAGTGAGATGGAAATATGATGGAGTTGGTTTTTCATAAAGAATGATTGGACGGTGGCAAAGGGCTTGAGATCTGCACAGCAGGTCTTGAGTTCGAGTCAGGACGTGTACCTCTTGTAAGAGCCTGGGATAGCCGGAGTTTTACTCACTCACCTGGGCCCACAAAGTGCGCTTTTTAGGGGGTGAGGTTTTCTCGAATCAAAAAAAAAAAAGATTGGACGGTGCATGTTCATCAAGGTGAGGTTGTGACACGTCAACTAAGGGGATGCGAGTTAGCTTTCAGTGCAAGAATATCAAAATTTGGGTAGAAATTAAAAAAAAAAAAAAAACTAACTAGAAGGGAATGAGGTTTTCCTGATATTATTATTTTTCCCTTCCTGGCAAATATTTTTGGAATTGGTAGTAGGTGTAAAAAGGTAGTTTTATTTTTTATATATTAAATGGACTAAAATACTCTTTAAAGCAAAAAAAATTAAAATGGTGTGGAGGGCCCGTTTGACTTTTCATTTTTTATAGCACAATAAAATACATGCATTGCCCTTGATTTCAAATTTGGTATTTAGCAGAGAAAATTTAATATTTAATATTAAAAAATTATTGGCACCTTTTTATATTCATGCTTTTTAGAAAACTTTGTTTGGTGGTCAAAGATTGAATTCCATAACAATGTTTTAATCTTCACAATAATCTCTTTATCTTTGGACAATATGTGTGAGGAACAAATCTTTAATTTGATATTGACTATTTTTTTTCTTTTCTCTCTCTTACTTTATTTATGTGTCTGACCATGCAAAGTTTCAAGCATCTCTTCAAGTTGTTTTTATTTTAAATATGATTTTTATTTATTTTTTTATTTTAAATAATTAATTGAATTGAGATTTATTTCAATTTCATTATTCTGTGATTTTTTTATCTATCAAATTTGATTTTTATTTTTTTTATTTCTATTTTTTTGTTTGGTAATTTTTCTAATTGAATTTATATTTCAATTACATCCCTTGATATTTTATTTTATTTTATTTTATTTTAGATTTAGTTCTTGTTATTTTAATTGTTTTTTGTTTTTTTAGATCCTTTTTTATTTAGACTTTTTTTTTCAATTTTATCCATTGATATTTTGTTGGTTGAGAATTTGACTTCATGATTTTTTTTAAGTTTGCCTTCTACAAGATGATTTCAGTCTCGGGACCCGGGTCACGAGTTTGACCGGATTGACCTAAGTCTTTTTTAGGTTATTTTTTACAATTAATTTTTTTCAATTACATCCTTTTACGAGGTTATTCCGATCTCATGTGTTGAGATTGCATGTTTCACAACTTAACCTATGTTGACTTGAGCCAAGTTTGTTTTGTTTGATTTATTTGTTGTTGTCTCATGCCAAGTTTGTTTTATTTGATATTTTTTTTTACCATTTTATTCTCTTTTAGTTTTTTTTTTCCTATCAGATTTTATCCTCATTCTTCGTACATTTGCCTTTTAATTTTTTTTTTAACCTTATGTTTTTACAATTTCATCCCCTAGCATTTATTTAATTGGATATTAGACTCCATTATTTTTATTTATTTACAATCTATAAATTTTTTTATTAATTCTAAAAATAACTCGGGTTATATCGGTTCTTTTTATTTGTTGTTCTTTGTTAAATTTACTTTGGAAATTTGTTTAAATTGATGTTTTTATTTTTTCCTTCAATGTTAGATTAGTTATGAATTAATTTTCTTTTTTCAGTTTGTCTTTCAAGGTTTGAGTATTTTGATATTAGACTTCTTGATTTTTTTTAATTTCTCTCATGTTCGTCTATCCTAGTTTTATCACTTAAACCGCTTGCTTAGCAAGTTAATATGGGTTGACTCGGATTGTTTTTATAATTTTTATAATTTTTTTAATATTTTGTCCTACAACATTGGATTGTTTTATAATAGACTTTATAATCTTTTCTGGTTTACTTTCTATTGGGTTATTTCATTCACGTGATTCGAGTCGTAGAATTGTGTTGGCTTGCCCAGTTTGTTGGTTATTTTTTTGTTATTATTTTTTAGTTTCATCATTCTAAGTTGTATTTGTTTGGAATTGGATTTTGGTTTTTTTTATTGACTTATCCCGGTCTCATAATCTAACTTACATATTTGACATGTTCACTTAGGTTATCTCATGTCGATTTTTCTTTTCTTTTTCTTTTCAACTGATTAGATGAAATTTTAGTTTTGTTGCCTTTTTTTTTATTTCAATAATCATGTTTTTGCAGGTTTCCATGAATTGTTTTTCTAAATTGGTTCATTTAGTGTTGTTATTTATTCTTATATTATATTATTAAATTATACCAATTTTTTTCTCAATTAAATCTATGTCCCGAGTGAGCGTTCGCCCAAATATTTTTTATAACCGATAAAAAAAATACAAAAAAAATACTTTGGCCTGAAGCATAGCTCAAACCCATAAACCTAGTATTAACCAAATAGAATCAAAAGCATTGGGAGATTGAGTTTGTTGTCCAATCAAATTTGAATTTCAAAGGAAAATCTTATCTCATATGCTATAGGATTTAATTAACCGGGGAATTCAAATTAGGGAGACACGGAAAAATTTTAATTGTGATTTTTTTTTCTTGGGAGGCTCGGACAGCCTCGAATTGTTCCATGAAAAATTGTTTCTTTCAATTCAGTTCATTTTTCTTTTATATTCAACCCTATTAATTCAATAAATTATCCAATTTCATCTTTATAATTTCAAAATTATTATGTTTCAGGTCACGAGGTAAACCCAATTAAATCATTTTTATTAAAAAATATTATTTTTGTTTTTTTCTTCATGTTACAACAAGTAAATTTGGGATTGTATTTGAATAAGTTAAACATGTCAATAAAAATCGACTCTTAAAGTTTTTAAATTAATTTATTATATAGAGTCGAGTTTAATATGATATAACTTAAATTGTTTGCCCTATGAGAGTTAAAATGTAGGTTTACATTTTAGTTATTCAAGTTGTGCTTAAGTTATTGTGTACAAGTAAAATTATTAAAAAAAATTTAATTTTAATTTTTTTATTATATTATATAAAAAAATAGATTGAAATTTAATGTATGAAAACTTAATTAAGGATATCCTTACCCAAAAAAAGGCATTGTTAATATCTAATATAGAGGTCAACTATTATACACACACATATATTTTTCACTTAATCTTTTCATAAATGTGTGTTTGAGATTATAATATACGGTGTTTTTTTTTAAAAAAAATTATTTAAAAATATATTAAAATAATTTTTTATATTTTAAATAAACACATCAAAATTATTATAAAAAATTAAAAAAATTATAATTTAATATTATTTCAAGCTAAAATCACTAAAAACCAGCCGCAAAACTCTCTCTCTCTCTCTCTCTCTCTCTCTCTCTCTCTCTCTATATATATATATATATATATATATATATATATAAAAGGCTATTAACGCCAGCGCAAGCTACGTTTCCAAGCATATAGAGGTATCAAGGATATTGGATCCCGCAAAACAAGCATAAGCCAGAATATACCCCCAATGCACTACGAAAATGGATGATACATTCAGCAGCATCAACACCGCTGTAGCTTTATCTTCTTCCTTTTTTTGGTATTTAAAATATAAATTTTATTTGATTTATTAATTACATTTCACAGTAAATCCACTAATTTAGTAATAATCTATGCAGTGAACGTGTCTCGTTAATCTAAAACCATTGATAGACATCAATGAGCACTTAATCTTGTCAATTTAAAAGTTTAATTAATTGAAAAATAGTAAAAGGAAAATTGAGAGACAACATATACTATCTATTTCCTTTAGTTATCTTACCATAATAAGCTAGTAAACTGAAGATCAATCCAACTGTTAATGTTTGTTTTTGTTTTGTAAAAATATTTTTAAAAAAATTTAATTTTTTTTGTTTTAAATTAATATATTTTTGGTGTTTTTAAATTATTTGAACATGCTGATATAAAAAATAATTTTTTAAAAATAAAAAATAATTTTAATATATTTCTAAATAAAAACCATTTTAAAAAACATTCACACCTATATTCCCAAATAAACATTTTAACTCTAACTTTGATTATGTGTTGAAATTAAAACCTTCGATGATGATTATCTCTTACACCAAATTTAATGAGCAATAACTATTTTTGTGTGGCCTTGTTTTGGACGGCTATTATAACAATAATATTTACTATAATGTCTATAATTAAACACTATTAAAAAATAATTGTGTTGAAAATATTCAAAAAATAGATAATTTTAGAGAGTGCTTGTTTATCGAGTGCGGTGTACGTGTACCTCACAAAGAAAGCATTTTCTTCATGAGTTGACAAGCACACCCTTTAGATGTAAAAAATTGATTGAAAAATACCTGACGGTACAATAAAAACCACCAAAACTTAAAAAGAAAAAAATAATAATATCTACAAATTAAACGTCTCTCTCTGCCTTTGCTCCCTCGCTTTTTTTTTCCCCAAGCTAATTCTCTCTTCCTTTGTTTTTTGTTTCTTAACTCGCAATTTACACCAGCCGCCTGGTTAAGCATCGAAGCACAGGCCTGCCAAGCCTGAGAGAGGGATATAACATCACCCTTGACCTTCCGTAACATCACCCTTGACCTTCCGTTTTTCTTGCAAGATTTTGTTGTCATTGACTACAGTTGATTATACCTACGAACGTTGTCGGTGACCAGTACATACCCAAATTAAGATCTGAGAAATTTTGCAGATCTCTGAAATTCTTTGGCTGTTTTCTTTATCTGGGTTTTTGTTAAATCTGTGAAGCATTCATGGGTTGGAGATATAAAGCTGGTTTGTTCTTGATAGCTGCTGTTGTTATTATATGGGTCACCTCTGCTGAAGTTACCCAGGTAATTTTAACTTAGTTTTTTTCCACATATTTTCCCTTTTTTTTTGTTGGGAATTGAATTGCGTATGTGTTTTGGTTAATTTGTGAGTCGTTGATTAGATGTGTATATGCACATTATGTTCATGGTATCTCAGGGTTTATGCAATTGGCTCAGTTGTTGAAACTTGAAATCAGCATTTGCTTTTGTTTTGTTTTGCCTGAGATGCTATGGCTGTTTTTTGTTTTGTTGTTGTTGGAATTGTTGTTGTGAAACAAATACATTTTTGTATTAAAAATTCAATTTTGAGATTGCTTAATTATAAAACTTAGCTGTATTGATTCACCCTTTTACATTTGATGGGTGGTTTGGGAGTTTTTTCGGTGAAAGATTCTTTGGTTTACAAAGAAATGAGGTGAAAAGAAGGGGAACGCCGAATTTTGCAGAAAATAAAAATTATCAGGCAAATAATTGTAGGTTATTTAGTCGAGCTGGTGATGGAAAGAGCGGAAGTGATGCATGTGAATATAATAGAAAACAACACAGATCTGTAATAACATGATTACTATCTTTCTTTACTGTAGGTGGATAGCCGTAGGAATTATGTTCGTGCTAGTGTTTGCTAGAGAATACTTGAATTTTTATTGAAATTTATGGAAACGAAACTCTAAATGATAAGTTTTTTGTGCATTTTAGTTTTTTGCCCTAATGAATGATGTATTGGTATAAAAATGCATTGCCCTTGCCCATCAGGATATCTTTGCAGATTATAAGCAACCATTTGCAGTGACATATCTTGGAGCTTCTCTTATGGTGGTTTACCTCCCATTGGCATTCCTTAAAGACTGGATATGTAATCTGCTAAACCGACGGACTTCTAAAAGTGGTAATGATGCAGCCAACATAAATGGGTCATCCGATGAATTTAGCTCTCCTTTAAGTCACAAAATCTTTGAACTGGAACTTCAGGGAACTTTGACGAAAAAAGGCAGTGAACTGGACCTTACATCTTCAGAAGAAGGAAGGCCTTTAGTTTCTAGACACAAGGATGATTTGAATGTTCTGAAACATGAAAAAGAGCTCACAGCCAGAGAAATTGCTATGTGTGGTTTTTATATTGCCCCTATCTGGTTTGTAACAGAGGTGAGGCTTCTTCAGGATTATCTTTTCCTTTATGCCTTTTGGCACTATAACAATCCATTTAATGTATCTAATATTGATCAAGGGAAAATACCAACATTGCTTTAAAATGCATGTACAAAACGAAGATAAGAATGTTTCTATATTGCTTGTCCATGTATGTATGCTAGGCTCACTCTTCTTTTTTGTAAAGGCTTTCAGTTCATAAAATTAACAGGAATTCAAGAAGGTTCTTAGTTAACCTCTTTTGTTGTGGGCAGTACCTATCAAATGCTGCACTAGCACGAACGAGTGTTGCGAGTACTACAGTTTTGTCATCAACTTCTGGACTTTTTACTCTTTTCATTGGTGCATTTTTGGGTCAAGATTCTTTAAATGCAGCAAAGGTGATAGCTGTCATGGTGAGCATGGCTGGTGTTGCCATGACTACTTTGGGAAAAACGTGGGCTGCTGATGACTCACAACTAAGTGCTTCTGTGTAAGTCCACTGCTCTGTATTTGTTGGTTATGCTGCCTTACTTTTAACTTCCCTATCTGTCAGCATAAAGCGAAATAAGGACATCATTGGTGCTGTTCAATGTGCCCTTATAAGGTACCTTTCTAGTAATGCACCAAAAGACTTTCCAATTCAGGTTCCCAGTTCATTTTTTCTAAAGTATGAACAGAAAAGTGATAGTTAAGGTTTGTTTGTCTTCTAAGGTGAATGTTACCTGCACTGAAAATATTATAGAGCACTGAGTCAAATAGTCTACTGATACTTCAACACATTTGATGCAAATACCATGGTTGCTCTACGTGCAGTAGCATCTTATGCAGGATTACAACTTCATCAAATTTGAAATGTTTTATCTGAGCAGCTAATATTTAATAAGCTTTCTCTCTGTACTTCATTTGTGGGCATTGATGGTTGATATTTGTGTTTAGAAATGGCAAACGCTCTCTTGTTGGGGATCTTTTTGGGCTTCTCTCAGCCATGTCATACGGACTATTTACAGGTTGGCTCACTTGATTGCTTCATATATTTTGTCCCAGTATACATAGGTGGTCATTGTTCTAATTTAATTCTGCCAAATTAGTGTTAGTGTTTCACTTTTCGATCATTGCTGCAGTTCTTCTTAAAAAGTTTGCTGGAGAAGAAGGAGAAAGGGTTGATGTGCAAAAGTTGTTCGGATATATAGGATTGTTTACTCTAGTAGCTCTGTGGTGGCTTGGTAAGATGTGTTATTTGTTCAATGTCCTTTTATTGGGTGAAGTTACAATGCATAAGACCAGTTAGAATCATGGGATCATAGCTTTCTAGGATGTGATTTGATGATTTAGGCACAGAATACTAGTCATTTGCGGAGTCATCATTCAACCTCAGATAGACTTACTAGTTCAACTAAGAAACTTTATTTTTGTCATTACAGACCTGGAGTTTAGATATTGATATTCTTAAAGCAATCTTGTCTTACTTCTCAATTTGTGTGGTGATGGCTCTGTTCTGCATTTGGTTTCCGTTTCAAGCCTTGATTCAATCTTTTATATATATATATATATTGATGTTTTGATGTGCAATAAATCTGAATTAAAAACAATTTATCATTTTGATTTCATCGTTCTCTTTTCCTCTTGGGTTTTCTTTGCCTGGATGTATCATATCCTAACTGACTGAATCATTGTTTTCTGGTGGTCTGTCAGTTTGGCCATTGACAGCCTTGGGAATTGAACCCAAGTTTACAATCCCTCACTCTGCTAAACTGGATGAAATAGTTCTTGCCAACGGCTTTGTTGGAAGTGTCCTCTCTGACTACTTTTGGTACATGAAAGTAACCCGTCTCTATATCACTGCTTCATATTCATCATTCCAGCCTCTCATGCTAAAGTTGCTTTGCTCCTGCTAGGGCATTATGTGTTGTATGGACAACTCCATTGGTGGCCACCTTGGGCATGTCCCTCACCATCCCTCTTGCTATGCTAGCTGATATGGTGATTCATGGCCGTCATTATTCAGCAATTTACATCCTTGGTTCTGTTCAGGTAATGAATTCCATTATCATAAAAGTGCTTCTGAGTTAAGTTTCTTCGACATCATGGAAAAAGATTAGTATTCAATATATCTGCCACAAATTAAAGTACTGAGATTTAGCTAATGTCTGTGTCATTTTCTTCTCCTTCCATCTTATGATGAAAAGGGTGGAAAGCTGCTACTAGTTTAGTAACAACTGTCTGGTCATCACTCCCATGCATATAAAATCTTTTGTTACAAAGTGATGATGGCATTTGGGTATTGCTTGATTAAATGACCCGTTGCCTTGTTTTTTAGACAGGAGCTGGAGTTTGTTAGTTGTGTCTTTGCGGAATAAATGACAGTGTAATCCTATCAATTTGATGTTCTTTTGTCATGTGCTGCAGGTTTTTGCTGGGTTCGTGATAGCTAATCTTTCTAATTGGTTCTCGAAAAAGTTAGGGTTATAGCATTCAGTGAAATCATGGCCTAAAGCAATCCTGCTTTTTTCTCAGGGCCTTTCTTCTCCAGTTTGATTTGATCCTCGATATGTGTTGTTGTTACACAAATGTACCGTCATCACAAGTGTAAATGTAAACCACAGGTTTTGTATTTTGGGATGATCATGCCTGTTGGAGGGAGGTGCCCTAATTGTAAAACACATTTTTGTTCGAAGGAAAAAATATTATCTGTTTTTTTTTTTTTACTTTGCAACCAGTATTTTAAATATTATACTTTTTATTTTGTATGCAGATCTGATCAATTTCAAGAGTAAATTTTCATTATTGCAGTGCACTACAACTATACAATACTAAATAACATACCATGAAATATTTTGAAAACCAAAGAATCCATTAACTGCAAAGATGGTGGGTGCACGCCACCGCTTGTTAGAGGGTCACCTTGAGGATTGGGTACATCGTTAATTCTTTCTTCTTTCTTGGTCGGTGGTGAGGCAAACGGAGGCATATGGAGGGAGATTTGACAACTTTAAGATTCATCCCTCTTCTATTGTCTCTCCTTTTCATGTAGTTGTTGTCGTTGATGGTAATGTTGTTGATGACATTGTGAGGTGGTGATATTGTGTTCGGCGTGACTCTGGTGGCTAACATTGAAATAGGTCGTTGTTGATGAGGCGGCGGCGTGACTGTGGTGGCTGCCGTTGAAAGAGGTGGTCGCTGAAAAGAATTTAAGTTAATAGGCAGGTTGAAAAATATCAACTCTTAGGATGCTCGGTGTAATTTTTTTTTATATTGTTCGTTACATGTCGAAGTTAATATGTAGGTTCAAGTCTCGAGAGTATAGTCGTTAAAATCAATTTTGGTTTAGCAGATTAATTTAGAAAATTTAGAATTTAGAGCTTCTCCTGGTTTCGAGTTGAAATGGACAAAACAATAATCCTACTAAATTTGTTCGGTTCAACAAGGTTTTTAATCATCTTACTAGCATTGTTGAGTTTACGAGGCTGTTTGGTAATATAATTGTGGGTGAGATTCACCCGCAATCATACATATTACTGTTCGGTTAAAAAAAACATAATTTATAATGATAGGACCTATTATTTTTGCAGCTGTGCCGCAGGTTTTGTAGAAGCAGTATTTTGCTGCTTCTCGTGAGGGAGAACCACTAAACATTAGAGTCATGCTCTACTGTTCATTAAAGTGAATAATTTTTTCTTCGAAAAACCAGTACAGTTAATTGATTTCACTCGCACTGTTTATACGAACGTGAACAATAATTTTTTTTGTTTTTTTAAAAAATTAGTTTAAGGTTAATTAAATTTACTTGTATTGTAATCTCAATTTTGTTCCTGATAATATTTTACCTAATTTTATTGCACACTCAAAAAATCATGGAAACTGTAGTTCTTGTCAGATGTATTTCATACGTAATGTAATTGTAGATAGTTATTATTATTTATTTCATGATGTAATAACAATAGTTAAATCTATAATATTTAAATTAAAAACTATCAATATTAATATATATTTTTTAAAATTATTTTATAATCTTAATTTCAAAAGCATTTTTAACCAAACATATTAAAACTATTTTTTACTCAACTTCAACTTCAACTACAATTTTAACCAAACATATATTTTTTTAAACCAACCTCAACTAAAAATAATTTTTATAAAATAATTTTTTTAAATCGCAACCGCAACAGTAACTACAATATCAAATATATTAAAGCTAAATATATTAAAATTATTTTTGCTCAACTTTAATTTCAATTATAATTTTAATTAAATATATATTTTTTCAAACCAACCTCAATTAAAATATTATCCTGCCTGGATTCAAATCTCAGGTTTTCTACCCTTCGGATTGCCCTTCAATTTCATTGTAGCAGTCGCCTCGGAAAGGTAATGCAATTGAGACTGTCCTTTCGAGAATGGATGGTGCTAAGAGCAGGGCCGGGCTGCTGCCTAATAGTGATAAGGGCGAGGTGCTCGTTTCTCATGGTTTACAGCTACATCAAAATTTGTGTTAATTATTTATTTTTTAATTATTTATTTAATATTAAATATATTCCAGTAATAAAATAACCCCACCTCTTCCTTATTATCTTTGTAACTCTTTATGTTAAGAGTTTAGCTGTTATTATACTATTTTAATCCATGTAATTTTGTGTTTATGTAAATAATATTAAGAACACTAAACCCTTTTAATATATTTTTAATGTGTCGTTGCTCTTATTGCATATGTAAAATGCAATTACTGATAGTAAAAAATCGAAATCAACACCCGTAGAGTGACTAGACTAGAAACCTTCCAAAAGTTTTTTTTCTTCTACTTTTTCTTCTTTAATTTAAGGGTCATGTATTATTTTCAAATTAATTTAAAGAGGTGTTTATTTTTGTAGTTAAAATATATTTTAAAAAAAATTTAAATTATTTTTGTTTCAAGTTATTTTTTTGTTTTTTTGAATGATTTGAGTTACTTATGTTAAAAATAAATTTTAAAAAATAAAAAAATTATTTTAATATATTTTTAAATAAAAACACTTTCCCGTAATTCAAACAAATAAATAAGTAAATTCATATTTTTAATTGATCTAGATTGGATAATTTACATAGAAACTTGAGAGAAAAATTAATAACAAAACGCAATTATTAATAATTGTAGCATCATGGCTGGTTTTTTATATTTTTTTTTTCACCAAATCGGAGTGGATTTAATTATAATATGAAAAGAATAATATAAAACCCAAAAAAAAGAAAAAAAATTGTTTTTTTTTTGTACTTCCCCAAGTCACTTGTGCGGTTGTACTAATATTTTGGGCTAAAATGGCTTTGTAACTTTCTTGGTTTAATGCCATGGAACTATGGGCTTAGGCCCACATTGATAGAAAACTTCTTATTTGCAAATATTAAAAACGAAAACCGGTAAAAATAAGGATTATTGTCTAATTAGTAATTACATCAGAACAAATGAACAATAAACCACATAAAATTTATTTATTTTTCTAAAAGGACTGAATCTAGTTTTTGTGAGCTGCTGGAGGCTTGAAGCTTTCTCTGATTAGCTGCTATCATGGCATCGTTTGTAAGATCGAAACCGGTGATTCTCCTCCTCGTCGTTCAACTATGCCTCTCTCTTCTCTCTCCATCCCTCGCAATTTCATCTGGGTACGGTTTCTCTTTTTTTTCTTCTTTTTTTTACGTTGATTGCTTATTTTCATATTAATTAAGTTATTGTTTTCTTTATTACCAGGTCTTCTGGTGATGGTTACACAATCAACGGTAGAGTGAAGATCCCAGGTAATTATTTTGTGCAATTTACGTGTTTCTTCCATGTTAAGTTTTTCTTGTTATGCTCCTTAAACTCAATACTCCAGTCAATAATTTTATTTTTAAGATGGTGTCTTTTTCTTGGTTTGTTTGGTAAAAAAATATCGGGTTTGTTAAGACCTTTTGTGGGCCATTTTTAGGATGCCCAAATTAGTTCTAAATCCTATTGCTCTTGTTTTGAGAAATGTGTAAAATCTACGGTAGAAAAGAGTTGTTTGTTGTTTTATGAGAGTATTAATGGATGATGAATTTTGATGTTGGGATCTTGGTCGGGGATTCGTGTGAATTTAATTGTTCTAGTCCATCCTTGGTGAATTGTTGTTAATCTTAGTTCGATTGTGAAAAAGAGTTCTTTTTTGTTGGGAAAGGTGCGAGTAAACCGATGCATAGCATAAGGTCATGATAGTGATTTCTTTAGAAGTAGAAGTCCAGCCTCTGTCTGCGAAGTAGAATTTGCAAAATAAACCATATCACTATGATTTTGTCACTAATGTTGGTAGTGCATAAAATGTGAAACTATGACACGGATTAGTTAGCCTGTGCAAGGTCAAATAATATTCTGCCTTGGCGAAGATAGTATCAATAGATTGTTGATTTGTGGCTTATTTTTGTCTAGAACAGCATTAACGAGTATATTTTGTTTTGTGTACTTCTTACATCTATGTTTCTTCTTTGTATCCTTCTTTCTTTTTTAGTTCATCTTAGATTTTTCCTGAATTTGCTAAGCAGGTATTGATGCAAAAGGACTTGGAGGTCATGGAAAGATATCCAATGTCAAAGTTATACTAAATGGTGGCCAGCATGTTACTTTTCTGAGGCCTGATGGATATTTTTCATTGTATCCTACTGTTTTTTCCTCCTTCTATGCATGGTTGTGTTCGAACTTGACTCGGTGATAGCTTTGGCATGCTTTTTTTAAATAGCATGATTCAATTCTTCATATGCCCTTTTAGTAATTTAATCAAATCAATTATTTGAAAACCATACCCTTTTCCATTGGTTGTAGGTTTTGGGGGGTATTTGTGTTGAGGGTTTGACTGAGTAACTTTATTCACATGTAAACTTTGATGTTATAGCATTAAGGGGATGCTAATAAGCACTCTCTATTTACTTCATTCCTTGACTTGTCTATTAAAAGTCATAATGTGCCAGCGGGGACCCATTTAATTGAAGTGGTTGCTACCGGCTATTTCTTTTCTCCAGTAAGTCTTTCAATCTGTAAAATTTGATTAGTGCATTATCATGTGGTATTATATTCCCATTATCGAATTTTCTTTAAAACCTTTAGGTCCGAGTCGATGTTAGTGCTAGATTCCCAGGTAAGGTTCAGGCAACACTAACGGAGAAAAGGAGGAGTCTAAGTGAAATGGTATTGGAGCCATTAAAGGAAGAGCAGTATTATGAGGTTGATCCTTATCTCTCTATTCATCTTGATATAGTTATTTAAGGAATTACTAACCTACCTTTTCGCCAAATATCTTATTCTCTTGCAGATTAGGGAGCCCTTCTCCATAATGTCTGTTGTCAAAAGTCCGATGGGTCTCATGATGGGATTTATGGTGTTGGTTATGTTTGTGATGCCAAAATTAATGGAAAACATGGGTAAAGTACTCTTATTCACAAATTGCATGGCTTTGAGGAATTGCACTAGACTTGATAGTTGACTTGGCTCATAGATTTGATTTTTTGAATGCATAATGTCACTTGAGAGGTTTATGAGGTGAATTACTGCCTAATAATGCAATGTTTTGACCGGCAGAAGAACATGATTTTTACTCCGCTGCATCCATTATCCACTAATTTGCTGTAACTGGTTCAGGAAGTCATGGAGAATTGTGTTCCTATTCTGGAATTTTAGGATTTTAAATAGCCATTTACATGGCTAGTACTTTTTCACATGCATTGATTCTTTTCATTTTCATGTTTGATATTCTTGACACATTCAGCCATAGACATTATTTTCCCGTGCAAATTATCAAGAAAATCTTATTTGAGTATTTCTAGCAAGTGAAATGACATAGTTTTACCATTTCTCAATCTTTAATTTGTGACCTCTTCAGCTCCAAGAATTTGTTTTAATTATTTTCTGCAATTATTGGCCTCAAGTGATTTGCAAACATGTAGCTTTCACATGCAATACTCCTTGGACAAGCCTTTTTTCACATGCCCATTTGCCTTCAACCTTGTATCAGCGAGTTTGACAACTTGCTGTTTATGTGACTGTTGACATGAACCTGGACTTCCATTACACATGTTTTTATATTTTTTTGGAGCTTGTCTTTTCATGTATTATATGACCAAATGCACATTTGAAGATTAGTGGAGCTTTCCACAACATTATGCCAGAGTTGTTAACTCGACTGCTATAGATGACATATTATTCCACTGTTTTTTTTTTTTTTTTGTACTTTACCAACCATATTAATCTGTTTATGTTTGACAACAGATCCCGAAGAAATGAAGAGAGCACAAGAAGAAATGAGAAACCAAGGAGTTCCATCCCTAGCAAGTATGTTGCCAGGAGCTGCAAGGAGCAATAATTAGAGGTGAAATGCGATCCTTCTATTCGATTTAGGCTAAAAGAAGTAATATAACATTATTGCTATCGACAGTCATATCTTCACTCCAATCTGGTAGTTGGGAGATGCTAGTTTTACTTTGTTGACAATGCTGATGGATGAATTTACTTGGAAAACACTAAATTGTGTAACACTGACATCATTACTCACGAGTTTGTTTGCTTGACGGATAGACAAAGCCAAAGCCCTAATTTCCATGTGCTGTGTCTCTGACATGTTGATTCTTAAACTCGAAGCTTCTTGCAAAGAACCAAGTTAAAAGAAGTTATTCCATCGGACACGGATGATGTAAGTGGTCTGTGTGGGCTGTTCTATCATCTATTTAAACAGGGTGGTTGCTGCAATAGTCTTCGTTCGTTTGTTATCTGCTCACCCAATTCAGTCACAGAAAATAATTAAATTTGACTCAACTCATGGTAACTTGAAGTCGTGGAAGAAAAAACCCAGTAAACAGCTTAGGGACTGCCACAGAATGGCTCTGCTAGTCGTGAAAAGAGCAAGGGCTACTTCTTTGTTCAGTTCATTTTTTTTCTCTCCTTGTTTTGATCAAAACTATGAGTTGACTGGATTTGATGAAGTTAGGTGATCAACAAAAGTTGTTGCTAGAATGATCATGAGGAAAATAATTAATTAATCTTTTGACGATCAGTGCTATGCTTAATTTGATATTTCTCCATTCTAAAAAATATCCCTTTATTCCTTGTCAATCACACATATTATCTATTTTTATATATATTTCTTAAAATAAAATCAAGTAACAAATAGATATAAATTACAAGGATTAATTAATTATTTTCAAAACTAAATAGATTATTTAATTTAATTTGTAAAATTATAAAAACTAATTTATAATTTCCTTGGTAATAAAATCCTACGTGTTATGAATGTTGTGCTTTTGATTTGAGATAATCTTAAAGTAGAAAAAAACACATGAAGACTAATTTTATAAAAAAAATGTTAAATGATGTAATTAAAAATAAATCAATTTTATAGAAGGATAACTTAAAAAAAAGATTAAAGTTAACTTGTATCAATTTTTAAAACTCGTGACTCTGATTATGGTGTTGGGAGTAACCTTGTAAAAGGTTAAAAAAAAAAATTATTTTCTATAAAAAAGATATCGAGGGATGAAATTACATAAACAAATGCAATTAAAAAGGATCATAAATAAAATAAACAACAATAAAAAAAATTAAATTTAATATAAAAATAAATTGAAATCAAATACTAGGGATGCAATTGAAAAGAAACTCAATTAGTAAAAGGATAAAAAAAATCAAAAGAATAAAAATCAAATCTTATATAAAAATTAAATAAACCAAATGATTATGGATAATTGAAAAAAATCAAAAGAATATGAAAAATATAATAAATAGCAATCAATATCGAATGATGGATCTTTTTATTTTTAAATTAAATTTTTTTTAATATTGAACCATGAATTCAGAGAAGGAAAAAAAAGATGTCGATTTGCATTAGCTTCTCAAACATATAGCCTAGGTTATTAGACCAGAAGCACCACACATAGAAAAATAATGAAGTCCAATCTCAAGCAAATCCAATACTGAATGGTAAAATCAAGGGAAAAAAATCATTTATACAAAAGGATCTAAAATAAAATGTAGTAATTAAAAGTACAAAGGTTAAAATAAAAATAAAAAATAAATTAGAGAACAACTATAAATTTTCGATTAGAGGATTAAACTAAAAATAAAAATAACTTTAACAAAAAAAATTAAAAAAATAAGAATCAAATTAAAAAAAATAATACACTATAAACTTGGATTAGAGGATAAAATTCAAAATCAATAAAGTTTTTATAAAAAAACCAAGAAAAAAAATAAAAAATCAAATGAATAATGAAGAAATTGATAAAAATAATATATGATAAAATTAAATTAAATTTTCATGAAAGAACTAAAAATTAAAATTAAAATTTAAAAGAATAAATACTAATAGTGAAATATCAATATCAAAGCGTTAATTGACGTTTGAAGTAAAAACATTTTTTTTCTTTGAACCAAAAAACAATTAAATTTTCTGAGAAGCATTTTTGCACCGAAAACAAACAATGCCCAAGTAACAGAAAGAATCTTCTACATTAAACTTAATACAGAAGGTAACAACAAGAAGTGGATTAAGAAAATATTTTAGTAAAAATAAAAAATTCCATTTTTTATTATGACAAATACTCATATTTTCTACAAATATGAAATCGACTTAATGTTACTGGTGAATTGACTTTTCAGTACTATCACTACTCTACAGCCTCTCCCATCCGATAATTTCCCTAACGGCTTCCGCCATCTAAATTCAAAGCAAAACAATTCACTGTTACTTCTTTAAACACTCCTCCTCCTCCTCCTCCTCCTCCTCCATTGTTAAATAATAATAATCATCCCGACAGAACCAACCAACATACCAATTCCTCCGTCAAATCCAATAGGTCTTCTTTACCTGTTAATATACGATCCGCTTACTTACGCATACGTATAAACATACGGTATCTCTCTCACCCTGGACATGGAGAGCAGTATACTGTTATCGACAAAACCAGAGCGGCGATGGAGATCGAAGCCGTTACAGACCTCTAAACCTTCTCTTTTCCTAGCTTTCTTCTCTTGCTTCGCTTGGCTCTACGTTGCTGGCCGGTTTGTTGGTTTCCCTCATTCTTCATTTATTTCTCAATATCAGATTCATCAAAAAAAATAAAAATAATGCTGCTATAATTATTGAGAATTTGTGGATTTAATGATTACTAATTTTGAATTTTATTGATGGAATTTGGAAAATATTCGATATGAGCATTTATTAGGACGTGTTTGGCAAAGAAAAAAAATGGATATAATTTGTAATTGCGAATGTCTTAGCGATAATTTATTGAGATCGTGGTGATTAGAGTTGTATAGTAAATAAATTAATTTGAAAATCCAACAAATCAATTTTCTTTTCACCCAGCACTCATAAAACCAATACAATCTATTTTTTAAGAGAAGTATTCAATACAATTTAATTGGATTTTACTTCACATCCAACTCCTAGAAATAAATTTATTATTAGGAATTGAAGAAACTAATTTGAACTTAAAATGATGTAAACAGGCTTACGACAAGAATCAAGAATACCTTGATATTAAAAAAAATATTAAAGAAATATAAATAGAAATGAAGATTTCCAAGTTACTTTTTTTTAAGATAATTCTATAATTATTAGTTCTTAAAAAAAGTTTTGAGATAATTAGATCTTAATTAAATCAATTTAAATCAATCACGTTTATTAAAATCAGATTTTGTTATACATTAACCGATTATGTTTATTATTAGATTTTATCAAGATAATTAGGTCATTAAAACCTACCAACTTAACTGAATTTTATTGAACAAATATCTTAACTAAAAACTTGATGTAAATTAAAATTCAAAAATTAGATTTTATAAATTAAATCCAGTACGATTGTGTGTTTGATATTATCCTTCAATTTATTTTTTAAAGTGTTTTTTAAAATGTATTTTGTATGAGAAAATATTAAATTAATATTTTTTAAAATATTTTAATAATTTTAATGTTAAAAAAATATAAATATAAAAAATATTAGTTAAATATATTTTTAATTAAAAATTACTTTAAAAAATCACTACCATAAACACAAACCACTATTTTTCACTTTCTTTCTTAAGCACTGCACAAAAAATGGTAAAATCCAACGAATCTTTGTTGGCAGGGCAAAAATGAATTGGAAAGCAAATAGTGTCAGCCTCAAACAACACCACAACCCCGCGTCGCCTTACATTATTCAGGTGGCGCGTTACTCCACTCCCCAAAATTGGCAAGTATAGCGACTAACATAGCATTTCTCTCGAATCACGTTGCCTTTCTTCTTCTCAGAGAATGAACACGAAACCCCAGGATAGAATGGGAAAAAAAGGGGTAAACTATATTTTAGCCCTTACAGGTGCAGAAATACTTTACTTTGTACCCTGTTCTCTAAACGTTTCCAAAACTATCACTTGGATTGGAGGATAAAATTCAAAATAAATAAAACTTTTACGAAAAAAATCAAGAAAAAAATAAAATTAAAATAAGAATTAAATTGGTAAAAATAATATACAATAAAATTAAATTAAATAACTAAATTGAAAATAAATAAAACTACCAAGAAAAAAAATTAAAAATTAAAATATCAACAACAAAATGTTAATTTACTTTTGAATTAAAAACACTTTTTTTTCTTTAAAGTAAAATATAATTAATTTTTTTAAAAAATATTTTTCATTAGAAAAACAATGCCGAAGTATAGAAAGAATCTTCTACATTAATCCTAGATTTACACTCATTTAAACTTAATACAAAAGGTAACAACAAGAAGTGGATTAAGAAAATATTTTAGTAAGGAAAAAAACATTTTCCATTTTTTATTATGACAAATTCTCATATTTTCTACAAATATGGAATCTTACTGGTGAATTGACTTTTCAGTACTATCACTACTCTACAGCCTCTCCCATCCGATAATTTCCCTAACGGCTTCCGCCATCTAAATTCAAAGCAAAACAATTCACTGTTACTTCTTTAAACACTCCTCCTCCTCCTCCTCCTCCTCCTCCATTGTTAAATAATAATAATCATCCCGACAGAACCAACCAACATACCAATTCCTCCGTCAAATCCAATAGGTCTTCTTTACCTGTTAATATACGATCCGCTTACTTACGCATACGTATAAACATACGGTATCTCTCTCACCCTGGACATGGAGAGCAGTATACCGTTATCGACAAAACCAGAGCGGCGATGGAGATCGAAGCCGTTACAGACCTCTAAACCTTCTCTTTTCCTAGCTTTCTTCTCTTGCTTCGCTTGGCTCTACGTTGCTGGCCGGTTTGTTGGTTTCCCTCATTTCTTCATTTATTTCTCAATATCAGATTCATCAAAAAAAATAAAAATAATGCTGCTATAATGATTGAGAATTTGTGGATTTAATTATACTAATTTTGAATTTTATTGATGGAATTTGGAAAATATTCGATATGAGCATTTATTAGGACGTGTTTGGCAAAGAAAAAAAATGGATATAATTTGTAATTGCGAATGTCTTAGCGATAATTTATTGAGATCGTGGTGATTAGAGTTGTATAGTAAATAAATTAATTTTAATTAAGAATTATGGATTTAATTGTACTTGCTGTGTTTATTTTTTGTTCTGTTTGGCTATGGTTTAGGTTATGGCAAGACGCAGAGAACAGAACATTACTTTCTAATCTTCTACAGAGAAATGTAGCTCAGGTTCATGTATCGATCCCTTTTTTATTATTTATTTATTTATTCATAAGAGAAATGAAAAATTATATTAATTTTTGTGATGCTTCGCATGTTTGTTTCCAGGTACCGAAGTTGCTTACAGTCGAAGATAAGCTAGTTGTGCTAGGATGCAAGTATGTTTTTCTGTCTTCTTTATTTATTTATTTCGAATTTTCCAAAATTGAATTCTGTTTTATTGTGATATGAATTGGTGTTGTTGATGGTGATTAATTAATTGTAGGGATTTGGAGAGGAGGATAGTGGAGGCAGAAATGGAATTGACGTTGGCTAAGAGTCAAGGGTACATTAAAAGTCGGCTGTCACAAAATGAGTCTTCGTCGGGTAAAAAGTTTCTTGCAGTCATTGGTGTATATACTGGATTTGGTAGTCACTTGAAGCGGAAGGTGTTTAGAGGGTCTTGGATGCCAAGAGGTTAGTTGATGTTTGATAGATAATATGATGGCTTTGTAGTATTTTCTCTTTTGAATAATTGTTAAGGTTGCAAATTTTGTTTGGTTTTGTATACTGTGTTGGATTTTTTTATTCCATTGATTTTCATCCAATAAAGCAACAAATAATGGCATTATACTTTGACTTTGAAAGACTGGAATATTTACTTGACGATTCCCTTTTATGTAATGATTTCCTCTGTTTTTTACAAACCTTCGTTGTCATCCTGTTCTCCTTTCTTTTTGATTGAAGTTTGTGGGAATTTAGTGGCTGTTGTTCCTTACGTTGGTATCTTCCCTTCCTTGTCGAATACATAGTTATTATCATAGATCTCACTTACCCTTGCTGGCTTAACATCTTGATTCTTGATTTCCTACATGGTGCAGCAAATAAAGAACAAGCTCAAAGCACATAAAAGAAAGCATGGATAAAAAAAAATAATTAGACTCTTAAACCAAGAGACATGAAATTGGAAATATCTAAAATGAATGTTATATACCAAATATGGCCAAACTAAATGTAAGAAATTCTAGTTAGAATATTTTATAATTAGGAAGGTAATAAACCCAATAAATAAAATCCCTACTCTTCTTATTGTGATTTTCTGCTTGCATCCCTGTAACCAGAATGTTGTTACTTATGACATTGTCATGCCACATAGTATGTCTATCATTGTTTTTGTTGGTTTCACAATGTGAATGATAGTCATATATACTTTACTTCTTGAAAAGTAAGTGACCAGCATTATTGTTTCTTTTGCAGGTGATGCCTTAAAAAAACTTGAGGAAAGAGGAGTAGTGATCCGTTTTGTGATTGGTCGCAGGTTTTCCCTTGCACTGTAGTCTTATTTTATAATTTGCGTATGATTTATTATTTTTTCTATGAATCAATTTGCTTGGTTTGATTTCAATTTCACTACCAGTATTATGGTTGAGGTAGCTACTAATGCCATGGATTTTATGATAACTTTTAAACTGGCAGTGCTAATCGAGGGGATAGCTTAGATCGAAATATCAATGGTGAAAATCGTTCAACAAAGGATTTCCTGATTCTTGTACGTGATGCAATGCAAATTTGTATTTCATAGCTTATCTTTTTAAATGTGCACATGCACATTTTCTAGTATTATGTACTTTCAGTAGTTATGAATATTGGCACTGACCTTTCAAAGTTTTATCCTTTCTTTATTAGATGTCCTGGATTCAAATTAAAGCCTTTTCCTGTTCATAAACACTAGATATTCCTTAGATTTTGAACTTAACTCTGGATGCAAAAAGCTCACTTGCTTTCTTTAAATCAAATGTATTTGCATGGTGTTCCTATTCTCACTGGTTACTTGGATTCTTCTGGATGGAGTTTAGGTGCACTTATCATTAATTTTGTTTCAGGAAGGTCATGAGGAGGCTCAAGAAGAATTGCCCAAGAAAGTGAAGTCCTTCTTTAGCACTGCTGTGCAAACATGGGATGCGGAATTTTATGTAAAAGCTGATAACAATATTAACCTTGATCTTGGTATAGCTCAATGTCTTGTCTGGTTATTTGAACATACACGAAGGATATTCAACTTTTATTCATTAAAGCTTCTTTTCATTGTTGTTTGCTGTGTTTTCTTGTGTAGAGGGATTAATTGAACTTCTTGAACATCGTCGCACTCAAGCTAGTGCTTACATTGGCTGTATGAAATCTGGAGAAGTTGTAACTGAAGAGTACGTGTTTTATCTAATATTATTTCTCCCTAATTATGTTCACTACCTAGATACTTTGCAGATATCTAAATATGCGGTATAACTGCTTTATAGATTGATTAAGTATTTAATGGAAATTTTGGGCTTTCCTTCCCCATATTTGGAATAATCAAATTCATATTACACGGCATTATTCTCCAAACTTATCCACCATCATGTTTCAGTGCTGTCATTCTGATCTGCTTGGTAGAATTTATGCAAAGTTAATAAACCATTTCCATCAAGAGCGTTTGCCTAGTTTGGAAAGCATGAAAGATACATGCCTGCATTGTTCCATTTTTCTGTTGCATTTATAATTACGTATTGATCCAACAATTACGACGCATGTGTGCATTTCATTCACACTTTCATTTGGGCAGAGTCGTCAATTTGCCCATTCTTACTTTTAAGTCATGTGAAAATTTGTTATTTTTTTCTAAAGCAGCTTGAGGTTCCTAGCTTTTCTCAGCCCTGGAACATTTCAATTTTGAGGTTATTGGAATTTGCTTCAAGGATATATAACCTTTTGTTGTTTTTCAGGGGAAGCCCGTGGTATGAACCTGAATGGTGGAAATTTGGAGATGAAAAATCGTAAGTGGCTGAACTTGTGAATGACAACACAATAAGATGTTTCCTATCTATGTATTACTGATAATTTTGGTTGATATCTGCGCCATCACTTTATGGTTTTGAAGACTGCTTGAATGGCCAGAAATTGGATAAACATCAATCTCCTATCATTTCAGGTACTTCCGACATGCGGCTGGTTCACTTCTTATACTCTCCAAAAAATTGGCTCGGTATATTGACATAAACAGGTTGGTTATAAATTCTATAACTGGGAAAGCTTTAGTATGAAATCATGTTTAAAATTTTAGTGGTGAGGATGAACTTGGGTTGGTTCAGGACTTGGGGGTTGCAGCTCATTGCAATTTGGTACATGATAGGAAATCTAGGATTAATATTAGATCGTATAGTTCTACTACATTAGCAGTCCGAAACCCTCAATCCTCTCTTTGTATGATGGTCATTGAGCCATATGTGAAGTGGATAGAAGCCTCCCAGCATGCTTTTCTGAAGTATAAGAACCAGACTTCAGATGGTGTTAATTGCAAGTAAGCTATTTAGTTCCTCTTAGAAGTCCTGGTGATTGAGTAGCCCATCTTTGTGTCATTCACATGTGCAGAATTTTACTTCAGTTACTGTAAGATCATACAATTTCATCACTCTCCACGTGAGCTACAAACTAATCCAGGTTACTCATTACATGCAGCGCATCTCTAAAGACTTATGCTCATGACGATACATCAGTGGGATCCTGGATGATGGGTCTCCAAGCAACCTATATAGATGACAATCGTCTTTGCTGCAGTAGCATTAAACAAGGTAAGCTTTTCATATGATGGCCTTTTGATCGTATAGTTCTATTTTTCTCAAGCTTTTACTCTTTTTTTCTTGTTCTTAGAGCTGTTCTTTTCTTTTCCTTTCTGAGTTGATAGCTATCGTCTCTAGACTTGATAGCTTGAAAAGCATATATTAGAAAAGAGAGAGAACCACACTTGTAATTACCAGAGTGATACTTCTTCTCTACCACGCGTGAAAGTTTCATTAAAGTGTTGGGCTCTTTTTAATCCACTCTCCCACTCCTCCCCCCCTTAGTGAATTTGAATTGAACTTTTTCAAGCTACCTTTAATATACCAGTTTACCTTACAACCTGCGCTAACCGCAAACATGTCGCTGTTCATTTGCAGACAAGGTTTGTTCCCAGGCTTGATTAGGCTTCCATACAGGTAAAACTTGCTTTTACAGTTGTTTATCGGCACATTCAGCGACACATGCTGCTATGTTTCACACTTCATGCTGAGCTCCCATGTTCACCAAGACCTACGCAGCATTCACCGGATAATTCTTTTTAGGTGCAGAGATCAGCCACATTCTTTTAGGACTAGCACAAACAAAGCGCATATCAGCGCCGCAGTTTGTGAACGCATCATTTTTTTCTACTTATAGATGATTGTGCTGTATTCCATCCCCTCCAAGAGATTCCCTCGTAGCTAACGAGCAAATGGTTTCGTTGAACAGCGACTCTGAACTAAAGTAAAATTGAGCATCTTTTTTGTAGTCTTTCCTTCAATTTATTTGATTGCAAATAGTTTTAATCAAAATATTTAGACGATGCCACGCACATCATATATATTTTTTTGAAAATAAATGAGATAGCAGAATGCATACTATGGAGCTTAAGTTATTTTTGTAGTCTTTAAATTATTTTATCTTCTTTATTTGCTCTCAGCGTAAACCATATTTTTTTTTAAAAAAAAAAGATAAATCTTAATTTTATATCATATATTTTTTAAATATAAATGACTTATATAATATATAATTTGAATCATTTAATTGAAGTTGAAGATTTGATCTCACAAATTATTTTAAAATAGATTCATTTGATCAAATTTCAAAAATTAAGGGATACTGGCAAAGGAAATGCAGCGGCATGCTCTCAAGACTCAACTTCACCATTCCATTGTGCTTAAAAAAGATAAAAGAAAAGAAAACCTTTCCTTCAGCTCAACGGGCAGAAAGGGAGAACTTCGACGCAGGCAGCTAATCCAACAATTACTCCTGTTTTTACATAAAAGATCCATTCACGAGTGCTATAAAAACTAGCAATGGCAACAGATGTGCAAGACACTGCTTTCTAACAGGATTTGAGTTCCTTTCTGCCGCAACGTGTATCCTACTACAATTGCACAAAATACCAAGCAAGAAGTCCAGGAAGCAGACCTCTAGTATTTGAAAAGCTTTAACCTAACAATGTCGTGCATGTGTACAAGAGGAAATAGCCTTTACAGGGAGGGTAAAATACAACAGTTCTTCCTCTGAACTTTCATCATCATCCCAGGCATGCAAAAAAGGAGTCAAAATCTGCAGATGCATTGACCATGTAGCGATCAAACCATGCGAGAGCTGAGGGGACAGGTTGCCCTGGCTTTGCATATCATTGCACGCAAGTAAACAAGAGGTAAAAAATAAGAACTCTAATCTTACACATGGTAAGCAATTTTGAGGAACTCAGAGCATTTTTGCTTCAAACGTCTATTGTTGACTCTCTTCTTACCTCGATCTTATTTTAATGCGTCGATTCAAGGGGTTTCGGTAGCTTTTTGAACCCTAAGCCTTTTTGTCCTGGAATCAAAAGAGAACTTGACACGGTCAAGCATATCAACCAAAAAGAAATAAAAAAGAGAAGAACATGCGATAAAAAGATCAAATATATCTATTATAGGCTACAGCATTGCCCTTCAAGAACAAAGTCAACTTTGCTGCCCAGGGTACCTGCAAGAAATACCTACATGTAGACCCGTATACACAATAATATCAGATTCCTAAAGAAAAACACAAATGAGAAGGCACAACGTGTGATTTTGATAGCTCAAACATGCATCCCAACAAGAAGTTCTCGTGCATTTCATTCTTTCACATGAACAGCACAAGAGGAACAGATCATAGTGCATTTTGGGCAGGTGGTAGCACAACAAATGAATGACGACAATAACCTGATGACAATTCTAGTTTAGTTTAATTTCAGATCAAAAGGGGCCAACAGTTTTTTTTTTCCTTCTAATTTCTACATGATAAACGAAGTCCCTAGAATTGCATGTTAGAGGTGAGATTCATATGGCATTAGCATGTCTCCCTTCACAAGTCACCTCTCCTTTCTAGTAATTTTAATACCAATGGTAAAAATGGTAATTAAGTTATATGCTTGTGGGTATTAGGCACCAACCTATACAAAAAAATCAAATCTCCAAAAGGTAAATGTTTAGCAAGTTCCTACTGGTTACAAGCTTTCCAGTCCTAAAAAAATTCTTTCTAAAAGGGGAAAACATGGGGAGCTAGAAGTAAACTGTAAGATGACTTCTCAGTGCAAAAGATGTATCAATTAACGTCATTACCTCGAGGAAGTGATGTATTTCTCAATTTCCAGTTTCTGTTCATCAGCATATACTAACCATTTTTCACTTGGTGCAACAGAATTCCATGCACCCATATCTGTACAAGAAAAATAAATGATGATATGCAGCATGTTTACTTCATATACACAAATGAAAACAAACCAAGCATCCTGACCTTGAAGCAGAATATCTGATTGACCATTGTAGCCATTTAGTTTCCAGAAAGCTCGGCCATCAACGTCCAGAAGGACAGGCTCTGTTCTGACAGCATTGGATAATAATCCCTCTGATCATTGCAGGTAAAGGTTAGATATATATATATGTTTGCAAATTATAAATTAATTTGCATGTACGATCAAAAAAGAACAATAGATTAATGCAAAGAACTGATATAACAAATCCCACTAGCAAGCACATGATAGATGTTTCAAAAAATATAATTTGATCTCAGATTCTTCAGTTTCCTGTAAATGTCTTTCTTCTCAAAATTTAAGGGCATTCTCTTCGACAGGTCAAATAATTCTTATCTAGAAGCCTTCAACAAAAGTTGGTCATGTGTATAGATGAAAGAAAAATCAAGAAAATTATCCCTTGTCTGATCTTGATTTTGGCACCAAATTTCAGCGGCCAGAATAACAATTATTTAGTATAGAGCAACAAACCCAAAAGACTATCAAACCACTTAAGCCCACTGTATATCTAACAGTATTTAATAAAATCAAAGCAAACATTTTTATGCAATCACGTTAACTTCAAAAGTGGAAATGCACTTACTCTTCAGTGCCATGGCCTCCAGCATTTCTGAGTGGGCTTGTGCAGCTTCACTTTTTATTCGTGAAACCATTTCTTTATGGTTAGAAACAGAAATGGGAGCACCATTTTTCTCAATAATAGCTTTGGCCACCTCGTCTAGCATCTTCTGTTTCAATTTTTTCTCCTGTTCCAAACAAATAAGAGAAAATAATTAATTTGCAAATAAAGGATGGATTCACTGACATCACTGAAAAGCCATCATTGCCATTTACAATGACTATGACCTTATCCTTTGCTGCAAGAACTTTTTCTTTGGCTTCCTTCTGTCTTTCAAGAAATTTGGAGTTTTCATCATCAATCCAACTGCGCAACTCTCTGGAAAACATATTTATAAACAATCAAAATAAGATAGTAAAATGTCTTGTCAACACAGATTGATAATTGTAGAACCAAATGTATAGGACCCATTTCCTCATTCTGTTTTTGTCGCTTACTTGGTATTAAGAGCTTCATCACATATAAGATTCAAGAGTCGAAGCTTTTCTGAGCTGTTTAACTTATCATATCCTTCATTACCCCAGTCAAAACAATTAGAGGGAAGTTCTTTTGATAAGAAATGGCATTTCGAGACAGATTTCCTGAGAGCTTGAAACCATGAGTTTTCATTTGTTGTAGTTAGGGTTGGAGATCTGAACAAGAAATCACAAAATTATCATTCTTCTGTCCCCACACGAAGCAAAAGTGGTTGAGAATAATTAGACAACGTAATAGATTACATACTCTTCTCCTATATCCTTTTGAATCAGAGACAGTAGCTGAACATGAATCTGGGCTAGATGATAGGATTGCAACCGACGCCCTCTTCGTCCATTTATTATTTCCCTGAGTGCAATTTCAGCTTGCCCCTTCTTCAGACCAAGAACCTAATCAGGGAGGAAGAACAAAGACAGTCAACAAAGTCATGAATAACGAACAGGGAAGATGGAAACAAACTACAGCACGGTGGCAACAATTATCATCCATTTACATAATTAAACTTGGTGGAAATTGTCACAATGCTTCATTTGGTTCAATAGTAATAAAAGACTTGTTCATACCTTACCAAAACTAGCACAAAATTCCAAGAATTGCAATGCATTACCAACAGTCTCGGGAGGTAACTCAATGCCTGCTACAGCCGTTAAGCAGGTTCCCTGAGGCAATTGAATGTCCATGTCAATTTCTTTGCTCTGAAGTTTCATGGTACGCCTCTCATTGGCTGTGGTTTGAAATTCTGCAGGAAATTTGTCAACTTTGCATGAGTCTCCAGCCATCTTGGTCTCCGTTTGAATTTTATCGCTTCTAAAGCAACAAACTATTCCACCATTACAATTTGCACCAAGTAAAACTTCATTCTGGGAAACCTCTTGAGGCTGTGTCCTAGTCCTCTTTTTCTCAACAAAAGCATCTTCATTCTTTCCGTTTTTCAATTCTTTCTTAGAAATTTCCTGAGGATGTGCCTTAGTCTTCCTTTTCTTTTCAGAAACATCTTCGTCCTTGTTTTCCTTCACTTTGTCCTTGGAAAGTTCCATGGACTTTGTCTTAGACTTCTTTTCCTTTGCAACATCACCTTTATCTTTTTCATTGGTCTTCATTTCATTTTCATACACATCTTCAGTAATTAGAGGCTTCTTATAACCACCCTTCGTACTGCCATTACTAACTTTCCCTAGTCCTTCCCTTTTTGTTTTCTTCTGACTACTCTCCTCTAAACTAATTTCAGCATCCCTGTTACCATTACCAACTTCCTTCAGTCCTTTCCGTTTTGTTTTCTTAGATTTCTTCTCGGCAGAGATGGGTGTTAAATTCTGAGGATGCAGATTCGTTTCAATGTTTCCATCAAAAGAATTTTCCTTCCCTGGTTTCCATGGAGAAGCGACTGTAGACTCCTGTTAAAGCATCAATTGACGTATACGTATGGCAAATCAGAAATCCCATGGATGAAGCAGCCTAATAATCATAACAAAGGACCATCATTAGCAAACACTTCCAAACCTTATATGACGACGCACTCTTTGACGAAACATCATTGGCTTTCACATCCTTGCTGTGATTCAAATTTTCAGAACCTTTAGTCTGCAGCAGTTCTGAGACAGAACAAAACCCATTTTCCTTGGCTGTGTAGACAAGTATTCCAGTGGGCTTGTGGCCTCGTTTCTTCCTGGAAAAACTTTATTCTATTAGATTCACCAAGAAGACTAGTTATATTCAATAATATCATCACTAAACTTCAAACATGATGTACAAGCCAAACATTGTTGTACTTACATGCAGAAGCTACAGTTGCAAATGCCCCTACACTTGGGACACTGCCAGTCATCCAACAATGCTACCTCTTCTGCTTTCTCTCCGTATCTAAAACACCACCAACCAAAATGTATTGAGAAAAAACTTAAATGCAAAAACCTCCTTAATTGTTTGACAAAGTTTGTTATGCGAGAATTGCGTCACCAAGCTAACCTGTTTAAAAGGCATTTGTGGCAGAACTTGAGAGTACATAGTTTGTTTCCTTTCTGAATTGCACATGCTGCCGCAAAATCCATTGTTTTTTGGCGGCACTTCGATGATTTTAAACAAACAAGGACAAAGAAAGATATCAATCACAAAGAGAACAGACATGGAAAAAAGATCAATGAGCCCGTCAATTGTACTACCACCTCCAATTTAGAGATAATAACATTACCAAACCACTTTCTTAATTCGCTTTCGTGTGAAACAACAAAATTAATGCAACTGACCAAAACAAGTGCTCTTGACATCATTAAGAAAAGATCCCGAATTCCACTTTCATTTTATCTTCCCACATTCTATCATCAACCAACAGAATCGCGAGGAGATACAAGGCAAAAAGAGCATAATTGAGCATATACACTAACTACGAGACAAATAAATCATGACTATACTAACTAAGAGATGAATAAATCACAAAAGCAATTATGGTTCATTGTTAAATGAGCCGAAAACTAAAAAAGGGACTTGAAACTTAGATTTCTTTAGCTTTCCTACATCTTCACATTAACCAAACAGAAAACCATGGTAGGGTTTACTTGTTGTCTAGAATTCTATCAACAAAAAATCGTGAGAGTAAATTCATGGCTTCTCTTCAAATAACCAAAACTAGGAGCTAAAACTCGAAACTTAGGGTTCTTTCATTTTCTTGCATCTTCCCGTCAGCCAGACAGGAAAACACAAAGGGTTTACGTATTATCTAAAATTCTATCAACGGAGAAATCATACAAAGTAGATTCATGGGTTCTCTTCGAGTCAACCCAACAAAAAAAAGACAATCAAGAACTGAAACTTGGAGCTTAGGTTTCTTTCATGTTCTACTTTCTAGCATGCTCTCATCAACCAAACAAAGAAAACAAAGGTTCACTTATTATAATCTAAAATTGTATCAAAAGAATCACTCGTTACTTGATGACAAGTCTTCCCATTATCAGAATCATAGATCCTCCCTCCAACAACACGAACTCCAGGACGTTTTGACCGACTCCTCTTCTCTACAACCTCTTTTTCTTTCAGCGCAACAGGACTCGAAGTAACTGCCATGCTTGCAAGACTATTCTTTGTGAGACAAGAACAGAACAGGTTACTAGTATTATAGACCTCTACAAAAGAAAGGTTCTTTCTTGCTTTGCTTTAGAGTTTGGAGATTCGCGCTTTGATTGTCTCTCTCTGGTTGTGGCGGGAGATATATTTTGATGTGTATTTTGGTTTTGGAGGGATGAAGGAGCGCCAAGTTGAAATTTTTTGAGGGTTTCCTTGTCTTTCTCTCTTCTTTTTTGCCTGTCTGATGATTCATTTCTTATTACAGGACATGGCATAAAGAAGTTGGAAGATCATTGATCTTGGTTTTTCGTGTGGAGTCATTATTGTTAAATTCCAACCACCTTAGTGGATCGACCTTGCCTTTGGTATGAGCCAAGATAAAAAATAAATAAATAAATAATTATTGATTTGGTTTAATTTGGTCTCAATTTATCTTATCAAAAAAAAATTAACAAAAAAATAAAATAAAATTATTTTAATTAACTTGAAAAAATTGAATTAATTCATAACTTAATTCTTGAGTTGAATTATAGATTCCGTGATTATTATAGATTATTAACAAGAGCTAAAACTCATTGAAAAAACATTGTTCACCATGTTCGGGAGTAATGTTCTCTAGAATAGTGCAATGCCGTGTCATTTCCATAAAAGATCTTTAGAATAGCGATTGGGAGTAGTTTAGTCTTTGCCCGTAGGTTATTGTTGTATGGTTTTTTTATTTTATTCTAAAAGCATGATAAAATAATTAAATTATCTTTGAAATTTTTTTTGAAGGTATTTGATTTTGTGGTTGCTTCTGCTTTTGAAGCAAACCACGTAAAAAAATTGTTTGTTAAAGTATAAAATGTGGTTTGCTGTTTGTGGGACCCAGTATATTTTGCGTTTAAAAAACACAAGTTAATCAAAAGCAGCTTCAAGCTGCTTCTCTTCTTGCATGTCGTCCATGTAGAGTGAATTAATTCACTTTGCACACAAAAGTGAACGGTAGAAAAATCCATTTTTTTGTGTTTTATTTAAAAAACTAGTATTTAACAATATTCAATGACACTGTATCAATTAGAAGGAGATTGCATGATGGCTTAATATTTACAGAATTTGATCGTAATCTCAATTTTGTTCGTAATGATATTTTACCTGATTTTGTTACATGCTCAAAAAACCATGAAAACTGTAGTTCTTGTTATATGAATTTCGTACATGATAGAATTGTAGATGGTTTAATGAAACAATAAAAAATATTTTATATAAAGTATTTTTTATTTCATGATATAATAGTAGTAGTTAAATCTAAAATATTTAAATTAAAAAACATCAATATTAATATATATCTTTCTTATTTATTTTATAACTTCATTTTAAAAAGTATTTGTAACCAAACACATTAAATTACTTCTTGTTCAACCTCAATTTCAACCAAAGTTTTAACTAGACATATATAAACACCAAACTAACCCCAACTAAAAGTATTTTATATAAAACAATTTTTTTCAAACTATAACCACAAAAGTTACCACAATATCAAACACACTCGGGAAAAGAAACAATTTAGTATTTTAATAAATATAAAAAATAATTAAAAAATAAAAGATGGTCGGTGTGTGTGAGACACGCCGACAGGTGAGAGACATCAAAGTCATTCGAGCGGCGCATGCAATGTCTCTTGCTAACCAAAAACTATTTCCCATCATGTCATTAGATGCATCGTCATGACCACTTCCTTGTGAGACAGTGTGTGTGGTCGGGGTCGGTGCGTTCATGGCCGACAATTTTTTTTTCTCCCCCCCCTTAATTTTCTCCATTTTCCCCTTGAAAATCTCACTCTCCATGCAGAATTTTAGAGTTGTCCGCGGTTTTGAGATCTTGATTTCAGCTCCTAATATCTTGATTTCTATTTTTTTATATGTTTTCAACTACATCAACAACATGGTTCTCATTCTCTTGATTGATTTTTTCTTTTTTAGTTTTTTTGTTAAACTAGTTTTTCTTTTCAATTTCACCGATCAATTAATTTTTTTTAAAATTTTAATCCTTATTTGATTTTTTATTTTTATTTTGATCCTCATTTATTTAATTTTTTTTAATCTTGAATCCTATTTTTATAATTGAAATTACCTTTTCAATTTCATAGTTCAACATTTATTTGTCTTGGAATTTGGCTTTTTGGTATTTTCATACAGGGTGCTTCCAATCTAATAACTTGAGTTAACAATTTTTTATGTATTTGCTTTTTAACTTTCATTGTTTGGCAATGTTTTCTTTTAAATGGGCTTTGACATTTTCTTTGTTTTATTTCTAATAAGATTATTCATATCTCACAGATTTAGCAAACTAACCCCAACTAAAAGTCTTTTTTTATCTCTCTTTGCACTTATAGTGTTTGAAAATGTAAATACAATTATTTTTTAAAATATTTTTTATTCATAAATAAATAAATTTTTTTATTATTTTAAAATCATTTTAAAATCATTACATCAAAATAATCTAAAAATATATAAAAAATCATTTTAAATAAAAAAAATTGAATTCCAGCAAACCAATATGTTTATGCTGCACTCCAAAACAAGAGTTCAATACTGTTATTTGTCAGATCAAAACTATATAAAAACTTTTACAGATTTTTCATTTTTTTATATAATATTCAATATTCAATTACCTGACGAGAAACATTGTAATAAATTAATATCATAAATGACTTAATTAATAATTAAAAGTTTAAAACAAAGTTAAGGAAGCCATGAGAATCCACTGGAACGGAGATGATCTAATTAAGATGAAAAATAGAATGGGGACCAAATCAAACTTATCCATATAGATTGGGGATATTGTTGAGGTTTGCCTTTACGATTTAAGACAGAAGCTGAAAGAGAAGACCCATTGAAACAGAGCAACAGAGAGAGAAGCACATGGGCAGTCTTTACAGATACTACAAACCCCTGACCTCAATCTGCTCCTCTCCACCGCCTACAAAATCTTACCTCCTCCATTCAATCAAAATCAAAACCCATTTTTCTCCCACCAAGAAGACAAGACTACACCGTTTCTTCACCTCTCTAACATCATCGTCACAGCCCTCAATCAAAACCAACGGTGGAGATGCCTCTGCTGCAAGTCAATCATCAGAATTGTGGCTATACAACACAATGAGTAGAAAAAAAGAGCTATTTAAGCCAAAAGTCGAGGGTAAAGTTGGAATGTATGTTTGTGGTGTCACTGCTTATGATTTAAGCCATATTGGTCATGCTCGTGTATATGTTACCTTTGATGTTTTATTAAGGTTTGTTCAGTTTCTTTTTTCTCTTTTTAAGCTGTAAGAATCCATGTTTAGATGGTTACCGACAAGGGTTTTTTTCTGGTGGCTGGTAATTAGGCAGGTATCTAAAACATTTGGGGTATGATGTTCATTATGTTCGGAATTTCACCGATGTTGATGATAAGGTTAGTTGGTCTCTTTACTCTTTTTTTTTTGTTTTTCGTTTTTTGTCTTGTTAAGGTTGTAATTAAATTTGGTTTATTTCAACTACATTAAAATGATTGCATGACGGGGCAATCTGGATTGCGCTTGAGGGGCATGAATAGTAGTTCCATAAGTAAATTACACAATTTTGATGCAGCGGAGATAAACTGCCCTACATTTGAATGCGCAATGATGACTAATATGGCAGTTTGTAGTGTTTCTCTATTGCAAATGTTGTTTTGAGGATTCTTTTTGTTTATAATGTGGTTTGGTGGATGGGGGATCTGATGTTATTTTGGCGCAAGAGTTTGGTTGCCAACTGCTTTTCGATATTGGTATGACAGGATAAGCTGAGTTGCAATTTTCAAATTCTGTAGATAATTGCTCGAGCGAATGAATTAGGAGAGGATCCGATCAGTTTGAGTAAACGGTACTGTGAAGAATTCCTTCATGATATGGTGTATCTTCATTGCCTTCCGCCTTCTGTCGAGCCACGTGTGTCAGATCACATGCCCCAAATAATTGATATGATTGAGCGGGTAATTTGTTGATCCTGCTTGAATTTGAATCTCTATGTCTTTCTATATGATTATTAAATACAGTGCATTGCTCTGAGCATGGTCTTTATGAGGTGAAATGATCCACTCAGTATTTATTCTCTCTCGTTCATATGCATTTCTTTGATACTCTGAATAGTGATTTCTTGACATGTCATCTTAGCAGATTCTTGAGAATGGATATGCCTACAGAATTGATGGGGATGTCTACTTTTCCGTCGACAAATTACCTGAATACGGGCGATTGTCTGGACGAAAATTAGAAGATAACCGAGCTGGTGAACGAGTTGCTGTGGACTCGAGAAAGAAAAACCCTGCTGATTTTGCATTGTGGAAGGTAAGTGTCTGCAAGACACTGATAATGATGAGTACTTGATGTGAGACATGAAATTATCTAAGATGGTTATCTTTGCTGATGCTGCTGTGCTATTGAATCCCCTCACCTCTTAGCATATGTTTTTTTCTTCTGGGCCCCGCTGCGGTACTGTCTAATTGTATTACTGTGTTGTTCTTGATTCAAGCCATGTGCATGGAAACACAGAGTAGAATGCTTGTTTCTGGTGTTAAAGTGCTGGGCTGGGTTTCCAAATCCCGCGCAACAAAAAAAAACCATGGTAAAATCTAGTAGACATAGCTGTGTAAATCAAAGGTGGTTAGCATCTTGATGTAAGAGCACACATCTAGATACTGGACCTGTATCATTGTATATCTAATTTCCTGCAAAAGTTCAACTCTGTATGTGGCACGTCTTGAAACTCAACCTGTCCATTCATATTGACTAATTGATTGTGTTGTTACACTTTTTTTTGGCAGTCTGCGAAGGAGGGCGAGCCCTTTTGGGACAGTCCATGGGGTCCTGGAAGACCTGGGTGGCATATCGAGTGCAGTGCCATGAGTGCTGCTTATCTTGGTCACACTTTTGACATACATGGTGGTGGAATGGACCTTGTGTTTCCCCATCATGAAAACGAAATTGCTCAGAGCTGTGCTGCATGCAGAGATAGCAATATAAGCTACTGGGTACACAATGGTTTTGTCACTATTGACTCAGAGAAAATGTCCAAATCCTTAGGAAACTTCTTCACAATTAGGCAGGTAAAGGATTCCATATTGGATGATATTTTGTGTTATTGTACTTTATGATTCTACTGCCTGTACTCTAGTACTGGAACTATCATCCAAGTTTACATGATTCTTACTAGCATTTTATCTTTATCCAGGTTATAGATCTTTACCATCCATTAGCTTTGAGACTTTTCCTGTTGGGGACCCACTATAGATCCCCAGTCAACTACTCTGATGTGCAGCTTGAAAGCGCTTCAGAACGTATATTTTACATCTATCAGGTACCACAATAAGCAAACACCGCCCCCACAACCAGTCAGACCTTGTGGTGGCATTTGTTTGCTCTGGTTTCATGTGCAATCTTGTTATTTTTTTATTTTTTTTTTATCTTTGCTTCTATGATAGAAAGATGCTACAATCTGGAGACAGAATACTTTCAGTTCTTTAATAAATGGCAAGCATATAAATTTTTCCATCAACTTTTGGTTTCTACTGCTTAATATATTTGCTCATGGTTTTACATCCTAGACAAAAAAGGAGAAGTTTTTAACCTAGAAGTCATTGTATTTTATTTCATTGAAGAAATATTTTCAGTTTTTTTATTTCATGTGATTATTTGGTTGCAGACGCTACATGATTGTGAAAATATTCTCAGCCAGCATCGTGTGGCATTTGATACGGATGCTATCCCGCCTGACACTATAAATGACATCAATAAGTTTCATGATACATTTGTCACCTCGATGTCAGATGATCTTCACACTCCTGTTCTTTTGTCTGCACTGTCTGATCCATTAAAAATCATTAATGATATGCTACACACTCGAAAGGTAATGAGATTCAGACAAATGTTTATTTTTTGGATATTAGTTACTTTGATTGTACATAGGTGTGTCAGCTGTAGATAGCTTAGTAGCTGTTATAAGTTTTTTGGGGTTTAAATTTGGTTATCTCTCTCCCTCTAACCTCTTTGTTGTTTATTATTGAATAAATGATCCATTCAGGGAAAGAAACAAACAAAGCGAATAGAGTCAATTGCTGCTCTGGAAAAGATGGTCAGAAATGCTCTTATGGTCTTAGGGTTGATGCCCCCAACTTACAATGAGGTAGCTTACTGTTAGAATATCACTAATGCATTGCCGATTTAGATATGCAGACTACAATACCCCTTCCCCTCTCCCAATTATAACACAGATAAGATCCATGTCACTCTCAAATTGCTGCACCAACATGCATTTATTTTCCTCCAATATTGTTTTTCATCTGTACTCCTGTTACTCCCAGAAAGCTTTTTGAATGCTGGCCTGCCCATTTATGCAATTATCCCCATCAGTTTTTCTTTTAGCTGTTTAGTGTCTCTCAGATTGAATCTTAGTTTTGTGCGTGCCGATAAAAGCTCTTTGGTGGTTGTTTTTTTTTTTTATCTTTCCCCTTCTAGCTATGATTTACTAAAACCGTTTCCTGCTGCAGGCTCTCCAGCAATTGAGGGAGAAGGCACTGAGGCGTGCAAAGCTGACAGAAGATCAAATATTGCAAAAAATCGAGGAAAGGACTGTAGCAAGAAAGGACAAAGACTATGAAAAATCAGATGCTATTAGGAAGGATTTAGCTGCTTTGGGCATTGCTCTTATGGATAGTCCAGATGGCACAAGTTGGAGACCAGCCATTCCGCTTGCTTTGCAAGAGCAGCAAGTTGCTTCAACTTGAATGGCTCGTGGAATTTCACCCTCTTGTCTTTTCTGCCGTGATAGTTTCCAAGAATTAGTTTTTTTCTTGTTTTCCCTGTCTACCAACATCAGGAAATTTGTTTTGGGATATTGGAAGGAGGGATAAAGCCTTATGACATGGCTATTCTATGCTATAATGTGGGCATGGACAAAAGATTGCCTAGAAATTTCAGTCCATGAAGCAAAAATTTTGGCAACCATACGTGTAATATACATTCTTTAAAACAGTTATAGTCTTGTAGAATCGTTGAAGTCTGTATCTGTCAATAATGGCCCTGGTACATTTGCTTGCTCATGTATTAACAAGAATATGCGTATTTTATTTTTTCAAATTCCATGTTAGTTGCATTTCCACATCATAGAGCTCAAACTTTTTGCTCCAATATGTTGAATCTTATTACCATACATGAAAAATGAACAAGTGATCAATTTTCATTCTACATACTCACAAGCAGGAACAGTGGAATTAGCAATGTGAGCAAATACAATAGAGAAAGGGGCAACAGTTATTGGATCGGACTGGCTGGTTTCAATTGGTTCCAAAGGAGGGATCCTCCCAGATGAATTTACAGAAAGTAAGTTCCCATTTAGGAGCACTGTTTGACTGTGTAAATCACCATTCAGGGCCGTTAAATGATATTCCTCTCTTGTACTGACATCGATAATTGAACCCCTAGACATCCCGGAAAACTTTGTTTGATTTTGTTGTTGCGTTACCAAAGTTCCATTGCTGGTAACATTTTCAGTTGAAACATGGACTTTAACAGTAGTGTTTCCGTCGAGGTTGATCAACAGCAATGTAATTCCTTTCTGTAATGGCAAGAACAGATTGCGTTAGCCAAGCAGATATATGAAATTTTGTTACTAATCAAGTTCTACGAATCTTCTTACCGATGCTTTTGCACAGTGAGCATAAGCGCGTATGTTGTTAGTCCCAGAGAAAGTTGTTGACAGAACATTTCTTCCCATCAAACGGTGCCACAGAAGAGCACTGATGGATTAAAGTAACAATATTAACAATAATATTAACAGCAAAATCATTTAGTTTACTTCTTGGGTTCAGGATTTACCTGTAATAATCAGGATTAGGGACAAAGGTGCCAGTGTTAAGAAGGCCATAATTTCCACCAATCAATGTCTGTCTACAATATGTTTTTGTGTCATATGACGATGCCATGCCTAGCTGGTCCAAGTACCTGTTGGTAAATGGAAAACCAGTTCAATCAATGTCCACGCTTTCAAGTCCAAACAAAGAAAACCATATAAAATACAGCAAATGTGTGAACTAGCTTACCAGAAACTAAACACAAATGCATTTGTGACAAGATTATGGCCACTGTTGTAAGCACCTCCTGCCTCACCAACCCAAGCAACAGCTGGAGTCCCTGAAGTCTTCAAAATCCCCTGAAGACTTCTGAATGGTCGGGAACCTCCATCGAGGTATGATGGATTCAATATCTTATCAATTAGGTGATCATCATCACCTACACGCAAGAAACAAGTAAAAAACATGCTTCTCCAGTAAGCAGTATGGGGGCTGCAAGGAGCAGAACAGTTCTGAAGCCGAAAAATATTTGAACTAGATTGCTGCAACACCAGAATATTTCTCTAGATTGCTGGTTTATTTACCTGGACCAAGGTTATAAATGTGGTGGGTGACTACTTGAAGAGATCTAGGTGTTTTGTTTATAAATTGTGTGAACCAGTTTGCATCAAAGAACCCTCCTGGTGCTAGGACTAGTGGCTTAACTTCAAAACCTGCATAAATAGTTTGCACTATCATCTGCAGATTGTTTATGTCAGATGCATATTGATCTGCTGCGACTTTTGTTCCAACTCCACTCCCACTTACTTCATTTCCTGAAAATTACGAAGAGTTTCATGTAAGAAAAAAAAGTTTCTTCCATTACTAATGCCACCGGCAGCTACAGCAGACATTTACAAGAAGTTAAGAACTACTGTTAAGAGTTAAATTTAGGATATTTCAAGTTGCTAAAAGGAAACATATAGTTCTTACCAAGCTCCCAACCGTGAATGGTGTACCCCTTGTTAACAGAATATCGCATGAGAAATTCAGCATCACTTGAATTCCAAGCACCTACAGCAGAACCATCTGCCGCTGTTGTCCTGCCACTCAACGCATTTAACCCGAAAAGAACAACAGCCCTGTATTTCAAAATCAAAATATAACACTTCAATATTGATTCATCGTATTAATCCAACTATTGTGGAAACCAAGAACAAAAACTAAACCCATTTTTAACTAATTTCATGAGAACACTACAGCTAGTTACCCGGCTTGTTTGAAGAAGTTGTTCAATTCATCCCACCGAGACATTGGCAAGCAACCTTGGGAAAAGCCGAAAATTTCTGTACTTTTGACAAATGTTGGACAAGGTTCACCTAGTCTTTCATATCTGACTTTATCTTGTAAAGTGCCCCCCATTCTGATTTTCAGAGGAGAAAAGGCTGCAACTCAATCAAGACTATGTTATCACTTATCCATGAATTATGAGTAAAACTTGGTAAACGAGTCTCACCTTTGATTGCATTCAACAATATTGGGTTGGTAAGATCCTGAAAAAAATTGGAAAAAGAAAGAAAGAGAAGCAAAAAGAAATATATTAAGTCCATATCTGATGATCTTACTTGAAAAAAAAAAAAACAAAAAGAAAAGTAAAAGAGACAAGGAAAATAACACACACACACAGACAGAGAGAAAGTCCATAGCCTACCTTACTCTATATTAACAATTGCTTTCTTTATCACATTCTTTCATATTTTACTGTCACTATTAATATTTAGCCTCTTCTAATAAATGTCAACTTCTATTTGTCTGGTTCTCTTTGGAAGGCTTAGAGAGTCAAATTTTTATGTAAAATAATGGTGCTATTGCGCTTTACTTTCAGCTTGCCATGGCAGATTTGAGAATATGCAGCTTCCCGAAAGGTGATTGTATGTGTGAAGGATTTATAGGACAGTAATTGCCAAAAAAAAAACTGAGAAGAACCATATATTAATGATAAATATATAAACACAGTTTCACACAAGCATTCGCTTTTCAATGATGTTGTGGTTGCATAGCTGCAACCACGAACCTCTCATGCAAGCTACAAGTAAAGCACAGCTAGCACATCTATGTGGGCGTTAAACTTGATTACTGTGATGGATTATGAACTTAGAAATGGATTTAGGAAAGAATTAATTGATGGACCACAGTTTATCTGCTAGTTGGATTCTTAGTTATAATTGTCTGAAGGATATCTAGAAAGCAGACAAGTTGACATGGAACAGAGAACAAAGAGAATATTTGAAAAAAAAAGAAAGAAAGGAATAGTAAAAACTCAAGCTATGGTGCAATTCTCACAAACTACTTGACAAGCTTACCAGATTAAGAAAAGAAGCTTTGCCCCAGCTACAAGTTCCATAGTCACATTTATCGGGAGGCCACCAGTCCAAAGTAGCACAAATAAAATCATGGTCTGTTGTCCCAATTGGAGCTGTTCCATTGATAAAAACAGTGCCTTCAACAATATTTCTAGGCCCTCCTATTCTCTGTGAAGCCGCAGATTTTGAGCTTGCACTCAGCCAGTACAAACAAGCACAGAAAACGCAAACAGTGAACAAACTGCTCATCTGATAAAAACAATGCCTTTTGTTTGTCTCTTTATCAGCATTTAAGGTCGCCATGCAAGTGTCAGAATTATGCAATATAAAAGGAAACTATCGCTGGTTTGACAGAAGAGTATCTGATAAAAAAGAGTCGCCAGAAACAGATCAGGTTAGGCCAAATGAAACTATCAAACCAGATAAAATGTTTGCAAGTTTTGGCTTGGAAACTAGAGCAGGAATAAACCTCCACCAAGCCATTTCATTATAACGAGAAAAGGTAAGGTCCCAACAAAACCTTCACCTTTGTTTTTATAGAGATCAGACACTGGCTGCCTTCCCCACCAAGGTCAACCATGGACATATATACTATATATGGTTTCTGAATATACAAGGAGGATGCATCAACAATTAGACTAGTGCATCCACTAGAAATTTATATAAGGTGTCCTCTTTAACCAATATTGTTTGTGATAATATATATTATCATTTTCCACTGGGACAAAAAATGATAAAATATTTGGCTAACGCAATTGCACTGCACTTTCAGTTCATGGGATTTTCCTGCGAACCTGCCTAGGTGGGTACTGGGAATGGCATACTTGTCAAAAGGCTTCTTTTTTTTCTTTATCCCATGTTTGGTTACAGATGCTGGCATGCCAAAAAGAATATCAAAACATGCCCTCTCATTTCTCATCATCCAAACACATGACGTAGTTGACTCGGAGCTCATGAGACCTCACCATGAGCGTGATATTGACTCCAAGCCAAAAAAAAAAAAAAAAAAAAAGACAAAAAGAATACTCAATAAGCAAATTAGAAGACAGGTGGGGATATTTAGGAACGCACAGGGAAGGGTGGATGTGGAGCATATAATGAAGAAGTGTGGATTACGTTTTGCCTTATCTCTAAAAGTCTTTCATTCTCTAGACAATAGCTACCCATCTAACTTGTGGAATATCTTTAAGCTCTTATGTTTATATTAAAAATAAATATTTCTATTTTATTCATTATCATCAAATAATAAATTTAGATATATAACCTTTTCGAATATCCATTTAGATCATATGACACTATTTATCATTTAATATAAAATAAAATATAATACATATGTTATATGTATACATTACTATATATATATATAATTCATTTATTTTATTTTAATGTAATATACACACACATTTATATATATAATACTGATATTTATATTTTGAATCTTGAGACGAGTTTGACAATATTCATACATAATCTATTATTTAGATTGTAATATAAGTCATCAATGTTTAATCCAAAATAATAATTATTAAAAAAACTTTATATTTTCTTAATCTATTCAGATGATTATCTATTAATTTCAAATTAAATTAATATCCCTAATTTTAATTTTGGCATTTAACAAACATCTTATGCTAAATATTTCTTTAGAAGCTATTGGAAAATATGAAGAAAAAACTTCAAAATTACTCATAACTAGTAGATTAGAAGGAAACATCATTCACTCCCAAGTTAAATCTAAAACTCAGTTACTCACAATCTTATTTGATGTTTTTACTTATTATTAATCACTTCTTTTTAGAGTGAAGATGGTGGCAATATTTTTTCTCTTGATTGCTTCTACTCTTTTTAAAAGTGAAGGATTAATTTAATGTTTTTTTTATACTCTAAACACTATTTGATAAAAAATTAAATTTATTTTTTATTTAAAATTAATATTTTTTTATGTATTTTCATCGTTTTAATATGTTAATGTTAAAAATAATTTTTTTAAAAAGTAATTTTTAAGATATTTTTAAATAAAAAACATTTTAAAAAACAATAAATAACCCAACAACAACCAATAATAAATGCTACCTACATTTATAATAATAGTAACGTTGAATTTCAACCAAAATTATTCTATGGAGCATGACTGAGTCAAATATTTTTTTATCAAGGTGGTATATAAAGCTATATCGAGATTGGATACGAGATTAGACAATGGTTGACTTGACTCAATATTTTATTATATTGCAATAAAAATATATAATCTTTTTTTCTCTTGTAATTTTGTGTTTTTATAGTTTTATTTAAGGATTTTGTTTTGTAGTTTTTGTAATTTATGGATGAATACTTGTCAATTTTTTTAAAAAAAATTTATTTAGCATGTAATCTTATGTTTCTGCTGATCATTTTTATTTTTTTTAAAATAAATCAGGTTGAGTGCTCAATAAATAATTAAATACCACTCGAGTGGACAGGTTCTCCACTCGAAGATGGAGGAGGGTAAGAGCATATCTCATCCGACCTCTCACCGTTCGTCATATTCTCTCGACTACTTGTACTCCTTTTGACTAATCCACGATGAGAATATTGGAGTCTTGACTCTTGAAAGCTTGGCTCGTTTAGTAACTTTAAATCTATATAGAGGTTGCGAAAAAGAATTCCTTTATGAATATATTAAACAAGGCATGGATGATTTATATAAAATTGGATCATAAACTTAATTTCGGTGAGAAAATTCATATGAATTACATAAAATTAGAAGGAAAAAAAATACGGAAAAGATAAAAACATGTTTAGTTAAAAAAAACAAAAATAAATATATATTTGGAATAATTTAAAAGTAAATCTTTATATTTTTAAAATAAAATTCCTTACTATCTTCATCTTTCCAATCCCAAAATAATAATTAAATTCTAGCAAGAAATATTAAGTAATCGTTTTATTTTGAGATTGCACTATAATCTTTTCACTCTTATAACTTACTATGCAATCTTAACTTTTTTTTTTGAGTGTGATAAATATTGCTTTTAAAATATATTATATTTAGAAATACACTATAAACTTGCAATGCTTGCTTAATTTTCTTCGTAGAAGGCTAATTAACCAGGGATCATGGAAGCAATTTGGGTGTGTATTTTGTTAAATTACGTTGACAGTGATTCGTCTAGTTGTTGCAGGGGTTTGAACCTTAACCTTGATCCTAAATTCATCGAGGTTTTAAGAGCATAAAAATTTCTTCCAAGAATCATGTGATGATAATCTTAGCCTCGTATATTCTCTCTTTTTGACTTTTGTTAAGATGAGAAGGCTCAAATCCAAGTCCTATAATCGACCACGGAATTTTCCAGTCTAAAACAGAAGTTCTAGTGCAAAACAAGCCGCATTGGAAAGTAACGATCTTAAATGATTGTATATGCACTCGATTCCAGATCAAACTGGCCTGTGATGGATTCCAAGCTGTTGAAGATATTGCCTCTTCCTTCTTGTCAGTAGGGGATGATGGATGTCACATTAACCATGAGCAGCCACTGTACAGAATATCCTTTTTCATGCCAATTTACTCTGAAATCGCATGTTGGTGAGGACTGGGTTTCAGAGCTTGGAGGCCTGTGGCTGTGTAGTGAGGCATACTATGTATTTAGTTCTAGCTCAAGGAATGCTATTTCAACGATTTGTGTTTGCTGTCAATGCAATCACATGTCTTCAATTCTTGAACCATACTATTGGCGCCATTACATTCTTATATTTTGATAGATCTAATCATCAATTATTTTAGCTTCTTGATCTGGTATGCTTGAATGGGCATTTATTGATTAAAATGTTCTAAACTTCTAATAAGTTGATGATAAAGGCATCGCAATGAAGATTAATTGAACAGTGCACAGTGAATCCGGCTACAATTGTAGCTGAGGGCGATTCTGAAGCACTAGCAGCCTGCAGGATCCCAAGATTCTACTCTTGAACGTGGGTGAATCACAGTATAACAGGGAAATATGCAACAGTAAAAACAACAGAATTCTTAAACATTAGAAATACCAATATGTGCCCGCACACTTGCCACAATCTTTTCGACCAGGATGCAGATAAGACACTCAATCCTCCCAGCTTACGCTCCCTGTTAACCCAAACTCCTAATCTAACAAGAGAAAATAAAACAAAATAAGAAAAACAAGAGGAAAATGATTTTGGCCTCATTTCCTCTTCTTAGATGGTGGCTGGGGAATGTCTTCCTCATCCTCCTCTTCATCCTCGTCTTCATCCTCCTCGTCATCATCGTCATCTTCCTCGTCATCATCGTCGTCCTCATCATCATCATCACTACCACCATCACCATTGGCTTCAGGCTCATCCTCCGGATCCTCCGGATCCTCACCATCCTCTCCTTTGTCAGGCACATCCTCATCATCGCCTTCATCATCATCGTCCTGATCATCTTGGCCATCCTCATCGTCTTCATCATCCTCAGTATCACTGGCATCTTGATTATCAGGATCAGGTTTCTTCCTTACGTGAAGCCCAGTAAATGGAAACCTGCAGCTCAAAGAAAGTTATTAACTTATCCAATACTACAGTACATAAACAACAACCGGGACAAATAGATCAGATCACAAACCCTTGACTTGTGCCCGACTCTTCTGGGATGTCACTGGATCTGTTAGGCAAAGAACCTATCTGGTAACAAAAGAGAACCAAATTTCTGCTCAATTAAGAGACCAGTTGGAAGAAACAAATTGTCTCCCACAAGCACCGTGAGAAAAAATCAATGGAACCGAAGCATTTCTCATGCAGCACATACTTTTTTAAACAAACAAATCTGCCAAGCCATGAATGAGGAAGGTTGAATTCATTTCAATGATAGCTGTTATGCACAAAAGAGAGTAGCATTCTCAAAATGTGTATGTGAATCACTCTAGCCATCAATCTCCTTAAGTTAGATCATTTACTTTCAAGGGGCTTCTGCTCTAATTCTATTCCTATATATATCATGCTTGCCAGTTTAACAAAGTTGTGGTTTACTTATCTGTAAGGGGAAAAAGAAAAATCCATGTCAAAATTTATTAAACCAACGCCCTACATGGAAAAACAGCAAGCAAGACATGCACAGAGGAAGAGCAAAAGAGGCACCAATCAGACAAATACCATGAAAGCAAAATAAACAAAGAACAAAAACTCACTCCAAACCCTAGCAAAAATAGCACCTCTAAAGTAATAGAACACAAAACCCACAGCCAAAAAATAAAATAAAATAAACTCCTTTAGACACAAAAAACAAAACCCACATCATAATTACCCCAATTTTACTATAAAAAAACAAACAAGAATACACACACACACAAACAAAGAACAAAAATAGTAAAACCCTAACTTTCTCATAAAAAAAATAAATACTGTACAAAACAGATCCACAAATTCAAAGTATTGTCCTTGCTCATAATTAACATCATAAAAATGTACAAAACCAAAGAAAGCTTCATGCTTTTGAAAAGCTTAAGCTGTAATGATTAAATTATGCAAAGAAACAGAGACATTGTACCATGAAAAGTGACAAAGCAAGTGCCTTCCAAGCAGCAATGGCTGTTTCAAGTACCACGGCTTCAATGAGAGAAGAGAGGAAGCCCTCCAAAACGACAGCGTTTGAGCAAACAAGACCCTCCATTTTCTGCAAAAAAAACACAAAAATATAGAGTAAAAGAAACCCAATTGAGAGAATTTGTGTTTTTTTGAGAGATTAAAAAAAAGGAGAGAGAATTAGGGTTTTGAAATGGGGTTTAAGTCAGGGTTTTGAAGGATGGATTTACTACAGCCGTGGAGATTTTCTGGAGTGTGTTGGATAAGGATTGTTTGACTTTTTGGTGATGTAGTAAAAATGAAAGAAAAACAGAACCGTTGACCCTGCTGGATCTAGGGCGTGTGTCAGTTGACAATCTAGACTGTTTTAATTTCTAATTTTTTTCATGGTCAGGATTAATTTGAAGTTGAGTAAACGCCTAAAGGCCCCAAAGAAAAATATTAGTTTTTTTTTTTTTTTACTATAGAGGAATTTTTTTTGTTTGTCGTCGTCGTCGTCTTACACTAATTTTTGGATAGGGTTACTCTATGAATTATTAATTTTATTACATATTTTTGTACAAATTCTTTATTTTTAATATAATTATGAAATACATTATCCTGACATGATGAAAATCTATTGAAAAATTACTTTTAAATTGTTAAACTTCAAATTAATTCAAATAAAAAATATATTAATTGAAGCTTTCAGAGTTTTGATACAATATTATATTTTTTTGTAATAAATATTTTATTGGCAGATAATATTTGGAAGAAGAAAAAATCTTTAACTAGAAAAGAAATGTAGTATGGCTAAAACTATTTTGAAGATATTGATTTTGGTGTTAGGTAAAAAGACAAAAAATAAAATATCATAATCACAAAACAAAAGAGTTTCTATTAGTTATATTTATAGATATAAATGTAATGCTAAAATTTAATATTATTATTTGTAAAAAATCTAATTATCATCATTTATGAAAAATATAATTAGTAATATTTTGATCAATCTAAATAATAAAAATAAATTCTTGAGTGGGATAAACAATCTATGAAGAGGTCAATCTATTATTTTGGTCAATCTAAATAATAATAATGAAAAGGTCACCTCATCAGCATTTTGGCTTTTATATCAGTTATTATGATTTTTTTAAAAACAAATAAGATCAATCATTTTCGTTTTATTCCAAGCAAACTATCATCAACTCTCTAATACTTTTGACAGCCCATGCTGTTCCTCTAGTACGAAGACTCGAAAAAAATTAGTGTAGAGTAAGGTGCATATATCTGCTGGTGGATAAGGTTACTCTAGTTTATGAAATTGTTTGATTGTTGTTGTTTTTTTTTTTTTTTTAGTGGTGATGGTAGATTGTTTAATGGTGGTAGTTGGAGGCAATAGCCGATAGTGGTTGATAGCAATGTTATTAAACCCGATCCGGCCTGACGGGTTAACTTGGTGGCTGAACCGGTTTGGATTTAATAAAAGAGTGGCTGAGGCAACAATCTGGCTAAACTCGGGTGACTCGGTGAGTCGACTCATGACATGGTCAACCCGGGAGAGACCCGATTTTTTTTTTAAATGTGAGATTTGAAATTTATTAGTATATATACTCTATGTTCTCAAGAAAAATCATGTTTTTTCAATGTGGGATAAAAAACCTTTTGGTTTAAATATTTCAACTTAAAAAGATAACATAGTATCTTTTCAATGAGGAATTTGAAGCCCTTTCGTATATATACTCTATGTTCCTATGAAAGAAGTTATGTTTTTTCAATGTGGAATAAAAAACTTTTTGGTTTAAATACTTCAACTTAAAAGGATAATATAGTATTTTTTTCAATGTGGGATTTGAAGCCCTTTCGTATATATACTCTATGTTTTCATGAAAAAAATTATGTTTTTTCAATGTGAGATTTGAAACACATTAGTATATATACTCTATATTTCCAAGAAAAAATTCATGTTTTTTCAATGTGGGATAAAAAACTTTTTGGTTTAAATATTTCAAGTTTCAACTTAAAAGGATAACATAATATCTTCTCAATGTGGAATTTGAAGCCCTTTTGTATATATATATATATATATATATATATATATATATATATATATATATTCTATGTTCCCATGAAAGAAGTTGTGTTTTCTCAATGTGAGATTTGAAGCTCTTTCATATATATACTCTATATTTCCATGAAAGAAATTATGTTTTTTCAATGTGGGATTTGAAACCTATTAGTATATATAATTTATGCTTCCAAGAAAAAAGTTATGTTTTTTCAATGTAGGATAAAAAACTTTTTAAAATATTCTTTTAAACTTCATTGTTTACAATATGTATAACCTATGGATTTTTTCATATAAAATATTAAAACTTTAATTTTTTTTAATTTTTCTGAGTTGACTCATGAAACTCAGAACCCGACCCCTTAACCGGATCAACCCTGAATCACTTTTAATAACTAGGATTGATAGTGTAGTGGAGGTGGTTGATGGGGACATTGGTTGGTGGTTTGATGGTGGTGGTGGGTGGTAGTTTGTGGCTCCAATATATGGTTTCTATTTCTTTTGCATGGTCGGTTTTTGTACTGTGGCAACGGGCAGATCATAGATTGTGAGCATGGAGCTCTATTATTAGTGCTAAAAAAAAAAGGATAAGGGAGGTACTTTAATTAATTAAATTTTAAATTTGTTTTTTAAAAGTTATTAATTTGAGTTTTATAAATCTCGAGGGTACTAGAAATTTACATGGTTATTAATTTTAAGACCCGTAAAATTAATCAAAATATACAATAGCTGATCCAGACATCCATGTTAATAATAATAAAGGACCTTTTACAGTATCTATTAATGTCTGATTGTAATTAAAACAAATCCTCCGCTAGTACATGAATTCTTCAATATAATTAACTTGTCCACGAATCAGGAAGAAAAATCTTAATGTTAAAAAAGAATTTCAAGAGGCTATAAATATGTTTTAAAAAAAGTAATAAAAAATCTTTTAGATTACTATTTTTTTTTGGATTTTTTTTAAATTGAGTTTTTTTATTTTTATTTTTTTAAAATTAGTTAGGAATTAAAGGTCGTGATTTTCACTAGTTGATTTATGTTGCCTTATAATTTAAGCCATGAAATTAAAAAGATTAATCTGGTTGAAATCGGCCTTTATACAAATTTTTATTTTTAATTTTATTCTTTAATATTTTACATTTTATCCTTTTTATTTCTTTAAAAATTATCTTAGCCTCATGAATGAGTTGCCGGTTTGGCAGACATACTTGAATTGACTTTAATGATTATTTTTTAATCTTCTTTTTACCACGCTTGATTATATTGAAATATATCTTTGATGTTTTTTCCTTTTAATAAACAATTTTTTTTTTTATAATCACTCTCTTTTTTCTTATTTTGATTCATTTGATACCGTTACTTGTGCTTTATCATCTTATTAAGAAAGACAAGTTTATTCCATTCATAAACCGAATTATGATATTTTTTTATTTTATTTTTTGAAACACATTTGCAGGCTTTTGATATTTTCTTAACACTGAATTTTTTTTCCCCAACTCGTAGAGTAGTGTCAGCCACGGGACTAGTTTTTCCTCTAGATTTTTTACCCCATATCAAATTTTGTGACCACGTTAGAAAGACTTGGTTTTTTTTTAAGAAAAAAAAACAATTTATTAAGAACTTTGAATAATAAAAAATGGTATTGTAGGTATAATTTTGAAACCTGGCCCGGTTTGGTGGGCCAACCCGAAGCTAGAACCAGGTCGGGTTGAAGAAAAAATAGAGAAAGAAAAACCCCAATGTGACTCAATTGACCCGAAAAAATCTGGTTAAAAACCCGGTTGCAACCTGTTAATTTTTGTTTTTTTTTTATTAAAATAATATTGTTTTGATTTTAAATTTTTTTTACCCGGACAACCCGGTGATCCTATTAAAATTCAAAACTCAAACCTTAAACTGGATTAAGTCCGAAGGACCGGATTGAGTCTGAAACTATGATTGCAGGGGATGCTTAAGAGGCTTTTACCAAAATTTGTGAACAGTTTATGTGGAATTGTTCATTAGGAAATGTTTTTAAAATCACCATGGGTAGATTTTCACGGTTAACGTGGTTTGATCATTATTGAGTTTCTAAAAAAAAAGCCAATTAGAAATTGTCACATTTAGTAAATGGTTTTAAAATTAAGAAATATCTTCAAATCATGGCAGGATAGATTTCACAATTTTTAATTTATATATATCTACCAGGCTACCATATTTTGTCACATTCACATTATTTTTATTTAGTAAAAGCATCAAAATAATTTTGTTTAATTTTATTTTTAATATCATCACATTAAAATTATATAAAAAAAAACATTAATTTAATATTTTTTTCAAACCAAATATACTTTTAAAACTCCACCTAAACCATTTTGACTCAATCACTCAAATATATAATAAGCTATTTGAAGTTCTTAGAATTAAATTAATTCACGGGTTAAATCATTTTGAGAGTGTTGATTTGAATTACAAATATAATTTAAATTAGAAAAAAAATACCAAAAACAAATCAAAAGGAGACCCTCTAGTTTGCTCAAGGAATTCGATTTTAATGGACATTAAAGATTATTTTCCAAAAATACCCCCGCTTTCTTATAAAATGACCAAGAGGTAAAGGACTGTAAAGTTATCTAAACCTCAACCAGATCGAACCCCTTGACTATGAAGATAACTCGGTAATGGATTTTCACCTTGTCAATTATATTATCTTGTTTTGTTCGCTGTTATACGCTCCTCACCATTCACAATTTTTAGAGTTATTTCAAACAATATAACTAAATTTAACTTTATGGTTTAATATTTTATATTATTTATTGATTTTTGAAGTCAAACGTTAATTCCAAAAAAAAAATCCAACAATTCCTTTTGTCCATAGTTGGAAACATGAAGTGCTTGTTATGGCAATGCCGGTTCCATTGCTCATCTAGCTCCGATCAGAAAGTAGTCTGGTTTAACCTAGACCTGTTAATATAGACCATAGCTTACCACAAAAGCTTACCTAGTTTTGAAATAAATTGCTGTCACTTATTCATTCTATATGAAGCATATGCATGAAAGAAAGCTTGCTATAAAATGCTTACCAGGTTTCCTACATATTACATATAAGTTGCTTCTTAAACTGATTAAAATGAAACAAAGACATTGGAATTTGTTCAGTCCATGTTCTGGGGTTTATCTAAGGGGACAGCTGGAGGCGCGGGTGGCATGCTACTTGATGCTCCATTTTCGGCAGATGGGGGCATGCCCCATTTGCCCTCAGATTCAAGAGGCTCGAAAACTTGAATACTTCCATCTGTTAGGCCGATGGCAAACTGATTAGGTTCTTGGGGATGTGCAGCAACTGCTAGTGGATATACTGAAGAACTGCAGAAAATGAGTGAGAGAGTTATATTAGATCATACAACTAAGACAAGCAAGAAGCGAATCTGCTCATATCCAAACGCCACAAGCAGCAGTCAAGGAGGTTGTAAGTTAAGTGGGAAAATCCCAATCAATTGCTTAAGTTATCATGCTAAACAAGCAGCAGTGGGAGCGCAATTTAATGTAAATGGAGATCAACAGCAATGTGATTCATATTGATGATGCAAGTTGTTGAAAAGACTGTTATCTACAAACACTTTGATAAAGAAACAAAAATAGTAGTACCCGACATCTGGTTGAAGGTAGGCATTTGGATTAATCTGGCATCTCACTTGAAGATTTGATGCACCAAATATGCGCAAAGTTCCATCCACGAAGCTGGCATAAACCAACTGGCTATCACAAGAGAATGTTGCATGGGAGATAGGTGCTGAAAATTCTCCAATGTTCCACTGTAAATTTACCATGAAAGGTCAAAAATTTTGAAAAGAAAAATGGAGAAGGGAGAAGGAAACTGCTGAACCATGACTGTTCCCTTTAAGCACCATCTGCCACCACCATCATGTTTGCCTATCAATCACTGTGTACTATAGAAGGAGGTCCTTTCAGTCCCCCAAAGAAATTGAGATTATTAAAAATCCACCAGTTTCACTTATGGTGGAATACCATAGTACCCTATATGAACCAGTTCTTTTTTTTTTCTTAGAACAAGTACACTGGTATTTAAGCTGCAGGGCTTTAGCTAAAACAATATGAATGGGAAAAATCAAAAGGAATTCACATTTGGATTGCTTTAACAGTTGAGATTAAAATACCTGTTTTAAGCATTCAAGTTTTGTTGTTTCATAAATGGCGAGCAGAGTCTCATGTACAACAAGCAAATGGATTTGATCTTGGTGAAACTGGACTTGGGTGCCTGACATTGCTGGAGGTGTCCTTCCAGCTGGAATCTGCAACACACAATTCTTCTTCCTTTCCCACCTATCAGTGCTCCACACTATAACCTGGGAAATGGTCAACGTATTTGTTAAGATACATATTGTAGATAGCACATTAAAGCAGATGAGACCCTACTATATTTTCTTGAATAGGATGTTGTCACCCTATCCTATGGCTGGGGTAGGATGAAATCTATCCTTTTCCAACGAGCAAATGCCCAGAAGCAACAGATAATACAGATACGAAGGAGGTTAGCATGCCAGGATGCAATGATGAGAGTGCATAGAATTGGTAGTGTAGACATGGTATAAGAGATAAAATACCAACCTGAGCATCTGCACCTGAGGAAACAAGGGTATTCAGCACATTAGAGAAGGCAAGACCAGCGATTCTCTTAGAGTGACCCATAAGTTTGCTCTTGACCTGCAAGGAAATGATGAAATCCTAGTTTTGTTTTCCAAATGGAACTCACAGGGACTATCAACTAACATCTTATTATACCTCATCCACACGAACGTTATATATGTGTATTGTGGAATCATCCATTCCCACTGCAACAATATTGTTATCTTGAGGATGAAACGCAAGATACGTCGCTGCAGGTGGTGCAGGCATGAATGTTGTCATAGTCTGCAGTTGCCAATAAAACTTGTAAATAGCAGCCCAAATGAGGTAGTGGTTTGAAACGGTACCAAACAAAATTCAAAGCCACTTTTCCATGTGTAAGAAATAATTTTAAGAAAAAAGTACAGAGAGGAATTATGATCTTGTTTCAAAAATTACCTTGAATGTCATTGTGTTGAACAAGGAAATTTTCCCTCCAGATGCTGACATGATGTAGGAATCATTCTTGGACAAAGCGAAACACGGCACAGCCTCTTCTGTTCTAGCATCAACTAGATCATTAGTCATTAATACGCCAGATCCTGGTTGCACCAATTGAGGGGAAGCCTTGGTTGTTGCCTGGACCATGAAACAAAAATGTTGCTAAGGTAATGAATTCAGATTTTTAAGTGATGAACAAGTTTATGGTGTAACTTGAACCAACTTTCATCTTAGACAGAAAAACATTAGGAAGAAATATGGGAACCTTGTACCTTCCCACTCGAATTAAGGTCATTTCGAGGCCACTTCCAAAATAGATGAATAGCATTTAATGCAAGTGCCAAGATGGCAGTGCCTGAATTTGTGTAGACCAACCTCGCAATCTGCAATTTGATAGAGGAAAACCCAATAAGAACCTTTATTCTCTGGAAATTTGATGACAATGAACTATTCATAGATATTTTAGAAAAAACTTAAAACTATGTTCACAACTTCCTGCTAGACACGCACACATGTATAACTGCTCCATTGCTAAAAGACTGCAACATGGGGAAGATATCAAAAGATAGATTGCTGGTACAAAATGCTTGATGATGTAGAGACATGTAAACAAAGACGGTATCTGATATGTCTTAAAGTGCACTCTTCTGGATTGATACAGCCTGCTGAAATTTAAAGGTTTCTCATATCTAATTTGAAGACTTAAAATTTCTCCTGTGCTCAAGGCCAAGCTATACGTAAATAAAAATTTGGCCAACAATATACAAGCTAAGTGGCCCATTTTTACCTTATCTGTTTTAATGCGAGTGGAGAGCCTCAATGACTGAAGCTTGGAAGGATCATTAATCTCAGTGAGCTTCCATATCTTTGGTGGGTGTACTTCTTCGGGCACCCTTGTTTTTACACCTTCTGAGCTTCTAGAGTCACCATTCTATCAATTGCATCCATTGTATTTAGTTTGCATATCCAGCCAAGAAATAGAAGTGAAAGACAAAATTACTGACCTTTATCGGTGCCTCAGATGCAATTCCAACTCTCGAGGCAACCAGTGAATGGCTTTCAAATGTGCGCATCAAACAGAGACCATCAACTGTCGCCAAGATTTTGATTCTATTATCATTAGCAGAAACAGCCAACAGGTTCCCTCCTTTATTGAATCGAATACGTGGACTTGTCTTTGGATCAAAGAAATAAGAATATAAAACCAAGTTAAACCCATAGTATGTTTGCACAAAAACATGCGATTGACTGTGGTTTAAGAACAGGAAAACTTACTGGTAGGCCTCCCTCTGCATCAATGGTTGTCAAAAGAGAAGGACTATCCATATCCCAGAATTTGATCAAGTAGTCATCGCCGACAGCCAAGAATCTATTCTTGGTAGTATCAAATTGAACAACACCCAAAGAACGCTTGTGAAAGCCTTGGTAGGTTCTCTTTATAGTACCTTCATTTTCATTCCATTCCACCATGTGTGACTCCCCATCTTGATTGGTCCCGCATGAAAATAGCCTAAATGTGTTCAGTGAAGAGACTGAATTTTCAGTTTGTCCTTAAAATATAAGATTAAAGTGGTATTGCAGTTATAATAACCTACCTTTTCCCATCAGCGCTATATGCCATCGTGGAGCATGATCGACCAGGAGCATCATAATCAACCCTAGACCCCATCATGTCATACAACCACGCCTTTATTTTTCCATCCACTGATGTCGAAAAGACAAACTAGGGCATAAAAACATGAGACAATCAGCAAACCGTGTGAAAAGCCAGAGGAAGCAAAACTACGGCACATGTCAGCAGAAAACGAGTATCCAACTTGAGTTCTTACATGAACAGTTTCCCTAGAATGGGGGCAGACAGAATGAACAGGAGCTTCATGACCTTTGAACGTATACAATTCGGCACCAGTGGCCACTTCCCACACCTAAAATTTGAAAAACTTAGTATGTACACTGAGAACGCTGAATAACAATGCCACTAACAATCTGATAACAAGCTGACCCTGATGGTCTTGTCGTCACCACAAGTAATGACCGCTGGTTGCTTGGGATTGCAAAATGCTAGGTCATTTACACTTCCAATATGAGCATCAATCTGGTAAAAAAGACAAATTATTTTCCTTGGAAACAATATAACAAAGTTGTGAACAAGGTAAACACAAACATGACTTACCTCTACATGATGCCGAATACCATGTCCATCATAATAAGTGTATATCTGTACTATATGCTTAGAATATGCAACCCCTGTTTGGTTGAATAATAACAGACTTTAATCATTGAAAACTCAAGTCATAAGAAACTGTTTGGTTTGTCATTTTCGAATCTTACCAAATAAAGAACCATCAGGACTCCATAATACGCGTTTAACTGAAACAGATGGGTCCTTCATTATAGATGCCTGAATTTGACCAAGATCAATATGGAATTAAGACACTCTGTGACTGAACTACAACCTTACCAAATAATAAATTAGTTAGAAAGGAGCATACCTTCAATACCATTGAACTTGCTCCAATATCCCATACCTGAAAACTTTTTGACTCCAACTTCTCCCTAGAACTAACTTCCCACAAAGTAATGTCCCCGATACCAGTTCCAACTGAAAAGTCACCATACAAATATCAAGTAGCATGCAGCTATTGGAAAAATAAATAAATAAAGTTTCCCTAGATTAAAGAGTCAAGAAACCTGAACTAACCCAGAAGTAGAGTCTGTTGGATAGGATGGAAGTCCATGCTTGTGGGAACTGAGCCTTGATTTAATGTCCGTGCCACAGTCTTGGGCAACTCTTCGGTCATGTTAAAAGCCAAGCCATAATGATTTTGACCAGAACTATTTCCTGCCAACATTACCTGCAGGAAAAATACCGAACAAAGTATGTCATTTTGAAAGGAAACCAGCTATCAAAACCGTGTTTGTGTAGTTAGGGTTCAAACAACTTACCCTGTCCAAAGCCCCAGAAACTCTTGGTCTTGACACATCAGAATCCCCATGACCTTTTGGCATTGCTACACCTGACACTTAAATGATGTTAAGAACTAACAATCTTACAGCCATTCCAAAAAAAAAAGCACGTACACAAATATACAATTTTCACTCATAATAGTACAAAGAATCTGTTCCGTGCACATTATAACCTGGATTTGGACCGATGAAATTTAATCCTCCTCCGAGAACTATTGGGTGGGTTACAGTTGCAGGATTGGAAATCCATGTTGTTAAAGGTGTTTGAACTGGTATTGGAACTGGTGCTGGTGCTGGTGCTGGTGCTGCTGCTGGTGCTGGTGATGGTGCAGGCTGGAATGACTGGTAGAAAGAAAATAATCGAGCAATGTAAGGAAATTCTGGTCAGCAACAGCGGGGCATGATTGAAACAAAAGGAACCTAGTCATGTACCCCATTTGCAACTACTGAGAGAAAACCTTCAGGCTTTGGTGCAGAAGCTATGAGGTGATTGCTCGCTGCTAGTTGGGGATATGCATGATTAGCATTTCTACAACTGTGATCAACAAAGAGGGTTCTTATATCAGGATTTTGCCCTGGATTACCACAAAGGGAATGCTGCCAATTCAAGCTGTCATAATGCATACCAAAGATCAGTTTATCCTCTGAGGCAAACAAGGTTTGCTAGAAATTACAAAGAATAAGATTGCAGCAATCATATTCATTTGAATGGAAGAATAAAAACGAAGGAAATAGCATGTTAAAAGCCACATATCAATTGGAAATAATAAGGGCATAGCAACCAATAAAGGCAGAAGAAAATCTCTCAGTCATTCTACTAAAATCCTACTGACCTTTGGTTGATAAGCATTCGTAATCTTGAATTTTTTATGTTAGGATACTGCAATTTGTCACGGAAAAGGGGATTTGACTCCATAAGCTTTTTCAGCTCAAGCAACATAATTGCTCTTGCTGACTTTGTATCTCTATAATTCGAGAGTTGATCATTTTCCCTGCATAAAGGTCCGATTACAGCTCAGTCACCGGCTAAGATTAAAAACCTTAACCCATCTTGTTCAACTATACATACCTGAAATTATCCAATGTAAGCAGCTGAGTAATTTCTTTGAACAAGTCTTCATTAAAAGAGGCAAAAACTTTGAGATCCTTCATGAGGATATCTACAGCCTTGGTCCGATCAAGCCTATCAAATAAAAGCATTTAAGAGCAGCAAATGCAATAAAAATGCAAACCACGAGACTGACTCGATAACAAACTGCCTGAAGTAGATCATGAAAACTAAACACGTATAAGATTCACAAGCTTACTTATCCAATGCTTCCAGATACTTTTGCTTGCGAATTTCAAAAAATATCTTCATCGAATATCGGTTATCATCCACTTTGGTAAACCCAGAAAGATACTTCTCAACCTCATCCCAGTCGCCACCCAACACAAGCTCCTCAAAGTACTTTGCATTAAAGAACAACCCTGATTCCTGCTCCAGCCTAATCGAAAAAAGAAACAAATCCTTTGTAAACAAATAAATAACTCAACCAGAAACCAGGTATTGACAAGAAATTTTTTACTTGTGAGCAGTTTCTTTGAACTTTTCTTCATCAAGAAACTGCAAAATTAAAAAGATAAGGTCTCGGCTGAGCGAAGACGTCATTACAGCAGCCAGTTCTGATCTACAAAACAACCAAAAAATCAACCATTATGAACAAAAAACAATATAGATTACATAATCAAATTAAACTACACACATAAAATGAAAAAAAAAAAGAAGAATAGGAAGCAAACAGAGAAGCAAGAAAATGGCCTCATTTTCAGTCCCAAGAAAAGTTCCCAGCATTTACTTAAGAAAAAGAATAGAATTTACATCAGAGTTTAACAGAGAAGCAAAGCGAAAACTCAAAAGAATTTGAGGTTACCAAGCATAAAAACCTCAAGAACATCAAAGATCAAGAAGGAATTGCATGCTTTTTAAGCAAAAAACAACTGTGAAAGTTGGAGAAAATTAGGGTTTTCACTGATTAGAAACAGTAAAGTAGCTTTGACCCAATAAAATTAAATTAAAGATGCTCTAAAATAGACTAAAGAGTTCAGACCGAAAAAAAAAAGAAACAAAAGGGAACTATTTATCATACTAATAAAGGTTAAAACACGGCATAAATTCACCTTTAAAACAGAAAGAACTGAAAGAAACAGAGCACTCTAGCTCTCTAAAACAAACTCTCCCTCTCTCCCTCCCTCTCTCTATCTCTGAGCTCTAATTCCTATAAGATGCTGCTTCTTAGAGTTTTGAGGTGACTAAAGCAAGGTGAAATATATATAATAATGGCGGTATCGTCGAGGTATAATCAGTAGTACTTATCACGACTTGTTATTGATAAGCTATATGGATTATATAAGGCACAGAAGTGGGTACCCCTAGAGAAACCTCAGCCGACAAATGTCTTCACTTTGTCAAAAGTAGACAGTGACGGTTGTGGTGCGTGTATCTGCCCTTGCCTGCATTTTTGAGCAAGTGAATAACACTCTCTTGCGGGGAAAAATCGTTGTTTTTCAATCATTTGCCAAATTTTAGAGATTGATTGTATTGAGTTTTTGTTTTTGTGTTATAATTTATTTTTTAAGTGTTTTTTAAATTTATTTTATTTAAAATATATTAAATTAATATATATTTTTTCATGTTTTTTACTGGTGTCAAAAAACAAAAAATATTTTAATATATTTTTAATTAAAAAATATTATGCACCACAATATTTTATTGGTTTTTTCAATTATTTATAAAAATGGAAGATTGTTTATTGGTGCTCTTTAATAATATGCTTGCAGTAGTTAACAAGCATGGTAAGTTTTTTGCTGTGCGGTGAATTATTAGAGTTTTCTTAATTTTGTTTGATATATCATTTGTCAAATTTAGACAGTATTTACTGTTAAAAATAATTTCTTACTGTTTTTCAATTATAGTGATACCATAAATGATTTACCAATTGAAGTGGCACCGTCGTCTAACATTTACTATAAATTGCTAAATAAGATGGAAATTATTTGAAAATAAAATCTATATGACTGGCGTGCATATGTTGGGTGTTGTGCATTTAGCTCTATGTTCTTTCATGAAAAAAGAATGGAGTGAGATAAAATTTGACCTCAGATTGATATTGAAATAAAATTTAAATGGAATAAAAACACAACTCCACGAGTTTGGAATATGAATTTTTTAATAAAATTAATTTAAAAAACACCATGTTAATTAAAATCAAATAAATAATAATAACAATAAATACTTATAGACAGGGTTTGTGATTATTCATATCTCAACCCAAAATAAAAACATTATCCATACCTGATTGGTTGTGGATTTTAAAAACCCGAATCCAACCCGATTAGGTTTCAAGTATCCATAACCTAACTATATTATAGTACATAACCATAAAAATAAAGATGAATAGATTTGTCACTGTTACATTTGTTGTTACTTGTTAAGATTCTATTTGTTTTTGCGTTTCAGAAGTGCTTTTGAAAAAATTTAAATTTTTTTTTATTTTTTTCTTTACTTGAAATTAATATTTTTTTGTGTTTTTTAATCATTTTGATGTGCTGATGTCAAAAATAATTTTTTAAAAATAAAAAAACATATTATTTTGATATATTTCTGAATAAAAACACTTTAAAAAATAACCGCATTAAAAAAAAAAAGATGATTCCGCTTAAAAAGATTCCATGAACTCAAATAGACTCACAAGTAAAAAAGCATCATAATAGCACAAAACACATGAGATTGGAAGGGACCCAATTTTTTATTTTTCCTAGAATTCACCAGCACCAATTAAGTTTTTGGAAATGAAAAAGGTAGAGAAAACAAGGTTGTCCCTTTAAAAAAAGAGGAAATAATAAAAAAAATTTCTTTAGTAGCAAACCAGAGACAATAATAAACTTTGTAAATGAAAATTAAAACCATAAAAGATTTGCTATATTAGAGCTGCCACATACAATAATTTGGTGTCAGAGAAATTAAGATTGCTAGGAGCAAGATTTGCCACTACTTGATTCGTTGCTAGATTTGTTGTTGCTATCGTTGGAGAGGTTGTGTTATTGCGGGAGAAGAGAGTGGGAGGGGGCAATATAGAAGTTGGAGAGGAGAGGAGACTCGAGAGGCTAGAGATGAGAGTGTGAAAAAAACCCAGAATTTTCTATTTATATATACTTGGTGTAAATATAATTTTCTCAAATTTTAAAGTTATTATTTATATAGTTTGGGTCGGGTTCGGGTAGAACAATATACGTACATTATCTGAACTTGACTTTTTGATTTCAGGTATTATTTGGACCCGATCTAAACCTTAACGAGCAAAAAAAAACCTCACATTTATTTGGATTAGTTTCTATCGTGCTTGGATAAAATTATCATTCCTACAAACAAGTATGTTTTTTCTATGTTAATAGTTAAGCCTGATATAAAATTTAAATGAAGAAGAATTAGATTATATTTTTTTTTAATTTTAACAACAAGGTATCTTTGCTATTATTTGTATTCACAGAAGATTAAGTCATCTTTAGTCAAAGTTAAGATTAGATTGATATATTCACTAAAAATTGTTTTCCTACGACATGGTCCAGAATTGCAATATTTTACGATAACATTAGGATTGAATTCAACGGCCAATTAAATGATTTTTTTTGTAAAAAAAAAAAATAGCTTGGTAAAAATTTTGAGAAAATCACATATGTTAAAAAAAATATTAGAAAAATAACACAGTTTGAACACAATCGTATTTCTAAATATCAGTTTTATAAACAATATTGTTTAGTCAAAAAAAAAAATACATATCTTATATAAATTAATTAACATGTACAAAAATCAACCTAAAATTTTATAAAAATTCAATAGTCAAGAGATGAGATTTAAGATCTAATAATCAAGAAATAAGATAAGAAACAAATTGACGTCTCAATGAATTGTGAAAGAAAAGAAGTGAAATAAATAATAGATTACCAGAGACATGTTGGAACTCTGTTTTTGACACATATGGTACTGTTAGAAATATTTTAATGAGACAATTATAACCACACTATAAAATACAACTAGATAAGGTAGTAATTAGTCAGGTTTTTTGTTTGGTGTTAATTTGGGTTGAAGTATTTTAATGTTTGATTAACTCTAAATAAAATCAACAATCAATTATGATCCTGTTTGATAGTATTTCAATATATAATTAAAATCATTTTTTTTGGGATTTTTCTAGTGACATAGTATGTCTAAAACAAAGTCACAATGTATTTTTTTATGATTCATTATTTCTCTCCTTTATTTTTCTTCGATCACTTTTTTCTCATGCCACATAAAATTATCTCCTTTTTTCTTAACCATTGCATATTAAAAATAAATTTTTAATATATATTTTATTTTCAATTTTTTTAAGGAAGTTCGATAGAATGGTAAAATATCCCGATTAAATTAAATTTTTAAAGATAGATAGAAAAAAAAAGAGTTGATGATGCTACTCTAACAAGAAAATGCACGTGTCACGTGTGCAGACGCGCTCGAGGGTGCCGTAGAGTGAGAGAATACAAAAGGGAACACCTTGGTCAGTGCATGTATGACTCTATCTGACGTAACGACAAATTAAAAGCCATTATACTGTCCAAAGTGTCCTCTGGTGGCTGACGTGACGACTCATAATTCTGCTCGTACGCATATTTCTTGCTTCCTTGACAGTTCGAGGTTCAGAACTTTCCTGCCTCCTTGTGTTTCTAACTACCTGTCAGCTTGACAAGATTGCACGTGGTTCGCATCAAAACGAAAGTCTTAAAGAATTGTCTTATTTGCAAATCTATTTTTTTTCTTAAAAAAAAAGAAAATATAAGATGAATTTTTCAAATTTGTAAACGTGACATATTTTTAAAAATCATCCTTTTAATTGAAAAAAATAATAATGGTATATTTCATAGTTATTAAATCTAAGTATTATCTAATGAATCATTCATGCAACTTGTTGATTTTAAATATAATTTAGGTCGGATATTATTTGAAATTAATTTTGTTTTTTATAATAAATATCACAAAACTTGAATGAAAAATCAATTTTAATAAAAAAATTTATTTTTATTCAATGATTTTATTTAAAAAATTACAATATCATTATTTTATTAATGATTCAAGTTAACTCAACAAATTCTTCACCCAAAGGGAATATAATACCGATGATATATTTTAGAAACAAGTAAAAAAGCTCAAAACTTGATTCAGCTAAGAAAACAAAAAAATAACCAAAAAAACCGAACTATGAAAAAATCAATTAGAATTTTAAAAAAACTAATAGGTTCGGTTTCTGTTTTATAAGTCTGAAACTGAAAAACCCGAATCGAACCCAAACCAAAAAAAACCGAGGCAAACCGGAAAAAACCGAGCCAAATTAAAAAAACCGAACCAAACTGAGTCAAACTAGTTCGAACTAATTTTTGTTCAAAAACCCAAACCGAAACCAGTCGGTTTAAACTGATTTTGATTTTTTTTAATCAGTTTAGTTTTTTTTTTGATAAAATTTGAACCTCACCAAAATTAATCACCTCTAATGTATTCTAGAATTTATTTGAAAAAATGTTAAGTGGCGAAATGTGTAGGCTGGCTCCATTGGAAAGAAGCTAAAGTTGTGGTAGGTGCCGTCCAGATAATTTCCCTTTTCCTTTGTGATTCAACAAAAGATAATCCTCTGACCTCCTTTATCCCTCTATTGTTTAAATCATCCGGAAAAGGTGTAGCGGGTTAATTTGATATTCGATTGATTTGGTCACTTGATTCATCCATGTAAAATAAAAGATCGACAAAATAAAAAAAATGGCTAAACCCAATTCATCTGTTAGATTGACTCGTGATCTGAATAACCCAATAAAAATTAGTAGAGATTTGTTTTTTCAGTAGAGATTCTTTTAGCCAAGGATCTTTTTTATATATAATTTGTAGTTATTTATTAATACTTTTCAAAATTCACTATATAAATACTAAAAAGATATTTATTTTTTTAACATGAGATAAAAAAAATTTGGTTTAAATACTACAATTTAAAAAGATAACATGGTATCTTTTAAATGTGGGATAAAATATCTTTTTAAAATAAATTTTTAAACTTCATTATTCACAACATGTATAATTTATATTCATATGAATTATTTTTTAATTTTTTTATATGAAATATTAAAACTTCAAATAAATAAATATATATATATATATATATATATATATTAATTTTTTCGAATTGATCCGAGTAAATCAATAATGTTTTAATGAATTCAAAATTTCCTCTTGAAGGATGAATGTTATATAAAAAATTTTAATGGTTTTTAATTCACTACAAAGTCTATTTTTTTTTTATAATGCTTGGAAAATAATTAGTAATATCCTATTAATTACTCTTTAAATTCATGTTGAAGAAAAAAACAAACAAAAACAAAATAAAAAATAAATCTCATGACCCATTAAAAATGATACATTATATTTTTTTAAAAATATTTTTAAATAAAAAATACAATATTATTCTTTTTATATATATTTTTTATTTTTTTGATATTAATACATTAAAAGGGGCGGCAGGGGTTCTTCTCTTCATTTGTTCATTTCTAATGTAAAATTGACTGTGTGTTAGTATCATGATACATGATAATTTTTTAAAAAATATTTTTTAATAAAAAAATATAATATTATTATTTTTTATATATATTTTTGATATTAATACATTAAAACCATACAAAAGAATCTAAAAACATAAATTTAATTTTTTAAAATAAAAAAAAATAAAATTAAAATCACTTTAAAATAATATAGAAGTCATCGTAACAGCAAATCACTTTAAAATATAGAAGTGATTATAGTATTAAACGAACTCTAAAGATATTTAATATAAATTTGAGATGAAACTACGTGGTTGATTAATTTTAAATCATGCTCATGTAACTTTTATACTTTAAACCTTATTTTCAATCTCAGCTCCAAATCTGTGTGTAAGTCAATTTTGGTAAATGATTTTTTTTTAGTTTAACATGGATGTCCGGGTTAGCTTGCGTGTACCTCGACTAGTCTCACCGGCCCTGAAGTTAACGACCATATAAACCTCCAGTGGCTATCATATGAGCAACTACATGGCTTGAATTTGAGACTATAAAAGAAGCAAATCTCTTGATACTAAATTTTTACCACCGGACTACCACCTAGATGGTTTTGGTAAATGATTTTTATACTTTAGATTTGAAGTCTTGTATTATATGAAGAAAAATATGATAAATTTATTCCGAACTCATGTTGACGGTTGAAAGCAGTGCTTGGACATTGGCCCATCGATTTCTAGCTAATCGTGGGCTCGAGACACAGAAAAGCTCCATGCATGTGGAAGCTGGAACTTGACGGGAAAGCCTGTGGTTGTGGAAGAAATGTTGGCCTGTCAAATCTCAAATCGAGACAAATCCCGACTTCTGATGCCAACAGCTGGAAAACTCAATTATCTTTTTCATCTCTGGGTTTTGCTCCTTCAAAGAATGAATAATGATGCTGATAGGGAAATCTTCGTAAACTGCACAGCAATACATGGATTTATTTCATGTTTATTGCTTCTGCATTGGAAAATCAAACTACTAAGGTATAATTATATTTTTGAAAATTTTTAAAATATTTTTAATTTTTAAATTTTAATTTTTAATATATTTATGTTAAAAATAAGTTTTTAAAAATTTGATGAAAAACATTATTTCAATGCAAATAATATGATATCATTATTTATTTTTTAAAATATTTTTTTGATGCATTAAAATAGTGCTGTATTGACAGGGAAATCCAAGAAAAAAAAGAAGTGAATATTATTTTTATGGTAGGGCTTTGATTTTATATGTGTTTAGTATACATGTTAGTAATTTTTTTTTATTATATTTGTGTTGAAAATATATTTGTTTTGAGTTTTGTATTACATGTTTATAGATTTAAATATATATGCACAATAAGATTTTTCTTTAATAATTTTTTATGTTTTTCAATTATAAATTAAATATCCTTTTTTATTAGCCTAGTATATTTATAAATTTTGAACTAGATGGACATTAATGGAGGTTAGAGGAAAATATAAAGATGGGCATAGGCCATGACAACAATGGCTCATCTCCACCTGCCAACATGGGCATAGGTTACTACCAAGGATGTGTTTGGCAGTGTAATAATGGTTGTTTTTAAAATAATTTTTTATGTTGAAATTCACGTTAATGATTTTTTTTTTATTTTTTAAAAATTATTTTTAATATCAGTACATCAAAACGATTCAAAACATATAAATCGTATTAAATTTTAATAAAAAAACAAAAAAATTTTAAAAATATAGTTTATACCGCGTTTTCAAATACATTCTAAAAATTGATGGTTCCCTTTGACAATTTTCCACATAAAATTTCCAAGGTGCGGTTATGGTTTCAAGGTTCTTGGCTGGGATCTCTCTTCAGTGGGAGGCGGCCCTCACTGAGTTTTCTGGCTCCTTTTCTTTGTTGTTTTGTGAAGGATTCTTTGCCGTATGGACAAAAATCTTTTTCTTTTCTTTTTTTTAATATAAACACAGAGCTGTTATTTAATATCATATATTTTTATTATTTATACATGCAATGTAATAATATAAAGTAGGGTTTGAAATTCTGATAATGATTGTTTTTTAAAATATTTTTTATTTAAAAATATATCAGAATAATATATTTTTTATTTTTTAAAATTTATTTTTAATATCATCATATTAAAAAAAATCTAAAATAATAAAAAAATAAAAAATAAAATAAAATTCAAAAGCACTTTTTGAATAAACAAACATAATTAATATCTTGTGTGTTCAGACAAAGTGTGTGTATATATATATATATATAGACACACAAATTCAATACTAATGATTTAATTAAAGCTCAATTGAAAACACAATTAATTTTAATATGAGAAAACTATATATATCCTAGCCATTAAATAAGAAATAATAATTCTTATAAATTCTTAAACTCAAGTTTTTCACATAGCTTCCAAGTTATTTGCTGGCATGCGGTCAAAATTTCCAATTGTAAAGCTGTAATAACTTGGGCCGAAACGATTCAATGAGTATTCGGCTCGAGTTAAGAGACGACGAGGCCTCAGGTTAAATTTAGTAACCAGCAGGCTCATGTTGCTGGGCCAAAATGACCTTTCTAGACAGACCTAGAACGCTTGCACAGATCTTAAACTGAAAATTATGCTCTGTGTATAATTTTCAAATTTACTTTCCTAAGCCTGGCTGTAAGTAATCCATTAAAGTCCATGTTTTTCCCCCTCGACTCACTTTTGTTTTACAGCCCAGATGAAAAATATAGCAAATCTCACCTGTCTGGTTCGGATTTGTTAGGGCATTGTAGTGGTGATAGAGATTTAAAGTTTTTTTTATTTAAAAATATATTAAAATAATTTTTTTTATTTTTAAAAATTATTTTTAACATCAATGATCTGAAAATATATAAAAAAATTCATTTTAATAAAAAAAAAATTAAAATTTTGAGAACATGGTTTTTACCCTGTTCCAAACACATCCTTAATTTTTTTTTAAAAAAAAGAAAAGAAAAGAAGAAAGTGATGACCTCACTGAGCATGAGCTTCGATTTGAGGATGGAAAAAAACAACATAGTTGTTAAGTAGGACCTACCTCGTGACCTTGAGTCTGATTTGACTTCGGCTTTAAATTGGTTAGAAAAAGATATTTAGACGCTAAAACTTAATTTACAACTCGGCAAAACCCACTTGATGGGATCAATTTTGAGAATTTTTTTTATAAAAAACAATATTATTTTAATAAAAATAATTAATTTATGTTGATTTGATCATTCAATAATCTAAGTTATTTTTAAGATCTATTTTCATTTAAATTTAATAATTTTCACAAGAAAAACACAAATTAATTTAATTATCAAAATTTAACAAGAATACGGGGAGATACTTCCAGTACTATAATTTAAAATTTAAATTCATAAAAAATCACAATAAAATATTTTTTTCTTATAAACACACTATTTTAGATGTTGGGGGTAATATATGTGATCCATTAAAAAAAATATTGATTATCAAAACTTGACAAGAAAAAATCTTTATGTCTGGAGATCTTCCCTTAGTTTCTGTAGGGTGACATCAAATATAAAATGATGATTGAGTGTTAAATTTTGCTTCAAGAACATAAATTCTTTTATATAATGGAGAGTTTTATGCTTGGAGAAGTAGAGATGTTGCGAATGTGTTGGCGATGTGGTGGATTCCAGCTTACAAATTCAAGGCTTACCGACAACCAAGATCTTGACAGATGTCGTTTGCCTCTTAAGGTTAGTTTGGTCTGTAAAACAGAGGAAGGGTAAGCAAAGACATGTACGTGTGAGTGTGTTTCAGCATAATAATATTCTTGGGGTAAATCTGTACTTTTAAAAAATTTAATTTTTTTATTAAAATTTTTTTATATATATATTTTAAATCTTTATGATGCGTGAATTTTAAAAATAATTTTTAAAAAATAAAAAAATATTATTTTAATATATTTTTACACAAAACATACTTTAAAAAATATTCATAATTACACACTCAAACTTGGCTTCGTTTGGTTCTTTTTTTTTAAGTGGGAGCATGAAATTATTTTCGGACTATAATGTCCTTGTACAATTATTTATATTATTTTGTTCCTCTATTATAATTTCTTAGCTTTTTATTTTTACATTGTTTGTAAATATAGTGATGGGTATTTTTTAAAAAATATATATTTTTTTAAAAATATTTTTAATATTCATATATTAAAAAAATATAAAAATATAAAAAATTAATTTTAATAAAAAATTTTTAATTTTTTACAAACAACATCTGAAACACTTTATTGATATATGACATATGCTATGAGTGGCATATGTTAAACAAAATTATCTTCATGTAGGATTTCCCATTTTTTTTTAAGACTAAAAATAATATTGTGTTTTTTTAAATTAAAAAAAATCATCTGGTTAAGGTCGGGTGGTAACCGGTTCAAGACCGGGTTTTTTCACTTGGGACCGGTTCGGGCCTGGGTTTTTTAGGTCCGGGTTTACCCTACGAGCCAGTCGGTGTTTTTACAATTAAGCATGGGATGCCGAGGTTTTTTTTTTCTTGGAGGAAGTTTCTGGCACAACATGAAGAATTTGCATAACGTGTCAAAAACCTGACGTGGCACTCTCTGAATGAACGATACTTGTCTTTCAATGGACCCCACTACGTTTTCTATAACAACTGTCTTATCACATATCATCTAGGAGGACTTATCAGTTATCAAATTATGTACTTATCATCTCGTACACATCGCCAGTCTTGTGCTATTTAGCACACGACATTTTCGACGCAGGGTGTGAATTCAGCTTTTAAAGTAAAGAAAACACTGAGAAAGAGACGCTTTTGTTTTTTGAAGCTAAAAGTCATGGTCACTCACTGATCTTTCTCTCTGTCAATCTAATTTACTTGTTTTTCTTCACTTATCTGGTGAGCTTACACATAACTTTGCTCATTTCTCTGGTTTTCTTTGATGCCCATCTCTTATATCTTGAAAAGTTTGCTAATTTTCATCTTGTTAAGTGGTGTTTAGCTTTAGTTTTAGTGATCTTTAGTTAAAAAGGTACCGTCTTGATTAGTTAAGAACCCAGAATTTCTTGATTGATTTACTGTTTTCTGTTTGAAAATCATCAAATTTCTTTGCTTAATTTATTCTTAATTTGATGGAGACAGGAGAGAGAGTTGTCTATAACTGAGCAGATGATCATCTTTATCATTTTGGTTTGTCTTGGGCTCATGCCCACTGGATCAAAACTCAAATCTTTTGTTTGGTGTCCTAGAAAATTATATTTTTTGAGTTAAGAGTTATGGGGTTTTGTTTTTGTTCACTTTTTGTGTATGGATGGTTCATATTAAATTCTCAGCTAGAACTTGCAAAGTTTGATTTAGTATCTTCTTGATGATTTAAATAAGCTAGCATTATTGCTTATCTTATTTATCATTTTAATTTAACAAATTCAGTGTTTTGGACTCATTTAGAGGTTCAGGTGACAATGGCTGCTCTCTGTAAAGATCTTGTCCTGTTAATCTCACAGTTCTTAGACGAGGAAGGGTTCAAAGAAACTGCTCGCATGTATGTTACTTTCTCCTTCTCTCTCTAACACACACAATCTTGGGAATCTCAGACCCTTTCAGATGAATTATGCAATTTTTTAACGAATCGTTTGACTGTGTGCAACCTTTTTTGTCTTTCTTTCATCATCGGCCCAGGCTTGAGCGTGAAAGTGGTTATTACTTCAGCATGAAGTTTTTTGAGGACATGATACGCAGTGGCAACTGGGATGAGGCTGAGAGATATCTTTCTTGTTTCACAAAATTAGATGACAACAGATACTCGACAAAGATCTATTTTGAAATTAGGAAGCAGAAATTCCTTGAGGTGTTGGACAAGTAAGGCTGCTTCTTTCTTTCACAATCACTGTGCACGCATTATGTATGTCACATCGATTCTACTTATAATTTGTTAATTGATTTTACAGCAATGAACGTTCCAAGGCTTTAGACATCCTTATGAAGGATTTGAAAGCTTTTGCCCCAGACAACGAGGAGCTATTAAAGGAAATGACTTTGCTTTTGACATTAAATAATATAAGGTATAAATCTATGGTATATATGTTTTTGTTATTATTATTATTATTATTCACATTCCATAGGAGCAGCATGTTAAGCTTATTACAAGAAGATTAATTTCTCTCGTTGTTGAACAGGGACCATGAGTCACTCTCTATGTATAGTGATGCAGAGTCGGCAAGAAAAGTTATGATGGTTGAGCTTAAGAAAGTTATTGAAGCAAATCCCCTTTTGCGTGACAAATTGGAATTTCCGAACATTGCAAATCATAGGCTACGGCGTCTCATAAACCAAAGGTTCCTTTTTTCTTTTCCTTCATTTAATTCTCAATTTCACATCACAACTCGAATACACCTGGCCACAAACTGAATGCAGGCTCTGGTTACGCACATAGAGCACATGCAAGTACGTGCACTTTTATATGCACATATGCATGTTGGATTCTCTTCAGAATTTCTAGACATGTCTATTTGTCATTCAGATAAAACTGATTTTTGCATTTAATCTGACAGTCTGAATTGGCAGCATATGCATTGTGCATATCCGCAGCCAAATCCTGATATAAGAACCCTTTTTGTGGATCACATCTGTGTACCAATACCATCGGATGATAATTTATTTTCAGCAGCAAGTGATAGCAATCCACTGGTATGACACAAGAAGAACAATGATCGTTCTTATTTTATTTTTCCCTTTCCAATAATGGATTCAAGTATGGTTCCTAACCAACCCAGCTTGATTATCCTTTTAACAGTATTCGTACATAATCCTTCTAATGAGCTTCAGTGTTATTGTCTAGCCTTCTCAAACAACATCAATGCTAGTTTCAACTTCCTCAGCCTCAAATTCTACTTCATCTTCTGAGGCCCACTCTTCAATTTCAAGTGAAGCGTTGTCTCTTGGAGTTCCAAGCAACATAGGTAATGGTTTGTGATTCTCTCATTAATATTTCTTTGACCTTCTGTGAAAGCAGTTTTATCGTGGTTATAGAAAAAAAACTCCTTTTATCACTAACTATCTATTCCATGTTTGTTGCAGCTATGATAGAGGTTTTGGAGGATAATACTACTGTAAATGACAGCGGTATTCCTAAAAACAGAATTGTAAACCTAAAAAGGCCTTCCAATGAGGCAAGCTTAATTTTTCATTTCTTTTTGTTGAAACATTGGTAAATATCAATAATAATTTTTTTTCTTAAGTCATTGATTTCATGCGTGCAGGAAATATCAGATGCCTCTCTTCCTGATCAAAGCTCTGTTAACATTTCTGATGATTTGCCAAAGAATGTTTTTAGGATATTAAATGAGGGGTCATCTCCAACAAGCATGGATTTTCATCCTGAAAAACAGACTGTTCTTCTAGGTTTATTCATAAGGATATATATTTTTTCTTCAATATTTTGGGATAAGCACCCTATTTAAACTGATTGTTTACTCATGGAAACTGATGGTTTGATACTTCAGTTGGAACCACTGTGGGGGACATTGGATTGTGGGAAGTTAGTTCAGGGGAAAGTTTGCTTTCAAGGAATTTTAAGGTTTGGGATATTGCAGCATGTTCGATGATGTTCAAGGTTCGTCACCTTCTATACCATGCTTCCATTAAACAATCATGGTTCTGAACTATGAATGATCTGCATATATCCAGGCAACTTTGCTTAAGGATCCTAGTGTTTCTGTTAATCGTGTTGCTTGGAGCCCAGAAGGCGGTTTGTTTGGTAAGTTTTTAAAGATAATGGAAGACAAGGGGAAATAATATCCTGTCATTTGGAATATGTTTGTTCATCAATTTAACCTTATTTTTTTTTAAACAGGGGTTGCTTATTCAAAACACTTGGTGCAAATATATTCTTATAATGAAGCCAAAGATGCGCGGCAGCAATTGGAGGTAGCTTTCTAGCATATTATGTTCTTCACCAAATTTTCGGCTTTGCTGTTCATTCTTTGGATATTTATCATATCAAGCTTATTCTTTAACTTATTTCTTATATCTAGATTGATGCTCATGTTGGTGGTGTAAATGACCTAACCTTCTCTGCCCCTGACAAACAACTTTTGGTCATTACCTGTGGTGATGACAAGATCGTTAAGGTTGGTTTATTTTACATCAGAATTAGACAGAGTTTTCTCTGTCTTGGAAAGAAAGTGATGATATTTTTCTGATGACCATTAAAGGCATGGGATGCGACTGACGGTGTCAAAATGTATACTTTTGAGGGCCATGAAGCTCCTGTTTATTCTCTCTGTCCCTATAGCAAGGGAAATGTTCATGTGAGTATCGCTATTGGTTCTTTTGTACTTGTGGCGACATTGATTGTTTCAGACTGATGATAATTCCACCTTTACTCTTTTCTTTTTCTGCTTCAGTTTGTCTTTGCGACATCAGTGAATGGGAACATAAAAGTTTGGCTGTATGATAATTTAGGAGCCCGAGTAGATTATGATGCTCCTGGCCTGGGGTGTACATCAATGGCTTATAGTGGTGATAGAAGGTTCATTTACTCGGTCTGAATTGCCTTTTCAATGTTTCACATACTGGTTATATATGAAGGGTAAATCATGTCGCAATCAAAAACTTTGTAGGCTTTTCTCATGCGGGACCAGCAGAAGTGGAGAGTCATTTCTTGTTGAATGGGATGACTCTGAAGGTGCCATAAAAAGAACCTATCTAGGATTGCAAAAGAATTCTTCAAGTGTAGTGCAGTTTGACATAATGAAGAACCAGGTTTTAGCTGCTGGTGACGAGCATGTGATCAAAATTTGGGATATGAACAAAATTGAGCTTTTCACAACCATTGATGCAGAGGGAGGCTTACCAGTAAGTTCCTTATGACTGGTAATTTTGATTGAATTAAAATCAAATATTCCACTTACAAAGAATAGTGGTCTCAGTTTCTCATATAATTCCTTTCACCCCTGATGTGAAGGCAAACCCATGTGTTCGATTTAACAAGGAAGGCACGCTGTTGGCTGTTTCTGCAAATGACAACAAGATCAAAATCTTGGCAAAAGATGGCAGTCTTCAGTCACTGCTGACAACAGAAAATTGCTTGGATGATGAGTTTAGAGTTTTCTCTGATACTCTTAAGAAGGTGGGCATATTTAATACAGTCATGACTAGCGATAGAATATAGATCTCTTTCTGATGCTTTTAATTTTTGTTCAGCTTGTAAGTGAAGCAATTTCAAAAGGTGACTCTACTCAAGATGCAGATGAAGCTGTTGCAAAAGTGGGTAACTCTTGGTTTTGTCAGAGATTCATGCTATATCTTATATGACATGATGAGTTGTTTTTTACTTAATACAGTAGTATCTTTTGGTAGGACTTGTCATGACTCTGGAAATTACTTTGAAGTTTGGGGTACTAAGCAATGTTTTAATCTTCTACAGAATGGAAACCTGAAGGCAGTGAAATCTAAAATTACTGGAAAAGACACTATGTCAAAGAGTGGGAGGCTCATTGAATTAAACAGCCCTTCTCAGTGCCAGATTCTGCGACTTCCTTCTCATATGAAAGCAAACAAGGTTGGACTGTACTGTGTTGTAGCTGCTAAATTCTTCTTTTCATTTTTTTTTTCCTTTTGATTTTTTGTTAGCTCCTTCTGCCTCACATCTTTGAAGTCCTGCAGATGTAGACACATTTTCAAATGTTTTGACTATGATCATAGATTGTTTTTTTTTCCTCCTTTGGGTTTCTAGGTAGTTTTAAGTTTCTTGCTGGTTCTTGCTTTGCAAATTGATCTCTGTGCAGTGGATGTGAAGGATGAGATTTCTCAACACGTGTACAAATTTGAAAACTGGAAGGCTTCGAAACCCATCTGAAATTGTTATATTCTATATTCAAAAGCAACACATCTTTGTTTTTGGAGATACCGATTCAATTGCTTGAGGATCTGAGAGACTCAAATGTTTATATATATATATGTATATGTATATGCTGAAAAATTCCAATATACCGTGTAAGGATGAGAAGTTTCTCAGTAACTTTTATCTTTCACAAATGCAGATATCAAGGCTCATTTACAACAACGCAGGTAACTCCATTTTGGCATTAACATCAAATGCCACTCATTTATATTGGAAATGGCCACAGAATGACTTTGACTTGAGTGACACGGTGAGCAAAACTAGAGATTCAAACCATTTCTATTTTGCATTTGAAATTATTCTTTTAAATTTAGTGTTAACTGCTGTTAATAATGCTATTGCAATGAAACCTTAATGGCAGGCAGCTGCAAAAGTTCCCCCTCAACTATGGCAACCCAGGAGCTACTCAGGGCTGATGACAAATGACCTTACAGGCAGCAACCCTGAAGAGACAGTTCCCTGCTTTGCCCTGTCCAGGAATGATTCATATCTTATGTCATCATCCGGAGGGAGAATCTCTCTGTATAATTTGCTGAAATTCAAGGTATCATGAGCTTCCATTTGCAGTCTACAAATTTATGAAGTTCTAAATGATCCGTGCACAATTTTATTAGCCCTGTGTGATCTTGTTTGTCATGTATACTTTGATATCTTTACATATTCAATTCGACTACAAATCTTCCAATTACTTGTCATAATTTCCGAACTGTACTAAGTTTATGTGGTTTAAATTATTGTTTATGAAATTGAAATACTTTCCATAGGTGGTTTTCTCACTTTTTATTGAACATCATCTTATGAATATAAAATACCATCTTTTACATGCAAAGTTTTCAAATCTTTTGATTTGTTCACGTGTTTTGGTAGTTTACAAGCATGTTTAATTGAACATTCTTAAACTTAATAGACGATGCTGTCCATCATGCAACCACCACCTGCAGCAACTTGCATTGCTTTCCACCCTCAAGATAACAACATACTCGCTATAGGGAGAGACAATTCCACAATTCTAATATATAATGTCCGTTCAGCTAAGGTATGCATTTCTCCTGATGTGATCCAGTGCTTTACTCGAGCAAAACCAAGTTTTATCATCTCCTTAATACTCGCAGGTCATTACCATACTTGAGGGTCATTCTAAGAGAGTCTCTGGTCTAACCTTCTCTAATGACCTGAATTTACTTGTTTCTTCTGGAGCAGATGCTCAGGTTAGTGTTGAATTATACGAGATATGTATAATGCTGAATTTCCTTGATGATGATTTCGAAGTCATTTCCAAGAGTAAATGTGTTTATTTAAATGATACCTTGACCTCTGTCATTTGTCTGAAGTGCTCCTGTACAATCATGTTCTTTATTCTTCTGCAGATTTTTGTCTGGAATGTTGAAGGGTGGTACAAACAGAGGAGCACATTCTTGCAGATTCCCGATGGAAGAATACCTTTTTCATTATCAACAGATACCCACATCCAGTTTCATCAGAATCAGACAGAATTCCTTTCTGTACATGAGACTCACCTGGCAATTTATGAAGCCAGAAAATTAGAATGTGTGAAGCAGGTTCTCTCTCTCCCCCCCTCTCTCTCTCAAGAAGGTGTATTTCAGTAATTCAACTCACCTGACAATTTATTTTTATGTTTACAGTGGATTCCAGGAGATTTTGCAACACCAATTTCCCATGCAACATTCTCATGCGATGGCCAGATGGTGTATGCCAGCTTTCTGGATGGACTTGTCTCTATATTTGATGCCTCAGATTTTCAGTTATATTGTCAGATTAATCCAACTGCCTACCTTTTCCCCACTTCAAGGTAAAGCACTCTCATGAAACAAATTAGAGACAGAGAAGCTGTCCAATCTCATACATTTATAGTTGTGTTTATTTCAAGTTCTATCAAGTATCTGATCCCGTAACTAGTTAATGATACCATCATGAGCTTTTTTTTTTGTGGCTGTAGTGTGGGAGTGTATCCGATTGCCATTGCCGCACATCCTCAGGAACCAAACCAATTTGCAGTGGGACTGACAGATGGTGGTGTTATAGTCTTTGAGCCTCCGATTTCTGCTGGTAAATGGAGTGTGTTGACAGCCGATGAAAATGGATCAGCAAGTAAATCACCTGCCGAATCCGAGGCTAATTATTGATAATTCAGTTTCAGCGTATGAAAACTGTGTTTTAAATTAGCGAACATGGAAACATTGGCCGGCCATCTGTATGTGTATTTCTGTATCTTTATGTAACGAATACCAAAGAGTCGTTTATGGTATCATCCAATAAGATATGCCGTAGTCTGTAAAAATAAAATGCATTACCATTAGTGTTTAGAGCTTTTGCCACGGAGAGTAGTGGCTGCATGCAGTCACTGATCCTAGCCGTCCACAGAAACAATGCCTGGTGGTTCTGACAAATCATGCACCTGCATGATGGCATGCACAACTGTGATCAGCTACTGCTTGCAACCGTAACTGTCCTCTGCTAAATCCTCTCCTCCTCTAATTGTTGTGCTTGTGCATGATCGTACGCAAAGGGAAACAACTCTTCCCGTCTTCTGTTTTATTTTTCCAGCCGTATTCGTCAAGATAAACTTATCTAAAGCCATGCTATGTCTATGAAGTCAAATATAGTCCAAAATGAACGAGACTTTGAAAGCCAACAATTCTCCGATCTTGAACCATCTTCTCGCCAAAGAACCTGATGGATATGGAGAGATTGCTCGACAACCTACAGCGTCCATATCTGTATTGCGATTCACTGCCTGGGCAAGCCCACTTCCAAACTATTCATCGCAGCGTCTGAATTTCCAAGAACTGTTATTGATTCGGTTACAAGAGGAAATGGGCATTTATGTCGACCATCTCATCTAGGGATGGTAATGGATACCCTGGATCGGATTTTATATTATCTATATTTAAACTCATATCTAAAATAACTATCATAATCTAGCTCGAACTCCATCGGATATGGATTTTTCATACTCGAACCTGATTGAAAGCTATAATACACATAATTTTTAAAAAATTTCAAAGTTAGTTATTTATTTCAGATTTAGATCGTAAAGCAATATGCATACCCAACTCAAGACTTCTTTCTTTCAAGTTTTAACTGAACTTAATTAGTTCTAAAAATTTTCTACTTTCTACGCATTCAAGTTAGTTCAGGTCGGTTTCTATGGGATTCAGGTAGACTCACCTTCCACCAGCGTACACTTGGCTCTTATTAAGAGTGTCACGGAAGTCGGAAGTTACTAGCTGCGCTCTTCTACTCCCCTGACCACCACAACTATCATTTCTTACTCGGATTTTTATTCTTATCCTAGCCTATTTCGGTCAAGAGCTATGCCACCTTGGTTAGCCTTTTCCAGTACACGACAATGGTGGCACATCCCTGCCGCTGCCACCCCAAAGCAATTGAATTACCATAAGCACTCACCTGTTGACATTAAAATTTTGAAATGGAGTCTGGAACAATAAACAAGGAAAGGGGAATCAGGCTTCACTGTTAACTTCACTCTATAAACAGGGAATGCATAGCAAGATGGATTCTTGCAGATGCGAGTTCAAATTTAGACCACACATTCAATTCAAAGAAGTTTAAATTGTTAATTGCTTCCACACGAGTAAATTTGAAATGCTCAATATTCCAGATTCAAGTCAATTGCCTCCACACGAGTAAATTTGAAATGCTCAATATTCCAGATTCAAGTAAATTGGAAATGCTACATATCCCAACTTCAAGCATCCACCTTCGCCGCTGCAGATGCATAGCTGACACTGCTGTCTCTCATTGTTTTGCATTGACTAGACTGCTCATACCGGAGGAACTTGATCTTTATCTTTGTCGAGCAATTACTCGACATCTGAAAGTATCATAGATGTCAAACAAAATGGCAAAATAGAAACTAAAAGTCCCGAAATAATATATCCAGAAGTTTTTAACAGCGTTTTAAAACAAAATTGTGATAGGTGTGAGCAATTGTCATGAATTATTCAATCAAATAGAAGTAGAACATGGCTGGCAGAAATTCCTTACAGAAAATGGAAGAAAAAGCTGTAAAGACACTGCAAACATCTTATGGTGCTGAAATCAAGCCATTTCGGTAACTTCAAGAGATTTGGGCACTTACATGCAAGAAAACACTAATTGGATGCCTTCCACAGATAGTGTTGTCATACTCCGACAAGTATTGTTTAAATGCATCTGCATTCCCTGTTTCAATTATGTCCATGCCCATCTTGTCCAATGCCTCAATAGACTTGTGTATGGGCCCACATTTCTTGTCATAGTGTGTGTAATGGAACCTAATAAAGGAAACACAGGTCAAGATTGCTTGATGAGATGGTTAAATACATAAGGTGAACCAAATGCATTTCAACAGAACCACAACACGATATTGTGCATGGTTGTGACTTGTGAGTAAACAAACAATCAGCACAAATTGTTGAATATCATGCTTTACAGAGATACAGATACAAAAATGGACAACATACAGTGATAATCAAATACCATATGACATTTTTTTTCTCTAATTCATTAACTGAACAAAATATAGATCCATTCATCTTAAAGATTAGAAGACCTCTTCGCATAATGTATTCAGTGGGCTCAAAGGCATCTGACATTCAATCAAGTTCTTCAAAGAAATTCTCAGACATACAATAGAAGCAAATTGAACAATAGATCTTGCAAGGCTTTGAGGAAAGCATTGCTAACATTAGTTTAAAAAAGAAAATCAACCCTCCAATTTTGATTATGAGGAAAAAGAAAAGGAAATCTAACAAATGTTACTCAGTATTGTCCATAGTACAAGTGTATGTGTGGGATGGAAGCAAATTAAAGAGTCATCCCCATCATAGACCTCCTCTATAAATTCAAAGACATTTAGAAGGAGAAAAGTACCATGAAACCATCATTATAATGGAACATACCGAGAACCCCAGTGACAAAAATCTGAAGAGACAGAAAAGAAGTTAGTTGGATCATCAACATATTTTGCCAACAAGCGGCCATACATGGCCTCATTATCAGTATTAAGAGCTCCAACCAAAATGGGTACAACTTTCACTGGATGCCTGCAATCCATGAAGAAATAAATAAACAAAACACAGAAAAATAAATCAGTAAAGTTGAGCCACAAACAAAACCAACATAGCGAAATTCTCTATGCAGCAGAAATTACCCTTCAAATATTTTAACAAGATACGGCAAGTGCATTTCCATGCTATGTTCAGCCTCGTCAACCTGAAGATCCATCAACTCAAATTTTCCTGTGGCTTTAAGTTCCTCAATGACTGAAAAGGATCCAAAATGAACATAATTAGTTCAATCACATGGACCAATAGAACATCAAACCAACAGTGAAAGCTAAAACGAACTAATCCATTTCAATGATGATTCAAAACTTGCATTCCAACGTAATAAAAAACCAAACTGTGCAGGAACAGTACCTTCCAAATCAATAGGTAAGTCCCCTATGGGCGTTTTGTAAACTGTAGCCGTTGAAAGAGCACATTTTGGTGTATAGTAATGGTGTGACGGACCAAGAAGGAATACCCGTGTGCTAAAACAAAACAAAACAAAATTCTCGCTTATCATCAACAAAAAATCATTACTTTCCCCATCAGAATCACTCTCCTCAAAATGCGATACCCAGAAACATAAACACTACCACTGTATCACATTTCCACACAATCACACCACATTATAACAAAACTTATTTATATAGATGTGTGTGTATAAACAAAAATTAAATAAATAATCCAAAAATAAATAAAATAGAAAATAAACTCTCTGACTAACATGTTAGTAGGGTCAATATTTCCAAAAGCATAAGCAGCAGCACGCCCCGAATAAGAGTAACCTGCATGTCTAAAATCTCCATTTTGCCATCCAAAATAAAATAATAAAAGAAAAACAAGTTAATTATAAAAGAAAGAAAGAAAAAAAACAATCAATTGAGCAAAATTAAGGGATTAATAGTAATATACGGAGCAATAACACCGCGAACATCAGGAGATTTCGTTAATCCAGTAGCACCTAGCCATCCCTCAAGCTCTTCTTCAAGCTTTTTAGCTGAAATTAACAACAAAATAAAAAATAAAAGTAATATAATTGATTCAAAAAAATAATAAAAATTGTAAGGGAGAGAGTGAGGACATACGGTTGTCGGTGTACCAAGAGCCGGCATGAGATGGTCTTCTGATTTTATCCATATTTTTCAGAATTTTGAAGAAAACCCTAATTTCTTTTTTCTTCTTAATTAATGAGAAAAAAATATAGTCTAAAAGAAAGGGAGAGAGTTCCTTATTTTATTTTATTTTTATTCGAGAGAGAGAAATGAAAGAGATTAAAGTACAGGCAGTGAAGTCGACGGTAGAGGAGTGCGAGAGGATCCACTGGATTTTGGTGAATTGTTATTGTGTGGAGTTGATGCCTGACATGCTTCCACGTTGGATTCATGTAATTTTTTCTTTTTTTAATTTTATCATTGCCTCGTATTAAGCCCGCGTAGTGATTTACTGTTTGGTATTATAATAATTAATTTTTAAAATATTTTTTAATAAAAATTAAAATAAATTAATTTTTTTTAACAAACCTACATTTTACCTGAAAAGATTTTTTTAGCGTGGTTATAGATATTTTTTAAAGTATTTTTTAAATTTATACTAGCCTGCTTTCAGAGTGTAATTACGATTACTTTTCAAAGTGTTTTTTATTTAAAAATATATTAAAATAATATACTTTTTATTTTTTAAAAATTATTTTTAATATCAGCATATCAAAATGATCTATAAACACAAAAAAAAAATATTAATTTAAAGCAAAGAAAAAAATAAAATAAAATTTAAATTTTTTCAAAATTAATTTTCAAACATAAAAACAAACAGCTCAAATCATGTTAAATTTTAACTATTATTATTTATTGACTCTATTAAATCTAAATCCAGATAACTCAAAAATTAATTTGTAACCTAATTAACCTAATGAAATATAAAAAATTATAAAAAATATATAATATTATTTTTAAAAAATATATAATAAATCTGAATTGATGTAATAACCCAAGCTCTAAATAAAAAAAATGCAGAAAATGATATCTTGATGCCACAAGGATCTCCACCTACATAACCTTGAGGCTCAACTGATGGTTCATGTGATCTGCTATTAACAAACTTAGCACATTCCACACACAACAACACAATGTGAAAATAAAAGGTAGAAGACACACTTTAATTGGATTATTATAGCTATATTGTTTTGGGAAATCATGTTTTTTAAAAAATTGAATTTTTTTTACTTGAAGTTAATTTATTTATGTATTTTTGGATCATTTTAATATATTAATGTCAAAATTTAATTTAAATTTGCCAGACAGCACCAAAAAGTCCAAACTCCAAAGTAATGCCTTGATATTTAGATTTATCGATTGATTTTCGAAGTGAAACAATTGTTGTTATTTGATGCCCTAGAATTTTAGCAGTTACTTCTCTTGAAAATGTGTGAAAAACCGCTTAGGGCTAGTTGTGAGAGTAGTCGAAACATACCCAAGGCTATCAATAGAAAATTTAGTTCTGGCTACTTTAGATTCAGAATAATCAAAAATAGAAAGGTTACAGGATGATAACTTTGGTGGAATTTTTTTTTATTTTCATCTGAGAAATCATTCAAACTGTCCACAGCACTGAAAAGGTTCACATCTTCATCCTGGAGAGATCGTAAGAACACAATTTTTGGAAATCTTGGAAGCCTTTCTTCGTTTCTTACGGATATACAAGAGCAAAGACCAAGACAGGGCCCAGAGAGTTGTTTCCATCATATTCAGCTCAGATCAGATTACGTTCAGGGGATTGCACAAATGGAATACCAGCAACACCATCTCTAAAACCCTGTAAACTTTTAATGCAGTTCCATTGAACTCTTGCAAACCATCAGAGCAAGGAAATATGCATGAGAATGATCCCTTTAACACAAGGATCTTCAACTATCAAGAGAGGGCAGGGGGTACTCCCTTTGGCACTGTTGACATTTCCTTACAATATGATCCAAATATTGTCCCTTTTTTTGAACTCTATTCTCTTCAGCTTAGTGTGAACAATTTGAATTTCGTTTACATTATTAACCTCATCTAGATCATACATACACTAATGCAATTAAATGATATTCTAATCTGCTAAAAACAAATTACCTCTCATGTGGGTTTAAGTTCAACCAATGGTTCATGTTGGCCACTCTTAACTAACTTAGAAATTAGCACACACAAAGCAAAAATGAAAGGTAGAAGACAAATTTTGATTGGATTATCCAAGTTCCGACGAGCATAATGATACCCTACTGTTGTGTAAGAGCATTGCCAGACAGCACCAGCAAATCCAAAGTACTCAACAAGACTACCAAAAGGCTTGCGATTCTGGAAATCATGACTTGAATGGCGATAAAAACAGGGTAGCAGGCTCCTCCCATCACATGTAATGCCATTCTCTCGAGCCTTGTAAATGAGATCAAGAACGGAAAGAAGCAAAGCTACAAATGCCATCGCCATACTAATTAATGCATAACCCAGCTGATCAAAAATTGCAGATATAGCCTCTAGAAGTAAGCTGGTTATTAGTAGAGTCCACTGGGTTGTTTTCTACACGACAAATTATATAGAACATCAAACACTATAGAAGCACCATTTTTCAGTATTAACTAAAATGCAGTTCTTACACTTGTACATGAACTCTCTTCCAGACCGAGATTACTATGAGTTTTTGTCTTTGTTTCCATCTCCATCTCCATTGCTCCATTCAGCTTCTCCGTCTCAACAATATCCACTACAGACTGTACCATTGCAAACAACATAATAATATCAATGATAAGTGAACAATTTAATTCTACAAACTTAATTTGCATTTAAAGTAAGCACATTTCAGATGCTAAATCCTGTTTTTCTTCTTTTGTAAGGATTGAATACCCATTGTCACTAGCTTGGCCGCCAATTCTCAAACAAAGTTATCATCGTAAAGAACATTGCCCATTGAAACGCCTAAACTACACTTTATTTACTTCATCTTGAATCAAAACAATGGAACAAGGGTACATGAGAGTCAGTAGTAGCATTCAACCTCACTGATAGGATCAAGACAATGAGGAATGGATGATGAAACAGGGCGTTGCAACATTGGCTCATTTTCCTCTTCTTTGATCAGGACTGGCTCATCTTCCATGGTATCTTTCTTCGGCTCCTTCACAGGACCCATGCTTATTAGCTTTGCATTTCCAAACTTCTTTTGTAGCAAGGTTACAAGATGATGGGCATCGACTCCATCTCCTATCACTTCCAATAGGTTCCTATCTGGCCCTCCTAACTCCACACTTTCCACACCTATTGATTTCCCCAAAATAAACACATCAACAAGAAGAAATAACTTAATGAACTTCCTGATTGTACACAAAAAAAAACATCAACATATTGCCTGTATAACTACCATTACTACAACTAACAACGACAGAGCATGGAAGCATGGAACCCGAATTAGATTGGATTGGCTATGTGTTAAGGTTTTTTTTTTTTTTGGTTTTTGAATAGTCAGTGTATTCTCAAATATAGAGACTAAAAGCGCTTCTCCAGTTGGCTATTAAGCAAGTTATCCAATTATTTCTCATTTGTCAGAGAATCAATTCAACCTAAAAATTAAAGTTGTGAGATTAGGCTCAATGCAAATTCTCTGTACTGCTATGCTTACCTGCAATTTCAGCTACAAGTTTCAAGGCAAGGTAGCCAGCCTTCGAACTATCGAAGTTTACCTCGATTACCACCTGTTCCAGCTTCGACTGCAATAGACCAAAACAACAAATACAAACATCATGATCGGAAAAACAACATGCAATGCACAATCCAGAAAAAAAAGTCTAAAATATGCATAATTATAGAATATTACAACTAGAAATTAACAAGGGAAAGAAAACACAGAACTTTATCTCTAAACTATTTTCCACTTATTTTTTGGCAAGACAAGAGAATACCTTCTCCTTAAACCCAAATCGCTGGCGAAAGGCAGAATTGGAGGCAGAGGCTAGTCCGTTAAGACTCTTCGGTTGAAGGGGTCCTGAGGATTCTGTGACATCTTGAACCTCCATTATCCCATCCACTAACCCTTTTCCTTGTGCTTCTTCTGCTGTTGTTGCCCTTGATATCTCAACGTTGATTTGCTTTGATTCCTCCATATCACAACACAAAAACGTTGCAGCAAACAAAAATCACAAACAAGGCCCAGAATAATGGATGCTTTGAGGAACAAAGAAAATGCAAGGAGAAAGGAAACGTATGGGCGAAAGTGCCACCGTCTGGTTCTTCTTTCATCCTCCCAAGAGAGGCTCACTCTTTTCAAACACTGGCCCACCGAGAAATGGAAACATGAAATTCGGTGCATGAAAATGAAGTTTCGTTATTTGTTTTAAAACTGTTTTTGTAAAAATTAAAAATTATTTTTTTTTATTTTTTTATTTTTTATGTTTTTACATTGTTTTAATATACTAATATTAAAAATAAATTAACAAAAAATATTATTTTGATGTATTTTTAAATAAAAATCACTTTAAAAATAACTATTATTATAATATTAAATAGACTCTAAGAGCTAGTTTGATATTATATTACGACATATTTAAAATTATCTAAATTAAATTTAATTAAAAAACTTTAATAAAATCTCATGTTTAGAGCTTTCTAGAGTGTTAAGAATTAAATTTTAAATAGCATTCCATCTCTAAAAGTACTATAAAAGTAAATTAGAGTCAATACCTCTTATTTACAATACAATAAAGAAAAATTTAATATTAAAACTAACTTTCTTAAAATTATTCATCTAGTCCTCTTTTTTAAAACATATTTGAAGAAATAAGATGAAAATAATAATGATAATATAAAAAATAAAATGAATTGAATTTTTTTTTTAATATGTGAATTTAACTTATTTATTAATTGAATTCAAATAAAACACTATAATTAAATTTAATTACATTAGAGAATTAGTTCTAAATAATCGTTAGGAAATTTTTAAAAAATATTTTTTATTTGAAAATGCATCAAAATAATTTTTTGTTTTTAAAAAATTATTTTTGATATTAATACATGATAATGACCTAAAAACAACAAAAAAAATAAAGAATTTTCATTTTTTTTTTAGAAATTTTTTTGCAACTTAAAAACAAACGAGCTTTAACTTACAATGTTCGGATTCTTTTTTAATGCCCTTTAATTAAAAAAGTTGAGGCCCTATACTTCATAATTGTAAGGCCCGAGAGGATCGACTGAAGTCTTGGGCTAGGATAGTAAACTTGGTTCAATTCATGTTAATTTTTAGAATTTTTTTTAAAAAAATCAAAATAATAATATTTTAATAAAAATCAAAATAATATTAATTTTTAGACCATTCAAGTTTTATAATTATGCTTTACTTTTTACTTGTGAGGTAAATCGCTATCTCTCATGAAAAAAAAATCATTTTTAACATGAAAAATTTCACAAACACTATTAAAATTAAATCTACTTTATAGAATAATTCAAAAATTTTCAAGGTTGGAAACTATTTTTTAAATTCATGAATTTTTATAATCTTATTAAAATCAAACATTCATAAAACTTCAAGAAATTATTTAAAAAAGCTTGAAATACAAAAACAAATCATAGAAATTTATGTGGGTGGTTTATGTGGTTCCCAAATTATTTTTTTGGTGAAATGCATAATGCCCCACCAATCCCAATTTAAAATATATTAATTTAATAGAAACTACATCCGAAAACATTTTGGAAACCATAAAATTATTCTTATTAACATATGAACAATCGATCCTTGGGAAATTACCAATTTCTCCCCAAGTTTTAACCAAATACATGATGTGATCAAGTTAAAAGAAAATATTATTTAGTGTAATATTCGGAAATAACCTAATAGCTAAAGCCTACCACACATTACATATGAATTCGGGCTCAATTACGTTATGAATCAGATTAATTAATTTATTTAGATCAATCAAAATAATTTCTTTAAATTAAAATAATATTATTTTTAAAAAATTCTTCAATTCAACTCTTATTTGCGTTTCTCAAGGATTTTCAAGGGCAAAGGACAGAGCTGAGCCTCTAGGGCTGTTCATGTCAAGCCTCAAACTGTCTTCATCACATTGTGTCAGCAAATAAGCAGGCTAGCATAGAGACTTGAGAGAGAGACTGAATGATGCAATGCAAGAACACCACTTATACCAAGACTTGTTTTATTTCATACAAAAGGAATGAATTGTTATACAAGAGTGCAGACTATCAAATCTATAGCAGGCACAGAGCCTCTACAAATGAAGAACAACATGGTTTTTATTGTTTGAGAATAAATCAATCAGCTGTGAATTGCAGCAACTACACTGTATGAAAAGAAAATCAAAAGTGGCTTACACAACCAGCTTCATAACCAATCACCAAACTTGACTCACATTCCAAACCAAGAATACACACAGACGTCCATTATTTGCCCCCAGAGCAAACAACGTGCTGGATGTAAGAGTATAGGACTAAAAAATACCTGCAATCACAAAGAACCAAAGAGCAAGTCTTGTCAGTATCGTGTTCGTTAAGGTGTAGCAGAACCGGTAACTTGGTAGATAGTTGAATACTGAAGAGGCGAGCACATTAAGTTAAAAGTTCCAGATAGAAATCCAACAAATAAATAGAAGCATGCATTCTGATCCTCCACTGGACTAACAAAAGTTTCAATCCAGTTAAAAGTTCCAGATAGAAATCCAACAAATAAATAGAAGCATGCATTCTGATCCTCCACTGTACTAACAAAAGTTTCAATCCCTAGCCTTTCGAGACACCAAGAAATCTTCAATGCAAATCAAGAAAAGAGTTAGAATATCCTGTCCATCTTACATTCCCCAACATGTCAAGGATGGCATTAAATAACATGACCCTGTTAGTAGACATTGCACTATCAATGCCCTAATTAATTCCACCAATTCAATACCTAGCTGCAGTAGTAATTCTCCATGAACTAAATGCAAATCCTATTTCACATCTTGAAAGGTATCTTATCCAGCAATCCAAGGTCAATAAAATGGCCCTGAACCCCAAGGACAGGGGGTCGTTCTCATTTTTCAGCTGGCTCAGATTAACCAAATAGTCTCCAACGTCAAGTTTCTACCTAGTGCATGAGAATCACAACAAATAAATTACAATTCCAGAGTATGACCTCATGTCTGAAAAAAGCAAACAGGAAATAAATTCAGGAGTTCGTGTTACAAATAATAAGTCAATTCTGCTTTCATATGACATGACACCGGGTATAGGTGGTTGCTAGTTTCTTTGCTGATAATACCCTAGACACTTCTCTTTACTCTAAATTGCTTTTTTTTTTAAGGAGATGCTACCTCCATATTATCACATTCCTCCTCAGAACTTGAAGTTCTACTTCCTATGATGCCATGAATTCAGCTCTGTGACACATTGAAGTTCATTTTGCAGGCACATATATTGCTATGAATCCCCTTTCCTAAGGTATGCTAGCTAAAAATCCCATCCCTGTTAACATTTGCCACTTCTTCATATAGATTCAAACAGAAACTGAATCTGAATAGTCAACTCATCATTCTCTAAATAAGTAACAAGTTTGTGTTTAGCATGCCATTGTTTGAGCCTATGACTAGATCATGTTAAAACAGGAAGTCCAGTTTCTCAAACAATTAAAAGATCATGTAAAGATGGAATTCTCCAGTTTAAGAAGTAGAGTAACAGAAATAGACATACCTATCTTGACTTGTAGTTAGGTAACTTCTGCAAAATGAGGAAATGAAAATTGAAGCATTTGCTCCATGCCCCTAAACATCTTTTTAGTATCAGCAGAAAAATCAAACTTGCTCCAACATATCATGAAGTTTAGGAACCCTTCGACGAAACAATGGCTCTAGCCTGAAAGAAGGAACACCAATCTCCCACCTCTTTGCATCATACATTTCATTCCATGCCTGTACAATCTCATCAATTTTGAACCCCAAACCTGCAACAATTGAAGAATGTTAGCATTAATATACATTTTGAACCTCTCCATGGTTCAAATATAAATTGCTAACATAAAGAAGCATTGATGTGTGGTATTTGCACTTACCTTCAAGTGCTGTTGAGTTTGAACAATGGTTCTTTATCATAACAGCTATATCTGTTGGAGAAGCTCCAGCAAGTTCAAACTTCTCTACTGAAACCTCTAAACATTCTTCCCAAGTTGGTAGCTCTAGCTTATATTCCACAACAGAACGCTCATACAGCATGGTACCCCACAAGAGGTATATCTGTGAACTCATGTTTGCTGCTTGCTCTGCAGCTTCTTCAGGGGATGGATCTCTCAATAGGCCATCCAAACCCAACTTTTGCAACTGGTCTTTATATTTGTCAAATTTGGATAGTCCATTTAAACGCTGCTCTTCCATCTCTTCCCACATTTGCATACCCCTTTCCATGCTGTCCTCAGCCTTGTTATACAGATCCAGGACCTCCTCGGCAGGTCCACTTTCCAAATCAATCTTGCTCCCGATCGCAAAGTACCAGCAAAGTTTTGCTTGCTCAAACTGCTGTTGCCCAAGAGCAAGAAGGCCTTCATAGAAATCCGGTTTGATTTTTAAAGCTTCTTGATATTTCATTCCAGCCCTCGTATATTCTTTCTTGGCCCAGTCATATGCTCTCTTGACCTGTGCAAGTACAGACTCCCTTGAACCATCTTCTGAAAAGAAGATTTGTTTCCTCGCCCTTGACGCGTGAACATTTCCCCAATTGAACAAAGCCAAAGCTGCCATCTCTTGGAACTTATCAGCAGCAACATCGAAAAGTTCCTGGGCTTCTTCACTAGTAACAGTATCCTCCATTGCCTCTGAGTATAACTTCATCCCTAGTTCATGAAGATCCAGGCATGAATCAGAATCAAACCCAACATGGTTCTTGAACAATCGTGCAAATTGAACAATCCAATCATCAATACCACCTGGACCTTTTTCAACTTCTACACCTTCACTCGTTTTCTTAACATCCTCATGCACCTCCTCTTCCTTCTTCATCCCCTCATAAGCTGGTTCTTGATCAAAACTGACTTCAACAAGATAGAACCTGAGAGACCCTTGCAAATCACTTGATGATTCAGCTAACCTTAATTCATTGTTAGTGGTAATTGTAATCAAATCACCCTCAGGGTCCCTGTACTTCATTAAGACACCCTTCAAGCGAGGAAACCTATCCCGAACTATGTCTCTCAGCAATCCAATACTACAATTCACAGGTAATTGTGCCCATCTAATATCCTCGCCAAAAACCAGCTTCACGGTCTTGGATATCACTTTCTCCACATTAACATCTTCGGTAACCACCTTTTCTTCCTCAATAGTCTTCATATGTACCTCTTTATCCTTAGCAACAGGACTCACCTTCTCCCGCACAACCACCTTGTCCTTATTCTCCACCTTCTTCTCTTCTACTACACCAGCAATATTGTTCTCCTCTCCTTTACCACTAATCTTCTTCTTCTTCTTTACCTTTTCTTTCACAACTTTACGCAAACGTGCCACCCCAGTTTCCACCACACTATCCATCACAATTAATTTCTCATCAAAAGTAATACCCTTTTCACTCATTGCCTTCTTAACACTCTCCAAAATCTCCAAACCCATCATATTATTAGGTTCCATACTCAAAACATTACTAACATCCCTGAAAGCCAAATCCAATCTATTCAAGGCCTCATAGCACCTAGCTCTTTTCAACAAAGCTTTACTATATTTTGGCACAGCCTCTAAAGCTAAATTACATTCACTGATTGCTCGAGGATACTCACCAAGACCCATTTGCATATAGCAAGCAGCCATGTTGGTGCGTAGATAAGCCACATCAATATGGTTTCTTGGCAGTAACTTGAGGGCTTTTTCGTACTTCAACATGGCACCTTCATGGTCTCTCCTTTGAAAGAGCCTGTTGCCTTCTTCTTTGAGTTCTTGCGACATGTTGATGAAAACTGCTGTGTCTTCATCAAAGGCCTTTGAGGATTTGGTTTGCCTCATGTCAATGGTCGTTCTCGGTGATGCCGGAGGCGTTTCCGTTCCCGGATTCTTCTTTTTACCAGTTGGCTTTCCCATTTAAACAATAAATTTATAAACTTTATATAAATCTAATAAAACCCTTCGCAAAATCAAAGCTGTAGCATCAACTTTGATTTTGATTTTGTTTTGTAATCAAAACCCACATTGCTAATCATTAAAAAAAAAAAGCAACCAAAACAGAAGGAAAAACAGAGAAACAAGAGAAAGAGGAAATGGGAATTTGATTAAAACCTTTAAAAATCAAAGCTTTCGTATTAGCTCTAATTTTTTCAAGAAATTTTAACCAAAACCCACAAACTAAAAACAGAGAAGCCAAACCAGAGAATCAAGCAAAAACTGGATGGAATTTAAACAAACTTTATCAATTCAAAATAGCTGCAATGAAGAAAAAGACACAACCTTTCTACCCTTATGTGGCTATAATTTTAGACAGACAATGTGCGTTTGTGTATTAACGGAGAGGATTTTGGTTCCAGAGACAATTGTGACAAAAAAGGAGGACATTTTATTTTTCTTAAAAGGTTGTTCTTGTTTTTTTCTCAGGTAAACTATATTGCAACCCAATATATTCACAAATGTTTCACTTTGATACCCATGGTTTACAATTTTCTTAAGAGAAAAGCTAAGAAGTTAATTAGTAGTAATTAAATGTAATAATAAATAGAGAATTTTGAATTCCAAAAATTTTAACTGTTGTAAACACCATCAGGTTTCAACTAACTATGCATTTAATCATTGGATTGGTGAAATGTGATGAAAATTCAAAATTATTTAATTATTATAACATTTAACCACCATGAATTAACAATAACTTACCTCTTAACAAGTTCATTGAGAGTATTTATCAGACAAATCTATTTTTTAATCTTTTAAAATGTTCAAATGTGTTCATTGTCCATTAAATGGAGAAAAAAACAATATCAAGCCCCTTTTTTATTTTTTTTATTTTTTTGTAATAGTTTATCATGTATAAAATTGTATGGAAATTATTTTATTAGTTTTGATTTGCTAATTAACAACTAAACCAGGGATTAGATTGCAACTTGTTTTGTACATAAAGTGATAATTTTGGAAACGTTTAGAAAACAGGGTCCAGAGTAAAGTATTTCTGAACCTATAAGGGCTAAAATATAGTTTACCCCTTTTTTTCCTTCTATCCTGGGATTTCGTGTTCATTCTCCGAGAAGAAGAAAGTCAATGTTACTCGAGAGAAACGCTATGTTAGTCGCTATACTTGCCAATTTTGGGGAGTGGAGTAACGCGCCACCTGAATAATGTAAGGCAACGCGGGGTTGTGGTGTTGTTAGAGGCTGACACTATTTGCTTTCCAATTCATTTTTGCCCTGCCTGCAAAGATTCGGTGGATTTTACCATTTTTTGTGCAGTGCTTAAGAAAGAAAGTGAAAAATAGTGGTTTGTGTTTATGGTAGTGATTTTTTAAAGTATTTTTTAATTAAAAATATATTTATATTATATTTTTATATTTATATTTTTTACATTAAAATTATTAAAATATTTTTAAAAAATATTAATTTAATATTTTCTCAGAGAAAATACAATTTGAAAAACACTTTAAAAAATAGATTAAACTATAATACCAAACACCCACAATTTACTGGATTTGATCTATAAAATCTAATTTCTGAATTTTAATTTAAATCAAGTTTTTAATTAAGATATTTGTTTAATAAAATTCAATTAAGTTGGTAGGTTTTAATAACCTAATTGTCTTGATAAAATCTAATAATAAACATGATCAGGTTAATATATAATAAAATATTATTTTAATAAACATGATTGATTTAAATTGATTTAATTAAGAACTAATTATCTCAAAACTTTTTTTAAGTGAATTCTCAAAAATAATCTAATAATTATAGAACTATCTTGAAAAAAAATAACTTGAGAATCTTCATTTCTATTTATATTTCTTTAATATTTTTTTTAATATCAAGGTCTTCTTGATTCTTGTTGTAAGCCTGTTTACATCATTTAAAGTTCAAATTCGTTTCTTCCTAAAAATAAATTTATTTCTAGGAGTTGGGTGTGAAGTAAAATCCAATTAAATTGTATTGAATACTTCTCTTAAAAAATAGATTGTGTTGGTTTTATGAGTGCTGGGTGAAAAGAAAATTGATTTGTTGGATTTTCAAATTAATTTATTAGCAAATTCAGGTTTTTAAAGGGGAAAGATTTTACAGTATTCGGAAAGTAATTAATGATATTTTCAAAATTATTTTTTTATATTTATTTTTTTATTTAATACACAAAGAAGGAAAAAATAAAATCTAGCATTCACAAAAAAATAATAAGAATAAATTTTTTTTATTATTATTATATCTATCTTTCTTTTTTTCTTTAAAATAGACTAGATGAACACTAATAGATTATCATTTGTTATTTTCTCATGCATAAATTTTTTTTTCCGTTATCCTCGTATCTTTTTAAAATATAAGACTAGTTTCATTCGAGATTATGACTATTCCTCTTAATAAATACGCTTTTAAAAATCAAACTTGTATTCTTATCATTACAGAAATATAACAATATCTTAATTGTTAGATAAAAACTTTATTTTTGTTTTTTAACGGGTCTAGAGCCACGATGTTGAGGCCGTTTGTTTGCGTGGTTGCTTCTGTGTTTGAAGCAACCACAGCAAACATAATGTTTGGTTGCGTCAAAAACACAATTTAATTTTGATGGGGCCAATGCAAATTCACGTTTTGCACGCGAATTTGGCGAAGCAGCTCCTGACTGCTTTTTGAAATTCTACGCTTGCTTGGACGGTGCAATTCACTTACATTGTTCGAGTGAACTTCTCTTTCTTCTTTTTTTTCCAGTGTGTTTAGTTTTTGTATATATTTTTAAAAAAAAAAACTAGTTTAGAGTGAATTAAATTTACTCGCATTGTCATGTAAACAATATTTTTTTTCCCGAAAAACTAGTTTAGAGTGAATTAAATTCACTTGCACTGTAATATCAAATCAATTTTATTCCTGATAATATTTTATCTAATTTTATTGCACGCTCAAAAAATTATAAAAACTATAGTTTTTGTCGAATGAATTTTGTACGTAATGGAATTGTAGATGGTTTAATGACATAATAAAAAATATTTTATATAAAATATTATTTATTTCACGAAGTAATAGCAATAGTTAAATCTACAATATTTAAATTAAAAACCATCAATTTTAATATATATATTTTAAAATTATTTTATAACTTTAATTTCAAAAGCATTCTTAACCAAACACATTAAACTACTTTTTATTCAACCTTAATTTTAACTACAGTTTTAACTAAATATCTATTTTTTTAAATCAACCTCAATTAAAAGTACTTTTTATAAAATAATTTTTTTCAAACCACAACTACAATAGCTACCGCAATACTAATCACACTCGTTGTGAAGAACATGTCCTGCTTGGATATTCTGCAATGAATTCTTAGCATGGTCAGACCGGTCAAGAATTTATCTGGAAACAAAAAGATTGTAGTAAAGAAAAAAAAGTAGTTTATCTTGCAGTGACGACAATGATGGGCCAACCCTGTTTACTGTTTTTCACCTAAAAGTTATTAAATTATTTTAAAAGAATATTTTTTTAAAAAGATTTTAATGAGTTGAGTTGATCGAAAGTAAGCTACGTCCACCTTGTTTGAGTGCCTAATGCTATTTTTCTTTGGTTTTCAAATGGTCAGCTTTAGTTTGTATTTGGTATTATGGTTTAATATTGCTTTAAAAAATTTATTTTTTTAATGTTTTGAATTGTTTTGATATGTTATTATTAAAAATTAATTTTTAAAAATAAAATAAAAATATTATTTTAATATATTTTCAAGAAAAAATCACTTTTAAAAACTATATTTATCATAATAAAATAAAAATATTATTTTAATATATTTTCAAAAAAAAATCATTTTTAAAAACTATATTTATCATACTCCTAAATAGATTATATAGTGTTTATGAACCACTACTCATACAAATATCTTATTAGCCACACTCAAAAAATACTATTAATTAAAATAGTGTTTTTTTCATGCTTTTTTTGTTTAGTTTTTTTTTTAATTTTACTCTTTAACAACTTAATTTTTTTTTAGTTTTTTTTTTATTTTAATCTCATCATTCTTGTTTTGGAAATCTTGCTATGTAATTTATTTATTTTTTTTATATATTGATCTCATACAATTAGTTTTTTCTCTATTCCAATCTTCAAAATTATATATGTTAGAAGTGGAGCTTCGTATTTTTTTTCTTTTTTTCTTTGAATTTATTCAATCTCATGACTCATGTCATCAATTTAATAGGTTAACTTGAATTGATCCGGATCAATTTTTTCTAATTTATTTTTTTTAATTTCAACCTCCAACATTAGACTGGTTGAAAATTAAACTTTATTATTTTTTCTTCTCATGGGGTTGTCGTAATCTCTTGATCAAGGTCATAGTTTTGACAGGTTGTCTAAATTGACTCGATTTATTTTTTGGATCTCCTTTTAATTGAATGTTTTCTAACCAGGCTTCATAGAAGAAAAAAAAAACTTATTTACTTTCTATAAGATTATTTTGGTCTCATAACCTGAATCACGAGTTTAACAAGTTAATTCGAATTTACTTGATTTTTTATTTTTTATTTTTTAATTGATTTTTTTTTCACCACCAACAACTCAATCTTTCTTTTTTTATTTTTAATTATTTTTTTTTATTTCATCATTTAAAATTAGATTATTTGATAATTAAACCTTATATTTTTTTCAATTTATTTTTTGTAAAATTATATCGATTTCATAAATTTAATTTTTTTTTAATTTTAACCTTTAATATTAAATCTGCTAGAAATAAAACACCATAATTTTATTATTTATTTTCAATAAAAAATTTCTAAACTCAGGTCATCGAATGTTTTTTTCTTGACTTCTTTTATTTAATTAATTTTTTTTATTCTTTAATATTACATTACTTAAAAATCTAACTTTATAATTTTTTTTACTTGCTCAACATGACGAGGCATTACAAGAGAATATTGCAGAAAGGTTAGAATATGGCGGAAACATAAAGAAGCGAATCTCTACATCTTAAGCAAAACTCCTTTCTAATCTGCACAAGGTTAACATGAATATCGACAGCCCCAGCTTGTTAGAATTCTAAACACGTTCTTCAACTGTGAAATCAATCCAAAAGTTCTAGCCAACCATTCAACACATACAAAATCATCCTGCTGCCTACTTGGGGATCATAAACCAAAATGCGGATTAGGAAATGAACCGTCCAATGGGGCTGTTAGCTGCACGGTTAAAGCAGCAAGAAAAAAATCCCGCGAGTCCTGATTCCACTGGCTGTGCAATGTCCCTTTCCCTTCTGTGTAAAACTCTGACGAACTCATCTGCACTTAGACTTCCATCATGATTTGAATCAAACAAGTGGAAAATGATTTCAACCACATTGTCGCTGAGTGAAACTCCACAAACCTGATATTTGAATAGATATCATGTACCAAAGAAAATTGACTTCAAATGATCCGAGGGGGGATACACATTTGAAGGATGTAAAACACCCAGAAGGGCAGAAAAGCATCATCAGTGACACCATGGTAAGAAAAAGAATTAGAGAACAAGCAAGTTGACATGGGATTGAACCTGGCCACACTGAGAACAAGAAAGGAGGGCTACTTTTCAATGCGCATGGAGCTCAAGGCTCACCGGTTCTCGCAATAAACCAAAACAGAAGATTATGATAAAAAGAAAGGTCATCTTGTGATACAAATGCGGAGGCAGTGCCAAGGGATGTTGGTAGGGCACGCCACCAATGAAGTTCAAAAAACCTCTATACGTTTAATAAATTCTGCAAAATAATTTTGTTGTTTTATACAATAATAGCCACAGATAAAATCAAAAAGTTACTTGTTAGCCCCTTATATGCAACATCAAATCATGTATTGTGTGTTTGCGAATGACTTTTTCATATTAGCATATTCATCCATCCTCCCAACATAAAATTCCTAGTTCTGCCACTGTATAAATGACTCTCCACCTAATTATTTTCCAACTCATCAACCAGCTTCTACACGCTGTCAAATGAAACCTACTTGAAAGGCTGTTATACTGCACTGCACTACCCATTCTAATAAAAGTCTGCTGCTCCACATGACCATACATGCAAAGTTTTAACACAGCAGTACCCTAAAGTAATAGCTGCTCATTCAGAGTCACAGGGAGGAAAAACAAACAAATATGTTTAGGCAAGGTTAAGTGTCTTACATGTGATGCAGCCCTTTGGAAGTCCTCCCTCATTAACAGGCCATTTACTTTGCCGTAACTAAAAAGAGCCAAAGAAAATGGCAGCAACTTTTTACGCAACTCTGCAAAACTTTTAAACTCCTCTAATGTTATGCGTAAGCCACCAAGGTTGGCCTGATCATTTAATTCATCAACCCGATCAAGCAACTTGCCTAAATGACTCATGTCAGCAGAAGCAACCATGGACAAGGCAAAATCTTTAGCAGATATGGTTCCTCTTAATTTGTAATCATAGTGTGCAAATTCCAATCTCAATATCTGCAGAAAACAATAACTGTCTTAAGGGTGGATGCAACATAAAATTTACACATTTTACTCACATGATTAACTTGTCAGCCATACCACACAAAATCAAACTTTCATTAACCTGTCCCCCACCCCTGCAGGAGCTGAGGGTGTGCCTGAAGGGGTCAGGGAGAGGAGACTACTAGCATGCTGACCATGTCAAACCTGACAAGTGAACAAGATTACCACGAATGTGATGCCAGAAAATTACCACACCATCTAAAAATCCACGAAACATATTTTGCTTTAACATACATAAATCAAACAGCCAACCTACCCATCCCGTCTCATTCCTTTCCCCACTTGAACAATCATTTGGAATTTATCACCTAAGTCATCCTAAAAGGTGGAACACATTCGCTGAAGATCTCTATTCACTCCAGCTATGGTAAATAAAGAGCTTGAAAGATTCAAATGAACGTAGATGCTAAGCAGGAAGTCCTGTGTCCTTTTTCGTTTTTTAATCTGATTTAACTTCCTCAAAATAAAATTTTCCCTCTCCCTGAGATGACCATTACTAGCACATTAATAGCCAAATTTACTGAAATTTCAAACACTGAAAGGCAGTACCATCCGAGTAATTACAACTGATTCAAATACAATAGTGACAGCCATAGACTATCACTACAGCCATACTAGAGGTTTCCAACACATTTGATCTCTCTGCACCTAGTCCCATAAAAAGTTGCAACAAAGTCATTACATAAGAGATCTTAATGCTGTTCCACAGGTTTGACAAAATTCAAGAAAGCCACAACATAAAAGGAACATGAAAATTGTTGTCGTGGGCATGGAAGTATACTGCCAAGACAATTGCATAGAATGTTCATTGCATTGTTACAAAAAATAACAAAAGCAGAACCATGATCCATATATCTCAAGAAAACAAATTCAATCCACTACATTTATGGAGGAAAAAAGAGTGTAGAGGTTTACCTCATTGTTCAAATCTCTCATGAACTGAACAAATTTATCATGTCGGAGGCTTGCCTTTCCATCTTTTCCAAAGAAGTGCTCCACCAAACCTCCATTTTCCACGGAACCATGAACTTTCAACCCTGGTCGAAGCCCATCTCTGTGGACAGCCCCTTGTCTGTTCTGAGCTCGCATCAATGCCATCACTTTCTTAAACTCCCCCTTATCTATTTCCCTATATACGATAACCCCAAAACACATCAGGAAAAGAATCATCATAACAATCCTTTTTCCATAATCAGCATGCACATAACTCATAAAAGCATCCAGATTATCAAACTACACAAAGCACATTTCAAAAAGCAGATAAACGCAGAATACAACAAACAAACCAGTAACAATATGCCCATAACAAAAGCTATATCTCTAACTGTCCAAGCTTTCAAAATACACACCCATTATTATTAAAGTCAAACATTCTGAAAGCCACAGAAAAACTTGATTCCGGGATACTGAGGAGCGTAGCGAAAAAGATATACCTGTAGCAGAGAAACAAAAATCAGTCATACTCCACAAACAACCGACAATAAACACAAAATGCACTAACTAAGCACGCATAGTTCATGCTGAAAATTCTTTCTACAACGAAAAACACCGCAAGGAGCATGCAACATCAGCAACTCACTCTTTGAAAGATATGAGGCCATCATTATTCACATCAAATAGCATGAAAAATTCCGAAGACGTGCATCTTAACTCGCCGGGATTCCTTTCCCCTTTCAAGTATCCATCTCTAACAAGATGGGATTCAGATGGAGGGAAAACAGGAACAACCGCCCGCATCAAATCTTCCGGTGTCATAAGCACCTCGCCATCTGGACTTCTTAAAGACGCAAAGTACTCGAAAACCTTCAAGAAAAAGCAATCATTTTCAGTTTCTTCACGTATTCTAAAAATAATTAATCTTAATCAAACATTAATCACATTATTTAAATTAGGGAGATTACCTTTTCGGGAGGACTCCTTAATCTTATTCTCTTCTCGTAATTAAAGAAAATTTTTCTCCTAAACGCGTCTACAGCAATCAATTTAAAGAAATCAAATAAAAAAAAACAACTCCTTAATTAAGTGATCAATCATTAACGGAAGATAAAAAAAATTACCTCCGAAAATGTAATTAGAGCTATAATCAGGTAAGGATAGTTTGGGAAGGAAAGAAATCAAGCGCCGATCATTGAACTTCGACTCCGTTGACCAGTCAGCGAAGGAGAAAAACTGCGTCGGTTTGGAATCGTTGAGTGACCAGTACAGTAAGACAAAAGTGGAGCCTGCAGCGAGACCAGAGAACAATCTAGAAAGAGTCTTGCTTGTGTGATTGTCAGTGCTGGACGTGGAGGTAGTTATCAGAGGGAGAGGAGTGTTGGGTTGCGATGGGGTGGATAGGTGGCGGGAATGGAGCCGTTGGATTAGGTAGAGTTGTTTGATGGACGGTCGTGATCTTTTGAGAGATGTTAAGGCAGCAGGCATGGTGAATAGAGTAGTGATCAGAGGAGGAAGAGCGATGGAGATGGAGAGGGAGAGGATAAGAGTTCAGAGACAGCGCGACGCGTTTCTGTTATCGAGTGGTTTGTCGTTTAAAATTCAGACCGTTAATGTCGTTCGTGTTATTTATAGGATTTTTTTGTTATTTTTTAATATTTGAGTGGGCCGATAGTTGATTTTAAGTTTTTGTGGGCCTAGTTCAATATGGGCTGTATAGTTAATGGGCTGTTGTCCAGTTGATTTTAAGTTTTTGTGGGCCTAGTTCAATATGGGCTGTATAGTTAATGGGCTGTTGTCCAGTTTTTGTTTTTATTGCAGGTTAAAAGTGGATAAAAATGATGCTAATTTTACACAAAGTCTTCCCTGTGATCTATTTTGGAAAAGTTCATATATAATTCTAGTGATCGAGAAGGTAATTATCTTTATTTACCTCTTGAATTCAAACCCTAAGCCATTACTTACAGAATTTATTTATTTATTTATTTGGATTTCAAAAATAAGTTCATATATAGAAAGTGGTTTTCATTGCTAACGTATTTTTAAGAAATAAACAAATTAAATTGTGTATCGGAACTTAACTTTGTTGAGTTGACAAGTTTAAGTGTAATCTAGACAACTAGGGGAAAAAAACCCAACATACCATGGCTATAAAAACTTCAAGTGGCATCTTTTGTAGAAAAAATACTGAAATAATAGCATATTAAATTAATCCAAACCAATTCAGGTTAACATATAAAATTTATGATCCAGTTTATATGATCGTGATAACCTTATAAAAAGCAATTTAAAAAAATATTTTGAATTCCAATTTTAAACTAACATAATGTTAGAAAATAAGATTGAAAAAATCAATTAAAAAAAACTAAAAAAACACTCGAGTTAGCCTATCAAACCTGGATTATGATAACTCAAGAGAAAATAAATTAAAACAAATTATGAATCTCATTACCCAACTAATCCAATATTGAAGAATAAATTTAAAAAAAATCAATTAAAAAATGGCTAGAAATAACTCAAGTCAACTTTAGTTAACTCGTTAAACTTTTAATTAGGGTCATGAGGTTGTAATAACCTTATAGAAAGTAAATTAAAACAAATTATATAGCTTAATTCTCAATCAATTCAAATGTTAAATCATAAAATTAACAAAAAAATACAAAAATTAACAAAAAAATACCCAAGTTAACTGGTTTAATCCATAAATATCATAAGTTAGATTATAATACTGAGATAACCTTATATAAATCAAACTAAAATAAATTATAAATCACACCCATACTTGAAATATTGGCACTATTATATAATACAATAAAAATATATTTGTATTGGACCGTGTTTACAGACATCACTTCGAAAAGTAAATTTCTGAAAAATATCCAATTAGCAATGAATTCGAGACAGCAGCGGCTCCGCAGAAGAACTGCAGTGAGCTTCGGGTTTCATTTCGTTTGCGTTCGTAAATGTGTAATAGAATGAGTTTTCTTCTTCTTCTTCTCTTTGTTGCCGTCTTTTGATTCAGGCAAAGGGCCAGTTCGAGCTTTAATGCTGCAAAAGGGGGATTGAATAGTATCATCTGAATCTTCACATTTTATAGGTGAACTCTACTCCAAAGAAGAAGCTCATACGCAAGAAATTGGTTCATTTAATTAAATCAAGAAAACAATATAATTCTCCTCGAGAAGTTAATGTGCAAATTGATTCTCCAAAATTTCTGACTAACCTTTTATTTTTTAAAAAATAATTTATAACATTACAAATATTTTTTAATTTTATCCTATTGTTTTTTAATCTATAAATAATACATCAAATTACAAGTGTTTTTTAATTTCACTACCTATCATTTTTTTAATATATAAATAATATATCAAATCACCAATGTTTTTCATTTTTATCCTTGTGATTTTTTTAATCTTTAAATTTAATTTCAATTTATTTTGTTTGGGATCTTTTTAATAATTGTATTATTTTTTTTCTAAATCTCATTCTTGTTGGGTTTTTATCTATATAGTTTTATCCATGTTCTTGCTTTTTTTGTGCAAGTTTTTTTATTAATAGTTTTTAATCGATATTAAAATTAGACTGGTTAAGAATTAAACTTCTTGATTGAATAAAAATTCAGGATTTAACGGGTTGTGAGTTTTAAATATTAGATCACATTTGCATGGTTTTTTTCTTATTTTTTTAAATTGATATTTTCATATTTTTATCTAGTTTTTTAAAGTTTGTTTTTTATTTTTTACGGTTTTATTCTATTGGGTTAGCCTTTTATTTTTTTTAATTTGCACACCTTATTATTTTTTAAGATATGATTAATTTATCAAATTACAAATATTTTTTAACCTCACCTCCTGTATTTTATAATCTTTCAAATTTAATCATCGTCCTTTTAGTTACTATTTATTTTAACTATAATCATTTTTTTATTAAATTTAAGTTTTTTTATCAAATTTTATCCTCATTATTTTTGTTGCTATTTTTTTTGTTTTCTTTTACAAGATTTTTTTTATTAAAACTATTGTCCATGATTTTATCCTTTAAGAATAAATTGATTAAAAATTAAACTTTTTGATTGAACTATGGTATAAGATTTTATGGGTTACGAGTTTTAGAAATTATACTAGGTTTAGAAGGTTCGCGTGAATTTACTTGTTTTTCCCTTTTTATAAGCTGATATTTTCTTATTTTTTACGGTTTCCCTTCTATGCTAGCCCCGGGTTCATGACCAAGATCATCAGTTTCAAAGGTCAATGCAAGTTCATGTTTTTTTCTTTTTTCAAATTGATTTTTTTCAGTTTTATCCTTCAAACTATTTTACCTGCTTTTTTTTTCCTTTTTATAAGCTGATGTTTTCTTATTTTTTACGGTTTACCTTCTATAATAGCCCCGGGTTCATGACCAAGATCACCGGTTTCAAAGGTTAACGCAGGTTCATTTTTTTCTTTTTTAAGATTGATTTTTTCAGTTTGATCATTTAAACTTTTTTACTTGCTTTTCTTTCAATAAAATTATCCTGATCTTATGTTCATGGTCGCAAGTTTTTCGAGTTCACCTGATTTAATAGGGTTTTTTCTTGCTTTTTTAAATTGCTATTTTTATATATAGTTTCACCCTACTATAGTGGGTTCTTTGATAATTTAGGTAGACTCAAGTATGATTTTTTTTAAAAAAATTTTATTGTCGTTTTTTATCAATCTATTTGATGTTTCATATTATTTAAACTATCAATCTAACAATGATCCGAGGGTGATTTTCTTTTGCCCTAGCATTTTTTGTCACCTCACATAAAAATCATATCCAGCCCGTATCATTTTTATTTTTGTTTTTATGTTTTTTAAAACTAAATTCACTAACATAAACATAAAAGTTTTATTTTTTTATTTTACAGTGGTGTACAAGAGTGTGGTAAATGTTATTTATAGTGTTTTTGATGGTTTTTTTATTTTATTTTTTAAAATTTATTTATTACATCAGCATATAAAAACCATTAAAAACACTATAAAAAAATTATTTTAAAATATTTTTTTTATTAAAAATAATTAAAACTCAATACCAAACAACAAAGAAAGACTCAAACTTTAATTACTCATTGACATTTCGAGGTCCCACAAACATAGGAGCGATATGTACACGTGCATTGAAGATTTCGTGATCTGTCTCTTCTCCAATTCTTATCCAGCTCAAATGCCTGCAAGCACTTCACAGCTATAATCCAATAGCTAAAGGTTTTTTTTTACCGTGGTATTAATTGTTTTTAATATATATTTTTATTTTTTAAAAATTAATTTTAATATTAATATGTTAAAATGATATAAAAATATTAAAAAATATTTTTTTTTAAAAAAAAACTTTTAAAATAAAGAACAAAGAATCACGTACCTTCTCTCCTGAACAGGATCTCCGGAGAGACATCCAATCGTGGAGCATGGTCCCACTCACAGGGCGGAGCAGGCAGGTAAAAAAGGACAATATAGACTACTGGTCAAGAAATATAGGCAGGTTCTAGTCCAACCATGAGTGGTCCCCAGCCCATTATTCTGACCAAATGCAGAATCTTTCGGAAGAAGATAGTTTTCCTTGTTTTGCGTTGCTTCGAAGTTGAGCCTACCACCTGTCCACGGAGCCAAAAGTTAGGGGGGCAGAGAGAGAAGACAAAGCATCAGCACGTGTCAACTTTGTCTTGGCTAGGTGACAATTATAGAAACGGGCCGACCCGTACGCTGTCCCGTGTTGGTGTTATTAATTTGGAATCGCGTTCAATGCATCACCACGACTTTAATATTCGGCAAAAACTCGGTTTAATTTTTTTAAAAAATATTTTGATTTAAAAAAATTATTGATTTGAATTAATCAACTTAATTCATGATTTGGTTTTAAAAAAATATTGATTTTAAAAAAATACTGGAAAGATGGATATTATTAAAAGGCTTAATCGAATAACTTCAAATAAAATTTTAAAAAATATAATAACATGGTTAAGTACATATGGTGTTATAATTTGATTCTTTTTTAAATTAAAAAAGAAACAAGTCAGATTTTTTTTTTTCTTGTAATTTTGTAGGGTTTTATCAAACTATTAATCTCACTTTAAATTTTATGCATGAACAAGAAAGAACTATTTTCGTTTTTTTTTTACGTGTGTTTTATTGTATTTTTAAAAAAATGTGTATATATTATGCATTCCACGCGTGTGGAGAGGATTTAGTTTTCAAAAAGAAGAAAGATTATAAACGAGGGATCTAATTACAACTTAATTTTGAAATGTAGGGATGAAATTGAATAATGTATAGATTACAGGAACTTAAATGTATATTAAAGAGTACAAAAACATTTTATGTGGTCCCTCGAGTTTTGAAAATTGGGCATACGTACTCATTCACTTCAATTCAAGTCGTTCATGAACTTCAAAATTAAAACAATATCTTTTTTTTTAAAAAAATCAATCGGGTTTTTTACGTCATCAATCAAGTTAAACCAAATTATCTGTACGTTGATTTTCTTAACACCCGAGCAGATTAAGGAGCAAGTTTGTGAGGTCTCAGATCAACTTGCCGTGATTTTGACTAATGTTGTTGCCACAAGCCATCTCTTCTCTCCAGCACCTCCAAACGGCCACCAACGCGTCTACCTTCCGATGGATTTGCCTTCTCCCGTCAAATATCCATCCGCCACCAGCCATCCGACACATCACAACCTTCTTCCCCTTCCTCTTTCTCTCCACCCAAAATGCAACAGCCCCCCTACCCCACCACATCCATGAGCATCTATCACTTTCTCTAGCAGATCACCATCCACAGGTCACCACCAGCCACTGATATCTTTTTCTTTTGTACATCTGTTTATCGTTTCATTCTTTTATGTGAATGTCCTCGGGCTGGGTTTTGAATTAAAATATAGAAATCTTCTACACGTGGATTAGAAAGAAGAAACTTGAATTGAAGGGAAGATTGAAGAGGGGAAGGAATTAGGGATTATGATTTAAAAAACAGTCGGCCTTGCCCGGGTTTCACAAGGCCACTGCGGTCCTGGTTTGACCCTGGTGGGTTGCCATGGTTTAACTAGGTGAATTTCTTTGGGATTAACTACCGCGCCTCGGATTTTAAAATTATATTATTTACTTTACATTTTATTTGTTTTTATATTATATGGTTCATGAATCAAGTATTTATTTTTATTTTATTTAAAAAAATTTCATCTATGAAGTTCTTTTAGTAATTTTTTTATTATATTTATTTAGTATAACAAAAAAATAACTTATTTTTTTTACTACAAGGAGTGGAGGGACATCACTAGAATTAATGGTGATATAAGGTATAAATATTATACCTAATATTAGGGGTGTTAGGCATTTAGAGTGTTCATGGATATAGCAGGTTGAGTTTAGACCTATAATTATATTCATTCTAATTATTGATATTTTACAAAATATAAACTTGATTTTTTTTAATTTTGATGAACATATATAAGGTCAAGATAATTTTTTTTGAATATTACAGATATCCACAAGTTAGATATGTTAATTCTCTTATTATTTGACGATGCTAAAAAACAATATTAAGTTGTAACGGTTGAGCTAGATAAGACTCCTAAAATATATATAACATAAAAACTATCACAATTTTTGTACAAAAAAAAATCATAATTAATCATTTTATCAAACAATTATTGTGCAATATGATACAACGTCAAACTAGCAGAAAGAGATTGTAAAGTGCTTTAGGTTTATGATTTTTCTAAAAAAATAAATATTTAATTTGGATTCTTGAAATTTTCTTTTTTTTTCCTTATGGTCTCTTGACAAAACATAAAAATTGGAATTGTATATCAAACTCTAGAAGAAACTTAAAGTTCATTACTTGCCAAGAACATTTGTTATATGGATACGAGATAAAAAAATCAATAAGTAATTAAGCATTTGAATTTTGATGAAGAGAATTGAAGGGAAATAGATTAAGAGAATAAGAGATGGCTATGAGTACGAAGCCGAGTGATGAATGCAAAATATATATATATTTTGATTGCAGCTGGATTCTCTACTTTCAAATTATAAGTTCAAATAGGCATATCTTGAGTCTCAGACATCAAGATCATGGATTCTAGAGTCTAAAATTATTTACACATTTAGGACTATAACTTTTATAAAGAATGTCAGATCGGATAAAATTGTTTTGAAAGTAAAAATCAGAATGCAGGTTAAAGGACTAAATTGATCTCTTGATTCGATGAGAAAACTAACAGTGTCGAACATTCCACTACAGTTGAGAGTCTGACATAGAAACGGTGGACCTTAGGATCCAAAAAAAGTACAGATCAAGCCTCTAGCACAGCATTAATGAAAGAATACAACCGGAATGGTCAGATATTGTAATAAACCAAGTCAGAAATAAAATTTAAATAGCAATAAAGTTGGAATTATAGTAGAACTGTGACAGTAACAGAGTCCATTTTCAACATAAATTCTGATGGATTTAACCAATTTTGAAGATCAGATAAACAAGAAAGGAATGAAGTAACATTAGCGAGAAATAAAAAAAATAAAGAGAGGAGCAAAATATTATTTATACTAGGGACTAAGTTGTTTTCATTTAGTTATATAGGTTGGGTCGAGTTGATCGAGTTTAAAAAATTTCAACCCGCACTCAACCTTATAATATCAATTTATTAATTTTTTAACTTGTTATCATATGTAATATTCTCATTATCTGACTTTGATGAATCGGGTTGGGTTAGATAATGCAAATATTTCATATGAGCAGTTCTTTTTTTGTAAACACCTTTAATGACACTTACAATCCATGTTGTAGGTTTGTCTCTAAATCGCATACCCATAAAAATTAGCAATATAAGTCTAGCCGTGGATATCTGCAATACCCACAAAAAATTTAGCCCAACCCAATATATCAAACTCACTTGGGTTCAAAAAAATTAAATGAGTTCATAATTAATAAAATATCAAAAGTTGGGTTTGGTACAATTATTAACTCAAATCCGACCCAGCTATATCCATGAACACCTCTACTTGGTGTTTGTCCAACATCGTGGTAGCTTTTACGGTTACAGTTAAAAAAAAAACAGGTTTAGAAAAAATATTTTTAGCTGCAATTTTTTTTAAACTAGTTATTCTAATAAAATTATTATGAGATGATTTTTTGCAAGCAAACAAAAAGAAAAAGAAAATAAGTCTTTATGAATGAAAACAAGTTATTTTAACTTATATAAAAATATTGGCCTTGATTCTTATTCTTTTTATTTTTAATTTTTATTTTTGACCATTTTACATAATTTTGATTTGCTTTCAATTTCATTATTAAATCTCAATTTATGATATGTTATTTTTTTCAATTTGGTAATTATTCTTTTGATTTTTGTTGTTCTTTTTGTTAAATTGATATTTCTTTTTAATGTCATCTTTCAAAAATTTTATTTTTATTTTTTATTTCAATTTCAATCCTTATTCTTTTAATTTTTTTTCCTTTTGATAAAATGATTTTTCTTTTCAATATGCTATTTTTTGTACTTTTATTTTGATCCTCTTTTACTGCTATTTTTTATTTCGAGTTCTTTTTTATATAATTGAATTTTTTTTAATTTCATCATTTATCATGATTTTTCTAGATAATATGTTTCTAATTTAATAACCCGGGTCACATGTTTGAAAAGTTAATATGGACTGATTTTGTTTTTTATGCTTTCATCATTCAATTTTTTTTAATGGACCATGTGATTTTTTTCTCTATCTGGTTATCTTAAGCTTGTGATTTGGGTATAAGTGTGGTGGAATAATCCAAGTTGGCTCAGCTCTGATTATTAGAATTACATGTTTTTATGTTAACTTGAGTTGATACAGGTCTATTTTTCTACCCAATTTTGACATTTCATTTAACTTGAATTGATCCAAGTTTATTTTTCTACCCAGTTTTAGCATTTCGTATTTAATGAATTGAGAATAAACTATATCGTATGTTATTTCCTAGAAACATATTTAATTTAATCCATATGTTATTGATGTATATTTTTTTTATTATATAATTAAAATAAAAATAACTTATTTAATTTAAACAGATCACAAATTTTTCTTTTGTATTTAAAATACGTTTACAGTTTCTAAATTTTACTATTTTTTTTTAAAAAAAAAATAGCGTGACTAAACGGCATGGCGCTGGTCCACTCCTATTATTACTTTGTAACTAGGGCTACAAACCAGTTTAAGAATGTGTTTGGAAATGCGGTTTGCACCGCATTCTCAAATAAATCAAAAATTTTTTTATTAAAATTTAATATGGTTTATACGTTTTGGATCGTTTTGATGTGCTGATATCAAAAATGATTTTTAAAAAATAAAAAAATATCATTGGCATGTATTTCGGCATAAAAAATTATTTAAAAAGTAACCATTACCACACTGTCGAACACTTTCTAAAGGTTAGCCAAAAACTAAACAAAATTTCATTTATTAAAATTGGCTAAAAATATAAACTTACTGTTTATTAACGAGCTCGAATGGTTAATTGACCAACTCAATGTTGACTTTTATGTACGAGGCGCACGTGCCACTGCTTCTGTTTCAAATTCATAATTTATTTGCTGATTTTGGCCCAAGGTATATTCTTCAATATGGAAAAAATAAAAATAAAAGTAAAATTTTTATTAATTTCAAATATTTCTTCAGAATTTTTTTTCTGTTCAAAATGATTTTTCCACTCAACAGATTACCATCTCTCAATTTGAAATTTTCCAGAATATTCTCCAGACACATTGCGCCAGCTGTCTCAAGCTATCGAATCTTCTTTCCCAAATAATTTTTCCCCATATTATTCCATATTATCTCTCAATTCCAAAGCACCAACAGATATTTCTTATTTCATCAAAATTTTCAAATTAGTTTCTTTTTAAATTTAAATTTCGTTGAAATTTTCCAGAATATTCTCCAGACACATTGCGCCAGCTGTCTCAAGCTATCGAATCTTCTTTCCCAAATAATTTTTCCCCATATTATTCCTTGCAATTTAAGGCCATTTTTGTTTTATTTATTATATTTTTTCCTCGAAAATTGCCATAATTATTGTAATTTAATATTAAGCCCATCATTACTTGCTTAATTATCGTTGAAATCTCCAAGATCGGTTCTATAGTCTCCCCACTAAGCAAAAGGAAAATTAACCTTCAAATCTCCAATTGGTTCACAAAATTTGGATTCCAAATCCTAACCAATACGCTACGGCAAATACATTCCTGCACCGATTAACAGAAACATAATTAATAAAATATAAAAATAAATAACCAAAAAAAGGAAACAGAAAGAAAGTACCTCGCACCAAACACGACGATCTGATGAACGGTAACGGCACACGTAACGGACGACGAGTAATGGTACGGTGGTAAACGGCTAGCATAACGCTGCAATCACCACGAACGCATCTGAAATCAGTCTTTGGAAAATTTTGGAATCAAATTGATTTAATCCATGATTATAGGGATTAAAAAATTAAATTCTATCCCTTAATTTTAATCTTATTTTTAATTTACTATTTAGGAATTTAAGTCCCAAAATCTCCTTCCATAGCAATTGATATGTACAATGAAAAGGATTCCCTTCCAATCTAAAGTCCAACACAAAATCTAACTCTTCCGAGCTCACTCAGTCTCTAGCTCGGCCGCCAGTTACCGACTCGTTGTGGATCTCATGCGTCCACCTCCCGCAGATCCGACACCGTCCAGAGCGAGTTGACTCGGCTATGCACACCATGGCCGCAAAAAAATATGAAAGAAACCATGTACACCAACCTGTAACTGAAACCGTCAAAATCAACAAATCTCATCATCGGCGTTTGATATGATCGATAACCGACTAGGCCGCGGCTGGAAGGCGCCTCTCCTCCGTTGCTGATGCGATGAAGGCCTGATCAAAGCTGTCAACGCTCTCTTCACCCACTCGCCTTCAACGCCACCGATTCTAACCAGCGAATTCGTCATCGCAGACCGCCGCATATTCAACCGGTTTGGAGTAAACGGCGCCGGATTGGCCGAGCTCGGAGTGTTTTTATGCAGACTACACCGAAACGAGCCTCGATGAGTTGTAGGCGAGCACATGCAGGTTCTCTTCGGAGCCGAGATCGGATGGCTATGATTCTTTTTCGAAACGGATATTGACCGATTAGGAGAGATGGATCGGTCAATAGAGAAACGAAAAGAGGGCGAGAGAGGAGATGTTGAGTAAAGATTGACACGAGTCGGGGACGCTGATCGTTGATGAGAATTCTGAAAAAATGTGGATGGTGGAGAATAAAAACTCGAACTTGTGGAGGAAGCAAAAGCAGAAGCTGATGAAGAAGACAAGCTGTTATTATAGTGCGTTTGTAATCCTCGACGGGGTGATAGAGATCGCAAGACAGGACCGCTTGATCTTCTCGACTGTGAAGAAGCGGCTGCCATTGTTGAAGAATAAAGGCTTGCAGTATTTTTTTCTTAGTTGAGGAGACAGAGGGAGAGGGAGAGGGAGAGGGAGACGGACAAGGAGATTTTCTTTGCTTTGCTTTTCTTTTCTAAGGGGGCTTTTGGGGAGTTGGTTCAGCAAACCTTGCGAGTCTCCAAGGTTGTATTTATAGGTAGGAGGGAGGAGGGTATGGGTGTAAATAATAGGTGTTTGAGGGTCTTCTTAGGGATTTAAGTTTGTGTCTGTTGAGTTAACTATGGTTAAGGTGCGGTGAGTCTAACTAGAGGGTGGAGTAAGGGGGTGTCGCTTCTGATCTGACGGTTAGGATTTTGCGATGTGAACAGAAAGGCAACGTGTAAAGGAGCCGTTTAGATACCAGCGTTTCTGGGCAACTGCTAAAGCTGCCATGTGTAAAGTTTTGGGAAACGGTCAGTTTTGTAAGTACGAGAATGTAGTGGTGGTTTGCTAGTTTCTTCGAAATTACCCGATGCCATTGTTAGAGGAGTTTTATGGGTTTCAAACTCTTAAAACTGTCCCTTTCCTTTCCATTTTTCCCAAACGGGGCGTTGTCATGAAACTTTATTTTTTGAAATGTGTTGAATCGATGTTAGATGTTTTTTTTTTTTAATTTTTTTAAAAAATAGATTTTATTAATGCGATCTGTAAAAAAAATGAAATTTGTGTATGAGTTTATGGTGAGGTTTGAAATTATATTCTAAATAGAATTTTATAAAAATTTATTTTTTTAATATTTTTAGATTGATCTAGAAATATCAAAAATAGTTTTTTAAATTTAAAAAGTATTATTTTAATATATTTTAAATAAAAAAATATTTTAAAAAACAATAGTTATAATACTTCTAAATACCAGTATATTATTTAAAGATTTTGAATTTAAATATATGAGAAAAATACATTGAGTAAAAATCAATAGATTCAATACCTGTATGATCTGCTGAGTATATCATCAACGACGTTGGCTGATTTGTTAGACTGGTTCAAGAATCAAGCTGGAGCTTTCGTCCTGGCGTTTTATGTGATGGATTAGGGCATTGCTTACGGCAAGACTAGCAATTTCTTGTGTCAACTCTTCTATTATGGAATAGTCTTCGTCAGAAATTTACGCAATAATCTAATTATTTCACAAGAATTATTTCTTGGGCCTGATATAAAACTTGGTCAGCCCACTCAAGAATTTGGTTTGCGAGTTTTGTGTTTTCTACTTTTTTTTTTAATTATTATTATTAACTTCTATAAATTTTAAAGTTAATAATAATATAAGTTTCTAATAATTATAAAAAAACCCGAACTTATAATTATTAAATAATAAATTCAAATTTAACCAATTAAATTACCTCTTATTTAAGATTTGTTTTCTATATTTTGAATCATTAATAGTTTAGATATCATTTATTTTTCAAGTTTCAAGCATGGCTGTAAAACTTGGATTAACACAGTGATTTATCTCGGATTCAGTTTGATTTAAGATTTGAATTGATTTGGATTAAAAAATTAAAAAAAGAAAATAAGCAGATTGACTTGTTGATCTATTCTTGATACAATAAAAAATTAATTGATTTTTTTTTAAAAAAAAATTGATTAAAGTGATACTGTTTTTATTTTTTTAAATAATTTTTTAGTGGACCCTGACCCGTAATCTGGAATGTACCCTGCCCTTGAAATCTGTTTTACAACATGGCTTTAAGTACTCAGAGTTTTGTTACCATTTATTACCTGACAGTCAAAGAGTCAAGATTCCGCAGGACTTGTTCCCTCTCCGGCCCACGTAATTACTCCGAAAGACAATCACTTACACAGGTAAAAATATAGATGTAATTATTTTTTAAAATGTTTTTTATTTAAAAATTTATTAAAATTTTTTTATTTTTTTAAAATTATTTTTAATATTAATATATCAAAACAATATGAAAAAATAAAAAAAATTAAATTAAAAAATTTTAAAACATAAAAACAAATGGAAAATACAGATTTCAGTTGCGAATAATACTTGGAATCGCATTCAAGAGTGTGGTATCGGTTGTTTTTCAAAGTGATTTATGCTTGAAAATGCATCAAAATAATATTTTTTTATTTTTTAAAAATTATTTTTAACATTAACATATTAAAATGATATGAAAATACTCAAAAAATATTAATTTCAAGTAAAAAATTAAAATAAAAATTAAATTTTAAAAAAATATTTTTAAAACACAAAAACATACAATAATTTAATAAATACTACATAGACGGTACTTAAGTTTATCATAATAGCCGTTGTGGTCAATCGTGTGACTTGTTCCATCCCCGTCCCGGGTTCGACCCTCTATGTGCACGTCTGTCACCCCCGCGATGCCTTACCTGCTCCTGGGCTTGCAGGATGTCCAGTGGGCCGTAGGGAATAATCGTGGTGCGCGCAAACTGACCCGGACACCCTAAAAAAAAAAAGTTTATCATAATTAACTTTTAACTCCACCTTTAAAACCCTAGTCACTCCTTGGGCCCTCGCCACCAACTTGTCCGGTGCATTGTTGGATTACCGGTCTGGTTTAAGCCATAAGCTGTCAATACCACCTGTCCAGGCTACATTGGCTGTGAGAAAAATAAATCGGAGAAACTGAGGGCTCAGGTATTTTAAAAAGGCATCCACTCTGTACGTGTCCTTAACCTTGTCATAATTAGAGTTGTTTTATCTCTGCTGACAATATTCCCCCAGAAACAGCAAGTTTCAATTATGAAATTGTTTGAACTGTAGCCTCCTTGCCTCCTTGCCTCCTTCAGAGGATCAAGATTCAACAAGCAGATCCAGATCAATGCCCTCCTCCCTTTTCTTTAACGTTTGTCAACAGTAAGTTGATTGTGATGAAAGTTTCCTTGGCTAGCCTGAGGAGGTTGACAGCTAGCACTGCTGGTATTTTATTTCTTCCTAATTCCGCACGGCCTAGCCTCAGCCTTCTCGTGGTTTCAGCAGTCTCTCGGGTGGATAATGCCTCCTGCAGATAAGGTTTGAAACTTGATATAATATTATGGTCTACAAGGGACGTTATCTCAAGCTATTGAAAATTCCAAGGTGAAAATAAATAATGTTGTAAAATTGTTAAACCTTCTGTAAGGGGGCAGAGTGACAGCCGAGACAATGATATTGAGTAGACAGATTTTTAAATGCCAAGTATTTGGGGATATTTTGTATACAAAGTGATTGTAATTGAAAATGATTGAACTTGACCTTCATTTTAGAATTGCCAAATTGTCGGAGATCATGAATTTTTAAGTTTATGTTGTCAGCTTGAAAGATAAGATCAAGGTAGTCTACATTTTCATAAACCCAGCTGAAATGGTTAAATTCCTGCCACAATCAGTATTCTCCCTCAGTAGAACTCAGTACAACTAGCTCTAAACATGAATTTATCAGGTTTATTCTAAAATAATATCATTTTAAATAAAAATATAAAAATATAAAATTAATTCAGTCGAGTTTTTTTTTTGTTTTATTAGGTTTAATTATACCAGCTTAAAATTAATTTAAAATAAAACTCAACCCAAACTAGATTTTATATTAATAGATTACTTAATTGACCAGCTGGACATGAAAAAGTCTTATAACCATGATAGCATGCCAAGGTATTAAAGGTATATAAAAATAAAGATCATAAATTAAACCTTGTGGTATTAGTGTAAGAAAAATAATCCAACCAGACATAACTTTTGTCCGATCTGCATAATTTAAAATTTAATGAAGTTCGGCTGAGTTTTGTACCATGATTAAGCACATTAGCTGTCTTTATAAAACCTTGTTTACTAGATATCAACGACGTTAATAATATTATATGTCGGCATATTGTTTCTGCCTCGGAAGCCTTGTATAGCCGACTAATGTTTCATGCTACTAGCCGCCTGTGGTCAGTGTATCTACATCTTGTAGAGGATCCAACGTCCCATGAACATTTTACAGACAGATGGGCTTGTAGCCATTCGATAAAAATTAAAAAATAATAATAGATAAAATTGGTGTCCTTTTATTACGAGGCAGTTTTAAGAGGCATTGTAAGACGCATTCTAATTGTTTTTTAAAGTATTTTTTATTTAAAAATATATTAAAATAATATTTTTTTATTTTTTTATATTAACACGTCAAAATAATCTAATAATACCAAAAAATATTCATTTAAAGTAAAGAAAAATTAAAAAAATTCAATTTTTTTCAAAAATTCTTATAAAATATAAAAACAATACTGAGTAGGAAGCCAAAAATCCAAGCAGTTAACGTAGAATTGCAGTTGTGGTTTCTAATGATGAGTTAGGTGGAAGTGAAACTATCTGATTATCTCTCCGGCAGTGGGTTTATTTTTTTCACCGTTGATATCATTTCAATTTGAGATTCAAAAGGAGATTAAGAAAAAACAGGAAAAGTTTAATTAATTGGAAAATAATTTATTTTGTTTTAGATTTAACATATGTTTAATACTGTGATGTAATATGTTTTTAAACGAGTTTTTTAATTAAAATTATATTAAAATAATTTTTTAAAATTTTCTATTTATAACACTAGTATATTAAAATTTTAAAAAAATTAATTTAATATTTCTTCGAGTAAATATAATGACAAATAAAATAAAGGGTCCATGATTATTGTGCTTCTCGATCCAATCATTATGAATTGACAAGATGAAGAACTGGTATAATATAAAATAGTAAGAAATTGGCTCTAAAATACTCGACCGTGAAAAGAAGGTGGTAGAATGGTGGCGAGCACTCTCCGCTAATCACGACAGGAGATCTGAGTGGCCGGAGTCTACATTTTAGAACAAAGAGGATCATTGATTTAAAGAAAAAAAAATGCGTGACAGTTGGGAAAAGAGAGACGCCCTCCCCTCACATGGTGGTTTGCGGTTGGGAAAACGGAGAAAGGTTGGTTGAAATTAGTTGCATGGTTGTGTGGCGGGAGACATGGAGTTTTCGGAGCTCAATAATGCATCATATGGCAATATTTTTTTATTTTTTTAAAATCAACACTTTAAAATAATTAAAAAACATAAATAAGTAATTAAAAAATAAATAATTTTTTATGAAATATTGTTTGGAATGCAGTTTATTATGAGAAAAAAGAAAATGTATATTGATGCTTACCTTTTCTCGAAAGTCCATCAATGTGATGCCAGCCCACTTTTATATGCATCACGGCTATGCTTAGTGCTTCATCTTCAAGCTATGAACCTTCCATTTAGGTCTTTTTTTATTGCAGGGTTGCATACAAATTTTTTTATTTTTTATTTTTTGCATAAAAAAGAGGTTACCATAGAGATTATTTTTATATATATATATATATATATATATTAAATTCAAGATCTTAGCTCTATACTGTAGCATCACGGGGCTCAATTCCTCGATCTCCCATGGTTAATTTGAAAAGCGGGAGCGAGCTTGCCAGGCATGGAGTGTTTGACATGTGGCTATATTTTCCACTTCGGCAGGGTTCGTGTTTTTCAAGAACTGAAGGTTGTTGGACTGAATTGTCTCTTATAATTGTCTGAATATAATAAATTTATCAATTTGATATAATAAGATTTTTCTAAATTTTATTTATTTATTATCATGTCAAATTCTCGTGATTGGTAAGTAGTGTTTGAAAATATAAAATTGTATTGTATATAGAAAATAATAAAAAAAGGTCCCCCCTGTGTGACATATATAAATTACACTTTCTTTTTACTAGTCACCATTAAAATTTCAAATCAGACAATATAAAATAATTTTTTTATAAATCTTAAAAATAAATTTATATTTTTTTTTTATTTTACTATATCAAAGACGTGAAGGTCTTAGAAATTCCACATATCCCCAGTAAAAAAATATTTAAAAAGGCGTTATGAATAATTAACACAGAAAAAAACAAAAACTATACATCTCCTCACATTATACTATTAATTATAATATTTTTTTATTTAATTTTTTAATATTACATTTATAGGGGATTGTGCTCATCTTTTTTTTAATTAACTTTTATTGGTGTATCTCAAACTCATAATTTGAACTACGAGTTTAATAAATTGATTCAATTTTTTTTTAATTTTATCATTTAATATTGAGTTAACTGAGAATTAAACTTTGTAATTTATTTCAGTCTACTTTTCATGAGGTTATTTTTATCTCATGACTCGGATCATGAGTCACGGGTTTGATGTGTTAATCTTGATTGACTCAAGTTAATTTTTATGAAATTTTTTTAATTTTTTCTTTCAATATCGGTTAATTAAAAATTACACTTTATAATTTATTTTAATTTAGGATATCCGGGTCTTAAAATCTGGGTTGCAGACTTAACAGGTTAGCATGAGTTGATATGAGTTATTTTCTAGGTCTTTTTTTAATTTTTTTTTTAAATTTTATCATTGAACATTTAATTTATTAAAAAATATATTTTATAATTTTTTTTGATTTATTTTTCACGAGATTATTATGATCTTATGACTTGGTATGCAGATTGATGGGTTGATCCAAATCAATTCAATATGTTGTTATCTTAATATTTATTAAAAAAAATTTAAATTATATATTTATCATGAATCAAATTATATTTTTAATTATTCAAGTGAATCATGTTAAATTATTTTTTATACTGTTTTTTTAACTAAAAAAATTATTAGTAATGCCTAAATATGTTTTTATGCTAAAAAATCCGAGAGACCCCGCAAGCAAAGCGCGTGAGAAATGATGTAGCTGAATTGAAAAGGAGAGGCGAATAAATTAATTTCCTAAAGGGGTAGTCTAAACGATAAGAAAAGCTGAATCTCTAGTATTTACAGTGGGCCCAAACCTGGCAAGTTAAGTAACCGAGGAATGGGACCCCCCTTGTTTTTCAAAGAAATTGTGGGCTGTCAAAAGTCGGCCTCGTAGCCCACCAGCTGTTGATTGTTGAAGGGGTCATCTAGAAAGATTATTAAAAATGAGCATTCTAAATTGAAAACGAAAACTTTAAACAGAAAATAATTCTTCTTCTTCTTCTTCTTCTTCTTCTTCTTATTATTATTATTAAAAATAGTTAATTAATATATGAAAAAAACTGTAACTGTGGAGATATTTACACTGTTAACTAAAACAATATGATGACTCTTTTACCCTTCCACTTAAAAAAACTTTACAATGACTAAATAATGATTTAGGTTTTTTAAAATGATTTTTTTTGTATTTATAAAATCATCTCAGAAAAAAATTTATATTTAACTAAATAAATAAATAAAAAGTTGGGCAAGTGTTTCGTGCCGAGTAGAAGGCGCTAATGCCTTTTAGACAGCATGTGCGGCGACTCCTAACATCAAAAAATACCCTTCCTCTTTCTCTCCTTACCGTAATCTATCAAACATTATATTTTTCAATATAGACCTTATTCTTTGGTTTTTTTTGGTAATTTCGTGAAATTTTTAGTGGTTTTGAATTTTATCATTTAATTTTAAATTGATGGTATTATATTTTTTAATTTAATCCTCATTATTTTGATTTATAATTTTCTTCTTGGTCATTTTGTAAAAATTATTATTATTTTTAATTTCATCCTTCAATTGCAACATTGATTTTATTTTTTTATATCAACTTGGATCCTCATTCTTTTAAATTTTGTTATCCTTTTACTAAATTATTTTTTTTTTCAATTTCACCCTTAAATTAAATATATAATTTATTTTGTATTTTAATTTTGATCTTTATTTTTTTAATTGTTATTTTTTAAAATCTTTTGTATAGTTAAAATTATTTTTCCAATTTTATCCTTTAATATTTCATTGATTGAAAATTAGATTTCATGGTTTTTCCAGATTAGGTGCTTCGGGTCTAACAATTTAGATCACAAGTTTGACAAGTTAGTAAAATTTTTATTTTTTTTAAAAATAACTTTATAATTCTTTTTATTTTTTTATAAAGCTATTCTAATCATGTAATCTGGCCCACGAGTTTAGCGTGATATCCCGAATTAACTCAATCATAATTAACATGGTTAAATTTTTTTTTTTACACAAAAGTATTGGGCGAAACGCGGGCACCAAGACTAATTATCTCTACTGTGCTTATTGAATTCACATTTTCATAGTGATATTTATTGTAGCCTTTCCTTGATTATGATTTTTGTTTTAGCCCTTCCTTGATAATAATGAATTCGATATAATAAGAAATTAGTGTTCTTTGGCGGAATATATATATATATATATATATATATATATATATATATATATATATATATATATATTTTTTTTTTTTTTCGCGGCTGAGTCAACAATGTTACCCATACCATCTGCCTCCATTGCTTAAATTTATGTAAAAAAGTCAATGAGAATAGTTCTCCGCTTCCCAGAACCCCGTCCCGAGGTTCCTGTAAAGGTCGCATTTGTAAGCGGCCGCTATCCCTATGCTACGTATACCGTGTTTTGATGACATTTATTATGGTATATTCAATTCAATTTAGTCATTAAATATCACATTGCAAGATACATATTTTTCTTTAAAAATTTACCAAAAAATAATCCATCAAAAAATCATAATTAAAACTATATAAGGATAATTTCTTATTTTAAAAATTATCATATACTATAATGTGTTTTTTTTTATCTCTTATAAGCTGGTTTTTTTTAATCAACCCGTTGTAATGTTTTGATATTACAAGGAAACTTACAAAACTCGTAATGTGCTAATATTAAAAATATAAAATTGACAAATTAGTTAATTAATTGGCCACAATAATCTCATTCATTCTTTCTAGTCAATGAGTTTGATAACTTGTACTGGGTGCTTAATAGGTCAAAATAATTTATAACTGATATTTGCAAAAGGTTTTATTTGGTGGAGATGAAGACTTTCCAATACTCAAATAAATATCTTTTTATAAAAAAAAAATACAAACATATTTAAAAAAAATACTCTAAAAATAAAAATACTTAACATCATACACAAATATCCCAACAATTGCATATCTCATAAATTAAATGAACACATAAAAACAACATCCAGAAAATTAAAACATATATGATAAATCTTGGTTCTTCTCGATCCAAAATACCGAGCATGTGAGGATTATAAACGTTGCTGCTGCTCACTTTTGCTCTTGTTCCACTGACAAATGCATTCAGAATCCCATTTCATTTTTTCCTGTCTACTTGTGTGAAAACCTTGCATCGATCGAGCTCTGCAGAAAGCAACGAGAGTATATAATGGATTGAATAATATATTTTCTCAACAAATGGCAGCAACGCAATTAGTAGAAAGTCGGGCTGCGGCTTTTGAAACACAACCTAGGTGTTCTAATTTTTTTTGAAACACAACCTAGGTGTTCCCTGACTTCTATTAGACAATTAGAACAATATTATAAACTCAACCCTGCTTGCTTTACCGGCGAATCTGATAATTCGCCGACTCGAATTCTTACCCAGGTTTGCTTAATGTTGATCCGAGAGGAAGATAATCTAGTAAATCCGGTGAGTCGTTAACTTATGATCTCATTGACTAGGTTAAAATCCAGATTAAACGTTTTGAATTTTTTTAAAAATATTTTTTTATATGATATCATATTATTTTTTTAAATATAATATTATTTTAAAGGAACACAAATCAACTCAAGATGACACATGTGAGCGGTGATAAAGGATGGGTTCTATAACTATGAATTATATAATCCACGTGGCATCTTGCATATGCTTGTTGACACGTTATCAAACACATAAATGGCAATGCTTTGTTTAAACTTAGTTCTGATTTGAGGTCCAAAGCCTCAATTTTAGAATAAACCAGGCCGGAGGCGGCCCTCAATTAAAGAATTGTAGAAGGTGAAGCTCCTCTTTTGTAATTTCTCAGCCTAGCAGTGGGGCAAGCCCATTTTTGTTTGATTACTATTGTAAATAGGTAAACATTAGAGAGAATAAAACAGTTTATTTTTGCATTTTAATTTTTTTTCAAAAAATTATTATTTTTTATATTAAAATAATTTTTTTAGTATTTTTAAATTGTTTTAATATGTTAATGTTAAAAATAATTTCTTTTAAAATAAGAAAATATTATACAAAAATAAATTTCTGAAAACAACCGCGATAATCTTAACCACCCCTAAAACACCCAGATGGCCTTGTTACATTCGTCATCCATTTCAACTTTCAAGACCAGGCAAATGGTCTCCTCGGTTCACGTTGAGAATTTGACCAATATGAGAGAGAATCGAATCATCATTCTCTGTTCAAATTTTTGTCCTTGCTCTTCTTTTAGAAAGCTTGAAACAATGTCACAAACAGGCTTAAAGCATATGTTGTTGGAGGTTACACTTGACAACAATTTCAACATAACTTGGAGAAAGTACCAAAAGACGTTAATGCACGTATACAAAGCAGCAAATCAAACCGAAGAAGAAAAAACCTCTTCAACCAAATGCCAACAATATGATGAAGTGATCTAAATTTTCATTTTTCAGGAACTTTTTTCCCTTTCCGAACCTTGTGCTGATTCAGACACTAGCTGCTTGGAATACACACGGTGCCGCCTTTCTCTACCATATATGACCCAGAAGATTAGAGAAAGCATAACTGCAGTAGAGACCATCACCAAACCTATGTAGATCCATCTACTGTATCTCCTGAGACTTGGACAATGATCCTTGTATATGTCACTGAATGTTTCCCTTGCAAAAGTGCAGTCTCCTAGCTCAATCAGGAAAGGAGCATAATTATTCAATCCATAGCTCACATTTATAGCAGCTGACATTTGGCTGTAGAATGCAGGGGTCAAACGTCCTGTCGTAGCGCATATCCCGGTTGGTGAAACCTGACACACATAGCTACTCCATACCTGAACAAGTTGAGCGAAAACAAGTTGAATAATTCTTCTAATTTTTGGCATGAGGGAGTTTGTAAAAGTCTCCAGTTTCTTTGCTGATGTAATGTTATTAAGGGAAATCTTAGGCAGAATGAAAGGGCTGGCAAGAGTTCGTTGAATCCTGCCTTTACTTTATAGCCTAGTAATGGTTCCTTCAGTACATATGCATCTTAAAACTTCAATTGTTTCTGGCTTCTATTGATTACCTGTGTAGCATTGGTCAAGTCCACCTCCCCAGCACTGCAAGGCCGAATCGTCAAGTCGGCATAAAATGGGTTGCAGAGTATTGGCACCAACGGACCAGATTGGTTGATGTACATTGGTTTGAAGTTGGGGGAGAAGTTGAGATTAGAAACATTAGTGATGACCTGGTTGACCACTTCTACAAGCTGGGAAGTGATTTCCTTGCTCTTTATCAAAGTATCTTGGGTAGTTGCTTGGTCCACACAGGGCAGAATATCGTCTAAAGCAGTATGAGCAGTGGGGTTGTGCACCCAATGATCCATAGCGACACAAGTATCTCCAGCCACGCTAGCATGTAAAAGAAAGAATAATTAGAAGTTTGGCGAGGGAATCAGAAATTAAAAAAAAAAAAATTTAAGAGAAAAATGAAGAATTATAAAGGAAATAAGAAATCTAAAAGGACTACTTTTAATTTCTTTTAAGCATACTAGATTGCAGGTAAGAAACAATAGCACTCCTAGACCTGGTAAAGGTAGTGCACTTGCAGTGTGTTTGTTATCCCAACCCCATCATTCTAACGATGTCCATTTTGAAGACTATGTCCGTGTCATGATGTGACAGCATTCTATTAATCCATTAAGGGACTGGATAAATTTGGAGCTAACATGAGATGCCAAACGAAGTTCAGTAAGAATAAGATCCACCACCCTTTAAGATCCTTTTAACCTCGAGTCTATTAAGGGATTCATAGAGTGATCGCCTCCTATAAAAGGATGCTTCCAGTTGAAGTGAGCACGGTGAACAGGCTCAACAATTAGACAAAGCAACCATAGAAGTAGAAACAAAACAGTAGAGGGGAAAGAAGTTACAGAATTGATTATGAAAGATGAATGAGAACATGATATAGGTGAATCATTTTGGAGATAGTTGAAACAAAGAGATGAATGTTATGTGTGGTGTGATATCCAATGTGGTACAAACAGTTTGATCCTTGTTTCAAACATGATCACTAGAATTATTTCGGACTAAGAATATTTAAGTTTCAAATGTCAGGACAGATTCACTGTTTGGAAAATTGTTGACAGTAACTACAGATCAGCCTTCTCTTTACAAATAATACCAACCAGAAGGCTGTAAGAAGATGATATTCACATTTCTCACCACAAGGACTAATCAAAATATTCTAGTGAGTTTCAACCCGCTAGATGATAAATGTCAGCAAAAAAATTTAGTTCAGCGGACATAAGAGTTGGTATCTGTACCAAATAGACTTTCATGAGACATCTACAACTGGACCAACAAGCATAGTCAGCAGCATATAACTTACTTGTGGAGAAGAAGGAATGTGCCACACAAAATGAATGTTCCAGCAACAAGAATCCATCCAACGATGACCAGGCTGCAACAATTTTATGAGGTTCATCAATCGAGAGCAGGTAACAATTAAATGCAATAATACTGAGACTACTAGACAACGGGGCACGAATGTTGAGATATAGAAAATCACTTACATGTACACTAGGAACTGCATGCCGAAAATTGAGAACACTAGAACACAAAAACTCAAAACGTCATTACATGCGCTTTGCAACAACTTTTAAACATTGGAATTATTCACACTTTATCTTATCAAGAAAAAAAGAAAAGGGCTTACAGAATCCAAGAAATGTTAGGAGAAGCATAATAGCAGCAGTAGTAATCAGTGCCACTCTCCTGCATGAACATGCTCATTATATAATCAAGATGACCTACTCAATCAGATACAATAAGCTTTGGTATCCTTCAACTTACACAGAATCCAGGAGATCTTTTATGTCTTCTGAATTATCCACTGTTTTGTCAGCAAGGACAGTAGCAGAAGAATTAATTCTTGTTCCAATCTGGTCAATATCAGTTTGGACATTAGAAGGTAGAAAAACTTCATCAACTCCAACTAGCTTGGCTGAAGCAATAAAATCTGACACAGCCCTTAGTTTATCGACTGTGGTGTCTGCCTGATTCACAACATACTCCAAAGTTTCTGTTGTGCTTTTGTGAAATCTTTCCTGAGCAGTATATAGAACAACACATCCAATCCTGTGGCCAAAAAATTCAGCATTAGTTTCTTCATAATAGATTGATGCATGTGTACACAGGCGCATGCACATATGCGCGCGTGCGCACGCGCGTGTGTGAGAGAGAGAGAGAGGCATCTACATAGCACAAATGCTGAAGAGAACGAGGAAAACGAGGGAGAGAGCATAAGCTGTTTGAGAGTAGCCATAGCGCTGCCTTTTGCAACAGAAATGACAAAGGCAACCAAAGAGTAAGCACAGCCCAAATACCAGGAACCAGACTGCAGCAATAGCAAACAGAGGAGCTGCAGTGAAACCTACAGACTGCATTCAAACAAAATTTTCAGTTACCAGAGAACTCTCGAAGAAATCTGAAAATCCAGCCTAAACACACAATTAGAATGTGGTTAGTATCAAACAAGTAAAATCCAACACAGAATGTCCATTCAATAACTCTACATTGTTTTCCTCGAGCACAACATCCACCGATAACTTTTCATCACCTGCTAGAAGGTAGATTATTGATTAATGCTGTTATTTTATTTTGATCAACTTGAATCATTTGCCTAGACAAGACTATTATTCTGGTTCAAGAATTTAGATAACATGCAAGGCACATTTCAAGCAAGTAGCATTAAACACTGCTTGATATCAAACCATATCAACAGCATGCCTCATCACAATCATTCTCATAACGATATTGGATATCAGAACTAGCAATTTGTTATCTTCAACAAACTGTAATGAAAAGTATTTATACTGATTTCAACAAGATTCTAAGATTATTGGTATTTTTCTTGATTAAAAGATTAGAGAAATCAGCAATTAATGATTGAATGTTGCTAAACTCTGCATATTTTTTCCAGTTCTATCAATGAATGCAAATTGGGATCTTTCCTCCATCACAAACAATTATGACATTCATTTCATACATAGTCTCTAAAGCACCCTGACCATACACTAGTACATTACATTTACTTCTTTCCCTGCATAGCATATTGGCATGCTGACAACATGTTAGAAATGTAAGATCCAATCTAGTAATTGTCAACTGGTAATCAAGAAAGATTGAAACCCTACACGTCTACAACAACAACAACAGTACATAATCATCAATGAACAACCTAAAAAGACAAAGAAAGATGAGTGCTAGTGGGGTTTGACCGTTGATGAATAAACTTACAGCCCAGTAATGACGATCACTGATATTCCATCCTCCAGTGTATCTTTTGAAATCATTAAGAGGGTCTTTTCTGTAAGTCCTCTTTGGAGCTAGCACCAGTACCGGTGAGTTATCAACAGGTTCACCGATGGGTGCCTCCACCACAGGCCTCCTTGTCCCCCATGAGAACTCCGTTTCATACTTAGCTACATCTGCTCTCCCTGCCACTGCATTGCAAAATCAACACAAAATGATACAACTTTATATGCAAACATCAAAGGTGAGTAAAGTTAAGATTTTCTGCTTGGTAGCTTAGAAAATTCAGAAAAACAAAATTTTGCAAAGCTAAGTGTGTTCGTTTAGGTTTCCAAGAAGCATGAAAACTTGCAATAATCAAGGAAAAAAGTTTCAACATGCACATTTTAGTGGGGTCACATAAAAGTGTTGAAACACTAAAGTATAACACTCCAGTCCTCTTTTTTCTTGCTACATTTTCTCAGAAACCAAACAGAAGTTGATGAAACAGCGGAACTTAACAGAAAAGTTAAGAGAGAAGAAGTGTACCAGCAGGGGGTAGAGCAAGGAAGGAAGGGAAGGGAACAGAAGCACCATGTGAGAGGGGAACGGATGCTGAAGAAGTAAAGAAGACAAAGGTGAGCAGAAGAAGAGTAGATGACAGTAACCCGTGACATAACATGATGGCACACGGTCACAGAGAGTGGGAGGGAGGGAAAGAAAGAGGCTCTCTGTTTTTCTTTACTGGGTTGTTTGATGCAAGCTTTTCAGATAAAGACAGAGAACATCTGTTGGTTCTTTTCCTCCTTTCCCATTGGACATGTAACAATCTTAATTTTCTTCTTTCTTTCCTTCTTTTTCCTATTAATTAAAAATTATTAAATATTAAAAAATTTAAAACTAAAACGGAATATGGTATTTTTATATTAATAAAACTCAAAATAATAAACGATTAATTATTCAGTAAGAGATGGAGTAGGAAAGTAGGGAGGTGGAGAGCTCATGGATTATGGTGTGCAATGATGGAAAAAGGGTTCCAATGCAAAATGGAAACCAACTGGATGGGTCCCGGAGGCGGCGAGTTTCCCAAAACATTACGACCTTTGTCGTCCCTTTTTTGTCTTCGAAATCGGAAATTGTTTTCTGAGGTCCACAATTTCCGGCCATTTTCATGGCTTTCAATGTTTTCTTGCCTTCCCGCCTCGCAGCCTATGGTTAGAGCAGGCCATTTTCTTGAGAGAGAGAGATGGGTAACTGGGCTCTCCAGGCATCCTGTGTGGGCCTTTACCACATGGTTTTCAACTCGATTTTTAAAATCCATCATCAGCAATTATTGATGCGTGTGCAAAAAGAATTGTTCGAGGTATTTTCGTATAAAATCAGAGAAAACGAGTTTATTAATTGAAATTGTTTTTTTTTTTTTAAAACGGATTTTTTCTGTTTCTTCGATCCTCTAGAAAATTAAATAAAATCAAAATAATTATCTCTCAAAATCTCCACCGTAAGAAACAATAATCCATTGGGAAATATTTTCATAATAAATAATAAATAAATAAACTAGAAATACAAACAAAAAACTATATTGTAAAAATAAACACAGCCTTAATTATTTTTTTCATGTTTTAAGAGTAAAATACTCTGTACCAAACCTTCCTAGACACAAGTATTGGCATCTCTACAGTTTAGACTTTAGAGTTGCTATAGATCAAAAATCACTTTAAAAATAAACAAAATACTCAACATAAACAGATAAAAAAAATCATGGTAAGAGGTGACGCACAACTGACATGTCGCCTACGTAAAAAAAATCTAAAATAACAGTAACAGCTCAGTTTGTCAGCGACTTCTTCCAACCACTTCCAAGAAAACTGTTTTTTTATCCCCTGCAACGGCCACGGCCTCCTTCCCTCCCTTTCTAGCAGCCATAGACGTTTATATAACACAGAGAGAGATCTTTAGACTTTAGAGGGAGAAAGTGTGTTTTAGAGAGAAAAACAAAAAATGGGTTGTGGGAATTTCTTCTTTACAGTACTAATAACCTTCTCAGTAGCCCTTATAACATACAACATCCTTATATCAGCAAACGCACCACTTAAACAAGACTTACCAGGTCCATCATCAAGATCAACACTTTTGGTTGACCCAGTAATCAAGATGCCATTAGAAAGATCAAGAAGATCAAGTTTTGGTAAAAAGAGACTGTTTCATACAGCTGTGACAGCTTCTGATTCTGTGTATAATACTTGGCAGTGTAGGGTAATGTATTATTGGTACAAGAAGCATAAAGATGGACCCAATAGTGAGATGGGAGGGTTCACTAGGATCTTGCATTCTGGAAAGCCTGATAAGTTTATGGAGGAAATCCCAACTTTTATAGCACAGCCTTTGCCTGCTGGGATGGATCAGGTTTGTGTTCTTCTTTTGAAATTTGGGTCTGTTTTAGATTCTTGATTTATGTAGTGTACTTTTAGAATTAGTTGAAGTTGCACTCACTTTGAGAGCTGGTTAAAGTCTTTAGCTTGGTTAACTGAATTTGAGAGTATCATGACTGTTAAAATCTTGATTATTGAACATTGTCACGAATCAGGCCTGAATTTGGATATAAATTGATTGATAGTGTGAGGGGCTAGTGCATTTTGTCGTGATGTAAATTGATTGATGGCGTTATAGTAGAAGTTGCTGGTTGTATAGAGACTCTGGCTTGAAGCAGATGGCTTCCTGCTGGCTTCTTTTTGGGAATGATAAAGTCAACCCAGCCAAAAAAATAATCCGAATGATGTTCCCCTCATATGCTTCAATGGGGAAAATTAGGAGAAATTGGTCGTGCTTGAAGATTTTCCTTGTTTTCGGCGTTATTATTGGTTAAATTTCCATTATTTGCTTATCTCAAATCTTACACAATCACAGGGCTATATAGTTCTCAACAGACCTTGGGCATTTGTGCAATGGCTTCAAAAAGCAGACATAAAAGAAGAGTACGAAACGTTAAAATCCCCAGCTTCTGTGACGAGTTGATCTTTATTTCAGTAGATTTGACTTTATCCATGTTGTTTTACTTTGTACTCAGATACATATTGATGGCAGAGCCAGATCATATTATTGTTAAGCCCATCCCAAACCTATCTAAAGATGGCCTTGGAGCTGCGTTTCCTTTCTTTTACATTGAACCAAAAAAGTATGAGTCTGTCCTCCGAAAGTACTTCCCTGAGGATAAGGGACCAATAACAACCATCGACCCCATAGGAAATTCTCCTGTCATTGTTGGGAAGGTTTGTGTTTTAATATGCTCTTTCTGACCGTATTATTCTTCCAAATATTGGCCTTTTCTTGATTGTCTGTGCAACATTGTCAGGAATCTCTTAAGAAGATTGCTCCCACTTGGATGAATGTCTCCCTGGCAATGAAAAAGGATCCCGAGACAGATAAAGCTTTTGGCTGGGTGCTTGAAATGTGAGACTTTTGTGGTTAACTATATTTTTGCGAAGACCTTATTTTAGGCAACTGACCTTTTCTGTTTCCCCTTACTCTTTGCTAAATACAGGTATGGTTATGCTGTTTCATCTGCTCTACATGGCGTTGGCAACATCCTGTACAAGGACTTCATGATTCAGGTTTAATTAAAGTAGCACTTCCTTGCTGTCATACACCAGTCTGAAAAAATGCAGAAAATTCCCTCAAGTTCATCGCGAAATCTCTCTTTTCCTGAAATCATAACGATGTGCCATTTTCCTATATTTCAAATTTTAGGGATTGCCTTTTTCTAGTAGTTACCCATTTTGCATCGTTTGACAGCCTCCTTGGGATACGGAAGTTGGCAAGAAGTTCATAATTCATTACACTTACGGATGTGACTATGATATGAAGGTAGTCTACTGTTGATAGACTGATTTAATTTTATGTTCTATGCTGTTCAAGGATGAAGAAAAGATAAAGAGGAACAGCTTCTGACTTCTTGATTTATTGCAATTACATTCATTTGCTATTATTAAGGCTGGTTCAACAAGATTTTGGTTTTTGTTTCTTTGATTGCAGGGTAAATTAACCTACGGAAAGATTGGAGAATGGAGGTTTGACAAGAGATCTTATGATACCGTTATACCCCCAAGAAACCTTCCCTTGCCTCCACCGGGTGTTCCAGAGAGTGTGGTATGTTTCATTTCACCTTATAGTCCTAACACTTGTTGCTTGCATGATTATTATGCATGAAAAGCTTTAACAAACAATTTAACAAGCGTTTCGGCCCTTGGAGTTTTCCGTTCTTGCTCATTTTTTTCTCATTTCTACACGGGGAACTAATTCTGCCCTAAAATTCAAGATTTTGCTACTTTTACCATTAAGTAGAGCATGGAAAATTTATGCAACCCAACATCCCAGGTGTGAACAGCAACTTCCTGGGAGCATACCCATACAGAATAAACTCAAGCTCCCTTCGATTTAGTGCTGGATTAAAGAGTACTCAAGCTTCCTTTTTCGTTGCCTAGGTCTAGGTCCCCCGCCCGCCCCCCCCCCCCCCCCCCCCCCCCCCCCCCTAAAAAAAGACTCCTTCCATAAAGACTGTCATGTTGAAAGATCAAATGGGCACGTTAAAAATGTTTTGTAAATTGTTGGATGTATTGATATTAAGCCTACTTCAATAGTCAGCTTTAGGTGTAGTAACCAAGTTTAGACATTCTTGGTTCTCTTTTACCCATCTGGGCATATTGCCAGTCTTTATGGAAGGAGACTTTGGGGGAAACTATGAAATTGACTCCTCCCCCAAAACATTGTATCTCTAAAAGCTACCTTACATATATATTTGCAACGGATAATCATAATCTCTCCTGTCATCAGTTCAAGTTCTTGTTATTTAAGCAAATATAACGTGGCAGGTTACTCTGGTGAAAATGGTGAATGAAGCTACTGCAAACATTCCAAATTGGGGATCCTAAAGAGGATATATGGTTGGAAACCACCAAGGAAGCTTCGGTTTGCTGCTTGATTCGACTTGGGCCTTTGTATACTTTGAGGTGCCGTATGAGTGATGTGAAAAAAGTTGTGAGCATTTGAATCTCATGCAACCCTTGGTAATCGTTGGGAGCTAGCAGACAGCAATGTGCTCGATGTTATAGCAACTTGAACGAATCAATTCAGATCAGACTGACACTATTGGCTGATGTACACTTACAGTATTACTTGTATTCCTAAACACTAGCCTTCATCTGACCTGATTAGTTTTATGTATTATCTATTGTTATCCTTTTTTCCGTAATTTTTTGTTACTTTTAAACAGAGGATTGTCTCCTCGCGTGGGGGAAAAAAACAGTAAAATTGTACTTCTAAAAATGGCTCTGGAACACCTGCTTCCGTCTATTGCTCATATTTTTAATTGATGCAGTTGGCAAAAGCAGAAACAATGCGCAGGATTTTGGAGCAAAACATTTGCTAAGACAACTGGTTAATAATGCTGTTCGAACTCGCCCATAAATGTTAATAATGCTGTTCTAACACTCCCATAAATGTTAAAAGTCTCAATTACATTACAGAACAGTGGCCAAGCAGGCACCCGCTCTTGATATCCATGGTCACCAGCACCATAAATGTTAAGGCTGGCTTGTGGTCACTCGTTTTCCTCACCATTGATAACTAGGGACCATGTATATTATGGCTGAGCTTTGAGCGTTACCATAGAAGTTTGGTAGGGAAAATGCCTGATTGGGAGTGGGTTCCAGTTACTTTTCACTTAGAAACATATAAAAATAATATTTTTTTATTTTTTAAAATTATTTTTGCCATCAGCAAATCGATGATCTGAAAACACTAAAAAAATATTAATTTAAAGCAAAGAAAAAAATAAAATAAAAATTTAAATTTTTTTAAAAACACTTTTAAAACGTAAAAATAAACAGAACCAAAAAGCTTGGTTTAAGTTCAAATACAAGGAGGGACAAATCAGATTTAAAAGGCGGAACCAAAACATGAAAAATAAGGGAGATAAAAAGAGTTAGCTTTTGAATGGAAACCATGCATAGAAGTTTAAATCCTAAATGGGAATGGATAGGGTGGGATTTAGGAACAAGGGAGGATTACCTCTCATTGTGTAACTCAGACTCACTGGACCTCCTGATGAACCAAAAAAAAAACCAACAATGTTGCTTTCGTTTTCAAAACCATAAAATTCCACATCATCCAATTTTGCAGCAGCTAGACTTGTCAGTGGCCACAAGTCATGCTCTGTTCAGGTAGGAATGTCTTGCTCTCTCCATGCTTATCATAGCATACATAACATACTTTTATGTAGATTATCATGGTGACCACCAGGGAAAGGTAATGCTTTCATGTTCGGAGGCTAGATATTAACAACTGGCTTGATTGAGGGGGTTAGAAAAATGTAGTATTTACAAGAAGAATTGATTATCAATTCAAATATCGTCTGCAGTTTTTTGAATTGCAAAAACAAGGGATCTTCTTACCTTCATCTTCATTGTTAAAATGGTAGTCATATGTTATCTCTTCTCCTGGATATATATCTCTCTCAGCGAAAAAAACCACCTGCAAACCCAGAAATAAACAGTGAAGCTCGTGCCCTAACTATACCAAGTTTTCTGAGCACAATGTAATGAATTTACAATGTATGATTTGGATGTAAGTGGCTAAGTTCATTGTGTAATTCAGAATCTCATCTTGTCCAAGCTAATACAAGTAAATAATGATCATGAAGAATGATACTAGAACAGCATTTTGCTTTACCTTCTTTTCATTCCTCACAGAAATCACTTTGGCGACACAATTTGGCTGGTCATGCAAATTAAAAAAGAAAATCTAAGAGAAAGCAAACAATAGAAATGAAAAAAAAAAAAATTATATATATATCAAAAACTAGACATTTACCAGACAAGAATGGTTGACAAAACGAGCAATGCCCCCTTTACGTGTTGCATCAATAATATGCTCTTTGTCAATCCTGAAGAAGTAGCAAGCACTCTTGTATTGCAGCTTTCTTCCATACTCGTACTCTCTTTTATCAGCCACACGTTGCCCAACAATCTCACCCACATACTCCACCACCTAAGAATCATCACAATGCATCATGTTGTGCAATTGAAAGAGTGGGGTTCCATTACTTAAGGGTAAAGAGTCAAACCATTGCACCGCGATAGATGAATCTGGATGTGTAAAGTCCAAGGGCATGAATGCCAGACTTATAAACAATCAAATATTTCCAACCCTTAGCTTGTTTATAACGAGCATATTCTTTCTGCAAGCATGGGGATAACACATATAATATCACATATGTTGCACCATAATTGTCAAATAATGTTGCAAAACTCCAAATGATATAAGATCAATTAACAAGTAAAGAAGAAAGAATAGAAGAGATATAGAAAGGAGGAAGCAAGGGAGAAAACTAGAGGATGGGCCATTAAATAATTCCCAGTGATGCAAATGTGAGGGGTAAGATTTTTAGCACTGCAGTAATGCAAAAATTATTTATGTTTAGCAGAATAACATGGTATACTTTAACTCGAGAAAAATGAAAAATCAGCAAGATCATGCTCACTGCAAAAACTCCTTTGTAGGGATGAGCATCTTGTGTACATCCCTAATGTGCAAATAACTTGGAAACGTCACATACTTCATATATATACTATTTTCTGAGCCTTGCATGCTAATCATTGAAAGAAGCAACATGGGTTTGATAACAGAATGAATCAGTTTTGATTCAAATGCCAACTGAATGTTAATGCAGTAAAAAAATTTAGGTGAAATAACTGGAAAAAAAAAATTTGGTTGTCAGCAGATGGAACATACCCGACAATCATGCTCCACATCTGACATTGGCAACTTAGAAAGCCCAGTGCATGACTTCTGTCCATTAATGTGCATCCAAGCATTAAGCTGCTCCTGGGGAACAAGGCATCCACCCTTCCCTCTTGATTGGCCATGAAGATTATGCCAAAAGCCATCTCGTTTCCGTCCCTTGTAGCCCTTGAATGACAGACAGAAGGGAAAAAGGTCAGTGAGAGTCAAAAGAGTCCTGTGGAACACCCACCTACACCCACAAAGAAAGAAAGAAAAGAAAAAATACCTCAGTCCTAGCACAACTCTCTTCCTTTTCTCCGACACAACCTGTTTTATTGTTGGAAGCATCACATGCACATTCATCTGCTGCGTACCTGGCATGAAGTGCACATCTCCCATAAAAGCCAACATTTTCATTGTCTACACCTTCAACCTCACTTTGCAACAGGCCCTGCAGTCCATAAAGAAATTTTAAAGTGCATATAGAACCTCCAACAACAAAAAAACAGGCCAAAGCAGTTTTAAATGGAAACTGCTAAATTCATGGAAATTTGAATGGGAATACAACTAAATGTGAGAAAGAAAACGACCACTGGCAGGACCAAGCCCGCAATCCAAGCTGAGGATGGATTTTTGGGGTTCAGCTCGCCCATGGGATCACAACCCTAGCCAATTATATATAATGGGCAATAATTTTTAATGCGTAAACCAAATAAAGTAGAGTACCTTCTGATGAGCACACCAAGGATGAAATTGAACAGAGCAGTTCGCAACCCTGCATTGTATGCATGAGCCACCAGGTCTATTACACATGGAGCAAACCTAGGAAAGAAATGATAAACATGGAAATGAATACATCAATTGATAATTTAAATGAATAGAATCTGGTGGAAATTTTTGAATCCTACATATAGAGTTTGTTTTCTCAAATCTATATAAACTTGAATCATTATGAAAAAAAGATGCAGGTAAGCAAAGTGTTTTCATATACCAAGGAACTTAACAAGCCCATTGGCTCATTTGATAACCATGTTATTAATTCAGTTTTTCCTTGTTTTCATTAACAGAATTTGGATAATCACACCACGAGATCATTAGCTATGGAATCTATACAGCAAGCTGTTAAAAGATAAATGTCATTTCATATGCAAAGTGGGATGAAATGCATAAAATAGATTCATCAACGAACTGCGAAGTTCTAACTATAGTCCACTGATAATGGCATTGCCATGGGCTCTATCTCAGGAGGTAATGATCTCACATTTTTACAAGCTTAAATTTCCCAGTTAGGAAAAATATGGTTAGAAGTGTGATTATCTGTACAATTTATCCTAACAATTGCAACTTTGGAACTGCAGGCTATTAAACATACATCCTACAAGTTCAATTTCAATGTTTACCGTGTTTGCTCTAGGGTGTGAAGCACCTGACACGTCAAAAGCACTCATGGTATCAACATTTGGGCATCGTGTCCCAGGAGTCCAAAGGCCACAAACCATGTGAACCCACTGCTTAACAGTGGAATCAAGTACTCCAGCTGTAATGCTGTTATGTACCTTCAGATTACCAACACAAGACAAGGAATTCCGTAAATTATTCAATTGCTTCTGCATATCAATACTCCAAACAGATGGAGTGGATGACTCGATATTTTCAGGTCTTAAAACTGGATAAGAGTTATTTCCATGCACAAATCCCGAGGCGTGCAACTTGCTAAATTCATCCTGTAATGTTACGGCAGAAGAATCTGAATTCTTAGGCCTGCTTTCTGTTTCAAAGCTCCAAGCTTTCAAAAGGCTTTTCGCTATTGCATGACTCCGAAGTGCCTGGGTCAAGGCCCCACCTCCATAACCACAAAGAACACAAACCTGGATTATAACAAATTAGAAGGCATTAGAAAATCACAAGATACAACATAGAAGAAAAATGCTGATAAACGCACAATAAGTAATCAAACTGGCTACAGAAAATGGGGTGCATGAGTACAAAACTCCATGACAAATATAATTTAACAGTTTATTTATTATAATGTCATTCACTAACAAACAAAAGAGGGACTAAATCATTGTTCTTAGATACTCTCAACAGATGGTTGAAAGGGGAAATTGGGCAAGAGCAAAATCTCATTCATCATTAACATAACATGTGAAAAATTGGGAAGCAACCCATGAAACGAGGAAGAAGTATAGAGTGCAGAAAAATGGCAAGGATAAGGAAAACTTTGGACAGAACAACGCACATAAAAGCGTAGCTGATAGTTAATTGAGAGTTTATCCAAGAACCATATTTCTTACAGTATTTTTTGCACCAGTTCGGCAAGGTCTGCAATACCAGTGACCTTTAGGCACTCTGGAAATGCCATAGCAAGCCTGGTGTACCTACTTATCAAGAAACTCATCAGTGTGACAGAATAGTTAGGAGAAACACAGAAGAAATTGATCTGAAATAATTTAACAGCTACATACTTTGATTAGACATTGACCACACTCTAGTAAGCAATTAACTTCATCTTTATTTGAGCTTCCACAGACACAGCAAAATGAATCTGAATCCGTAGCAGACAAGTGCTCTCGCTCTAGAATATTTCTGAAACACAACCAATTAACATACAAAATTAAAGAGTTATAGTTTCTAAGCAATGTCCCCAATTAAATATTTACTAAAATCTGAAGCTGCATTAAATAGAAGAAACGTTAGATTTATTAACTCTGAATATTAATTTACTTGCTCACCTTTTGGCATTGACTTCGCCTGATTCATGTGTGCGACAATTAGAATCTTCAGAACTCTTTATAATTTTCCCATCTTTCATGTTTTGTCCACATTTCAAAATGTTCTTATGTGAAATCTTCACAGAACAGGAACTCATTCCTGAAAAGGAACAACATCAATGGAGTAAAAAAAACAGGAGATTTTGTTCACTGAAAGGAGCTCTCAAACATGGACTAAAATACAACTCTGGATTGAATACCAACAAACATGCATGCTCACAAGACACATGAGCTGGATTTCTACTCCAAGACAGCCATTGAAATTCTGGTACGTGGCTTAATTTTCAGAGTACACTAATCCGTCTTACTTCTAGTCTACTTATTCTTCCATTGAATAGATGGAAACGTATATTACTTGAACGTGATAAAGAAAAAAAAATCAAAATTACCTTTCAAAGTAAGCTCGTTAAGGCTGCGTCTACGAATTTCCTTGAACTTTGGCTTTGACTGAGTGTGAGCACTACTGCCTAAAATACCACAACCTCCCTCAGTTTTGCTGTTTCCCTCTTTCAACACCAACAACTCATCAGCAAAATGCTTGTCCTGTCCAACAGATGCAGTCTCCCTCTCTTTGACAGAATTGCAAAATATCATCTCGTCAAAACCTGAAGCATCATTGCCTTCACTTTCTTTCTTCATATGGGAGGATCTGCATGCATTAGTCGAACCAAAGCCTGTCTTCTTCAACTCCCTCACAGAAGTTATTGTAGGTTTTTTGTTTTTGGGAGGTGTGCATTTTTTCGCAGTTCCAAGTATCGTATCAAGAGAAACAATTTTGGCTGGTTTTGGTAGATCTCCAACCATTTCTCCATTAGATATCTCACCATACTTCCCACACACCACTGGCCTTGGCTTCCTGTAACAAACACTCGACTGTTGACTCAAAGACACCTTCAGATGACTCACTGGAGCACACCTCATAGTTTTTTCACCAACAGCACAAGTTGGCTCTAGTGTCTGAGATTGTGCGCAACCATCAGAAGTCCTGCTCTTTCTGAATTTCTTTCTGCCTGAAACCTCAATGATTTTACATGAAGAAGCATTATCATTTAATTCTTCCCCATCCTCATCCTCTCCGTCCCTTCCATTATAAAGTTCTTGTAAATCTCTCTTACGAGAAAGTGGTTTGGACAGGGACGTTATAGACTTTCCATTGGAATTAGGTTTTATAGAGGATACACGAGAAGTGTAAGGCATTTCTAGGCCAGATGAAACAATGTGGGCATCTTTGGATAAACAGCGCTGATTGGCAGTTTCATCACACTCAGGATATTTATCCTGCACTGCATGACCAGCGGTGCCTCGTGATGCATCCAGCATCTCTGGTTTTGTTTCTCTCTTCCTCTTTGCAGTTTTAAAGCCCCTTTCAGGTTCAGGAGGATGATTGGTTTTCTCAAGAACAGTAACCTCAGCCTGGATTTGATTTCGGCCTCTCTTCCATGTCAAGGAATCCATGAGCTTAACCTCATCAAGAAGACTTCGAGATGATTGATTGTTAATGACTTTTGAAGATCCATCTTTCCACAGTCTTGTCTTACAAGTAGAGCCACAGAAGCCAGCACTTCTGTCACTTTCAACAGCATCGTCTGATGACCAGCATTTATCAATGCCTGATCCTTCATCAACTATAAGATGTTTCATGCAGCTAGCAATTCCAGTAACAGCCATTGAAGAATCCACTTTGTTAACCTCATTTGATGCCTGAGTAACAGCAGGGGTAGAACATCCAGAAGATATATTAGATATTTCTTGCTCTCTGAAGGAGTCAACCACGTGCACTGCTCCACTGGAACACTTAGCAGCTGTGTCTCCAAGATGACCTGATTCATGTTGTCGTCTGTCCAAGTTGCCAGCTGATTGGTCTACACGAGCCCCCTGGCAGACATTGTTTTTCTTGCTTGGCACATCTTTCCACTGAGAGGTGCAACTGATATTCTTAGGTGCTTGCCCCTTCAATTTTCCACAGTGATCTAAGGAAATAGTATTTTCACGTGGAATGATGTTATCTTTAGCAATTTGTGAAGCCATCAAAGCAGGGATTTTTCCACCAACACCTCGCATAGGTTCTCTGAAGGAATTAGGATGATTACCACCTCCACATTTCCCTCCTAAACATTTCGTATGTGCTGCACATCTGCAGTAAGTTTGAAAATATTGCTTTATCTGACAGCAGCTTTCAGGCTCATTTGAATCAGTGATGTTGTGTTCATTCCTGCCAAGTCTGTGACATTTGAATAAATAGTACTATTAGTATCCTGGCATTAAATCAAAGATACCAGTAAAATCCGCACGGCAGATATAGAAAAGCCAGCAAGTTCACACAAAAAACTGAGTGAAGTCACAACTACTGAGCTATATGTGAAGTTGGAGCAGCAAGACAAAATTGATGACAGCAGAACTGATGTGAAAGAATGGGGGTAACGCATTTAGAGCAAGTTTTTTGGTCAATCACCAGACCCAACAATCATACCCTAGTAATGATCCTTATTACTACGATATCAAATATTTGATCCACCTTGTCAGTTGAAATGTTCACTAAACACTGACAACAAAAAAATTATTGATATTGCCAGCAAACTGTGGGAGAATAATATCTGTGGATGAGGCTAAAACCCCAAAAAGACATTAAAAGTTGCGAGGAACGTTCAAAATCTTGATATTCAAATGAATGGCAATCTCAAAGAACAAAATGGTTACTTGCAACTTTAATCCCTACAACAAAAACATAAACTAACCTCAATGAGGGCTGTTCATTTTGAAGATGACCATGAGAAAGTTGACAATGCTTGTCATTTTCTTGACTATAAAATGGCCTTCCTTGTGTCAATGTTGAGAAATTGCACCAGTTGCTCAAACCTATATGAGCAGAAAAGCTTTTTAGCATCAAGAGTCCCCATCATGGCAGAAAAACTTCAGCGTTACAACAAGATTGAAGAATTAGAGGAAGATAATACAAACATGTTACATGAATACACACCAAAGTTTCACACTTGCCTGTCACATGAGCAAATTTAGCAACATCATCACCCATCTTAACAGTAGGAGTAGATTGGGTTGATTTCATGGAAACTTCTGAAACATTCTGTTTACTAATAAAAGTAGTCTCGTGTCGATTTAATCCAGATGCTGCTGGTTCAAACAGAGAATGCTGTAGTTTGACACATCTATCTTGTTCTGGATTCTTTCCATGGGGAGACATCTCATGTTGCTGCTTCGATAATTCCAATATCTGCCTAAATGCAAGCAATCTTAGATTATCATCAAGTAAATAAGGGCTTGCACTAATTCCATCTTGTTTCAACATGGCCGGAGTCAGCCCTGAACCCAATGGAACTGCTTGTGATGGAAAACTTTGCCCAGAACCCATAGACGAACCCAAGGATCCAGGGAAGACACGATCAACAGTACCAAAAGAAGGAACCTTATCAAGATAGTTAGACAAGCTCCCAGCATCAGATGCTTCCAGTGGTATGCTAGACAAGTGATTTGGAAAGTGATTCTTTTCATGCATCATGGGAAAAGCAGCACAAATGTTTCCATTTATGACTTCTGAAAAAGAGCTTGGATTTTTCTTCCAATTATGCATTTTAGACACCAAATTTGATTCATCAAAAGAGTTACCAGTAAGACACCCCACGCCTTTACCCTTGTCTCTAGGTCTGGAGAAACCAAACTCAGGGTCAGTCCTTTGCCTTTCTAAACCATTTCCACCATTCAAGGGGACATTGCCTGGGTACTTGACAGCATGAGATTCGCTATGTAATGTTTCATGCACAATATGCTCAGTGCTATTGACAACATTACTAGTAGATCTGGAGTATGAGTTACCCTCCAGTGGACTATTAAAGTGTTTAAATGGTAAAAACACTGTGCTCTTAGCCAACTGGCCTTTAAAATTTTCTATTTTGCCAACATTAATCGTATTCTTGATTGCACTGCGTCCATAGTTCAACTGGTCTTGTTCCCTTGCAGAATTTAACAGGCCAGCTACATGAGGAAGACCTTGTCTGGATTCCCCATCTCCCCCACAACTGGTCACTGTATAATTCAGTGAATAATAGTGAATTGATTACTAATCCATAATGGTAAAAATGATGTATGACAATAATGGACTAACACATACACTATAGATAACGAGTTAAGTAGAAAGATTGTTACAACACACCATAATGAATCATCTGCTCTCTGGTACTTGGCTTATGTGAATTCACAAGAGAGTTGCATGATGGTGGCCCAACTGCTGATAGAACTGGATTTCCTGAAGACCAATTCTGCTCATTTGGTTGCCCAAGCCTCAACTCTATGCTTGAAGAAGCAGCATCCTTGTCTATAATTACACAATGCTTTTCATCTTTAGCTCTGCTGACATCAGAACATCTAAAAAGAGTTCTTGCATTTTGCAGCGCAGAATTGGTGGTTGAAAAACTACCACTCTTCACAATATTGTCAATATATGCAGATATGGACTGGCTACCATTCTCAGGTCCTTTGCCAACAAAAGTAGGCATAATTGTACACCTAGAGATAGTGCTATCTGTCACACCATGTAGTGTGTTATTCCCCACACCATGTAAATTGCTGAGCAAGGTGCCAGCCAACCCAAGAAAATTGTTACCACCTTGACCATTTCTCTTCTGTTTGTCTAAAACATCAAAAACTGGATTCTGGTTTAAGTTATGGTCTGTAAGGGGATTCTTTGGAAAAACAACACTGTCGATAGGCTGTCCAGACCTCACTAAACCTTCAGAAGACCCAACCAGATGATTGCAGTCAGAATGCTTGGACAGAGGAAGAGGCACACTGGATTGCACCAAACTAGCAGTCAAGGGTAATCCTTCAGGCCAGTCCCACCCACTCTGATCTTCTGGAACCCTGATCTAAAGCACCATAAAAACATCACCATCCAGTGTTCTCGTTGCTTCAAACACATGCCAATAAGAAATATCACCATCCAGTCTATGACAAACTACAACGTTAGAATAAACATTATGGTTGAAAGGCATCAATATAATGGGAAGCCAACCTGCACTTGTGTCTGTAATATATATATATATATATATATATATATATATATATATATGTGGCAACATGAATTAAAGCAATTATGGCAACATACAAGGGCAATTGCAAACGCATCTCATGACAACAACCTGCATCATGACACTAGAATCACGAAAGGCCAACCCATCTTTACATGCTGTTTTATCACCTACATTGATATCAAAAGGGTCCAAACCCCCCATAGATCACTTTTAATGGTACAACAGTTTTTTTCCCAAGAATGTTATTGTCCTTGAAATATTTAATAATCACTCCAGCAATACCAGGCCTATTCAGTCTATGACATTCACCTAGGCTTCTTTTCCATAACCAAGTTGTTGGCAGTCAGGCAAAAACATGAAATTTTTTTTTTTTTTAAATCACTGATATTTTAAGAATTCATATTTCCACCAGTTGCATTATAAAAAATCTTCTTTTGTGAAGAGGAATGAACTCGGTAGCAACACTGAGCACATAAAGAGGAGTCCTCCTACAGAATTTGTAGACAAAGAAATTAGACACTCCTCAGAAAATGTTATTGATTTCATATCTACACTAACCATCAAAATTCTCATACATGGTACTTGTGGCAAACTTGCAGTGTAGTATTGGTCTAATTGACTGGCAGATTTAAGATGATAAGTTCCAGAACAAATGCACTAACATAGTAGGTATAATGCAATCACAAGCCTAATTTTCTATTCATACAAATTTAGCATTTCCCTGCATTTATACCACAGCACATGTCCGGACAGATACAGGGACACAAGTGCGTGTAGACAATTTAAGCACAAAATCAATTCCTTACAAGAAACAATAATTAAAAGCAGCATAAACATCATACCCCAAATTTCTGGAAGTAGAGCTTACGCCACTGAGCAACGGTCTCTCCATTCTCCATATGAACAGCAACTCCAGGGTTAACATTCCATAATCCTGAATGCTGTGTAATAAAAGCAGTTAGATCAAAGCAGGAATAAATGCCAAAAGCTATCAAATGTGGTTGACAAGACAGCAATACATAACATAATGTACAAAACATGAACGTGATACAAGGTTGAAAGAACTTACCTCACAAAACTTGGATACAGACATGTGGAAGCAATGACATGAGCAAAGAATGCCTAGGAGTCCTGTACTGCTCAGAAGTAGCTCTCCACCTTTCAGGTTGATAGAAATTAGATTCCAGGTGAAAGCTTGCAACATAATATTAATCAACTAAAAACAAGGAGCAACATGTATCAAGCACTCACTTTTACCCAAACAAAATACACGAGGGTACTGGTTAGAAAGAGCAGATGAATTCTTAGAAACAGAAAGCTCTGGTTCTAATGCTAATTTTCCTGGCATTTGACAGTTTGTATCTGGGAGCTTTACAGCATTTGCAGGGTTAGTACTCCGCCATTCCCCTCTCAGAGAAGAGAAATCTTTTACCTTCTCATTATCAGAAACCTTATAATGGATGACTGCCTTAGCCAGGTCTGAACTATGCATAGCAAAGTTTGCACCCTGGAGACAATGTTGCAGAACAGAATTGGAAGTAGATGCACACTTGGATGAAACAACTGGATTTGCTCCATTTCTCTGGTTTTGATTGCTTGAATTTTCTGATGGTATCCTACTTGACATCAATGGAGCCCGACTTCCAAAAGCATTAAACAATGAACCAGTGTCTTCAGAAGGAACTCTACTAGAGGCACTAAATTGTTTAGGATTTGGTAATTCATGGAAATCACACGGGGAAAATGATGCTGGGCCAGATAGGAGAGCCAGAAATGAATTTCCAAGGTCACAATTGCCCGAATAGGAACTTAAATTGGGATTATTGGAAACCATGGAATCCGGCATCCTTCCACGACCTTGTGATCTCAAATCATGTCCAGCATGAGGATAAAAATATTGACCCGAGTTCACCTCCAGCTGCATTTAACCAGAAGAGAAACGTTAAATAAGAATAACAACAATAATCAAAACCACACCTTCTAGCATACAGTAACTTGAATCAAAATTTCAAACAATAAAAAGATCGCATCATTCACAAGTAAATTCCTAGCAACCAACAGGGAAAAAAATAACATAAACACAGAAACCCACTAATAATATTAACAAAAACAACAAGGTCACACAATTCACTGCTGTAGTCTAACTCTCCTTCTGCGATTTGAATGTTCATAGCATTCCAACATCTCTCACCCCAAAAAACCCTCTCCTCGTTCTCCCTCATTCTCCTTTTACACTCGCCCTCTGCTGAAAAACACTAAACCCTATCATCACCAAACCTCAGCGGCCATTTGCCAACCTAAGCATATCACCTCCAACATTTCAAACAAATTCAAAATTCTCTTTCTCAGCACTAAGCAGTAGCAAATGTCAAATATATTTACAGTCTGTATCACAATTTCTTCGAGACAGAAAATAATTCACAAAATCAAATACAAAAAATTAAGATATAAAAAGAAAAATACTTCAAGAGTGCAGTGAAGGAACTAACACACAAGCACGAAGAGCAGTGAAAGAGAACTGTAACAAGCAAGAAATAATCAATGCGTGAAACCCTAAACTACATAAAGACTACAAAGCCCTCACGCAATACAAAAAGCACACCTGATTTCGAGCTTCTTGAGGCGTTGTTGAAGAAGGAGTAGCCATTAAAGGCTGCTGCAGTGTAGCAGAGCTACATTTAACCTTCCATGAAGAGTCATCCATCTCTCAAAACCCTAACTCTCCTTCCTCAAAACCATCAACAACGCCTCTCAGCGGTTACTAATTACCAAAATGTCCTCTCAAACCTCCATCACAGGAAGTTTCTATAGATAGAATAACATCAAAATCAAGCTGAGAAAACCCTAGACTAGAGACGATTTTTCTTATTCTTTTTTTAAAAAAAAGAAAAGGGAAGGAGCTGAAAAGAGAAAGGGGGAGTGAAGCTTTAGTTCAGAGGGACGGGGGGGCGGGGGGGCGGGGAGATGACCATGTCATCTGATGTGTAGTTATTATTTCAAGGCAGGGTTGACTGGACAGTTTGAGTAAATATGGGCTGTTGGATTTTGGGATTTGGAGTTGGATTTTCTGATGGGTGAGTTTGGACCGTTGATTGTGGATACAGCTGTGTTCTTTCACCCTTTGGTTTTTAAGGGTGTAAAGGGATAAGGAACTATGGTAAAGTGTATTTTAATCCTTGTAGTTTTTCAAGTTTTTCGTTTCAGTTTCGATTGAATTGAATTTCTCAATATCAGATAACATTTTTGACATCGTTGTGATGTTGACTCCTTTTTGTTAAATCGGAGTTAACCCATTGATTGAGTTGTTTATAATTATTGTTAAAAATGTTTAAGATGTAATAATTTAATTTAATTTAGAAAATTTCACAATATGTATTTTTAAATTATATCTTATTGTACATGGGATAAACTTAGAAGTATAAATAAAACTTAACGAATTTTATATAAAAAAAAAATGTCAAGCGTTGAAATTATATTCAATTTTTAAATCATTTATTTTATGTGTTTATTTGTATTAAATTCAACTTTTATAGATTATAAAGATTGTTTTTCAAAATGTTTTTTGTTTTAAATGTATTAAAATAATTTTTTTTATTTTTAAAATTTTATTTTTTATATTAACATATCAAAATAATATAAAAATACAGAAATAAAATAATTTAAAGCTAAAAAAATTAAATTTTTTTCAAAAACATGGTTAAACCACGGTACCAAACACCACTTTAAACAAAAAGGGTTTGGTTAGGTGTTATAATTCAGTAGCAAAGTGAAACACGCAGTAAACTGTAGGGATTAAGATGTACTTCACGGATCTCTCAATTAAATAACTGGAACACCTGGAAGAACTCTCACGAGGCTCCAAGATGGTCAGGGCACGCGAGCGCGAAAATTGGCGTGGGGCAAAAAACGACAGGGATGAATATGAGTAGGACACGTGTTGGGAGATTATTAGTGAGACAGTGACGGTAGGAAAGGGATGGGCCCCACCTAAAGTTTGTGTTTGGATAATGGGAGGCATGGTTCTATTCCAAGTACGGTGAGGTTTATCCCCACAATTGAGGAGGAGGAACTATCCTAGTCCCGGATAGTGAATTGACCTTTATGGTAGTCTGGGTCCTTTAGGATCAGTAGAAGCTCATCATTGAATAAAGAAAAGAGGAGGAAGTTCGTAGTTAAAAGTAAATCGGGAGTGAATGCAAATATTTTAGTATATTCTAATATTCCATAAATCCTGAAGTTGTAATAACTTTAATTAATTAATAAAACCTCGGTCCAATATGGAAGGCTCATGCTTGAATTGGTACGTTAAAAGATTAATAAATCTTGATATTTTACGAGCCAATAATTATATATGAGTTGGATTTTTATTTACTGCATGGTAAAATTATCTTAAAATTTAATCAAGATATATAATTTTTTAAAATGAATTTCAGCTTGTTCTCAGTCTGAAAATATGATTATGATTACTTTTCAAAATACTTTTCACTCGGAAAAATATTAAAATAATTTTTTTATTTTTTTAAAATTATTTTTGAGATAAATATATTAAAATGATTTAAAAATATCAAAAAATATTAATTTAAAACAAAAATATAAAATAAATTTAATTTTTTAAAAAATATAAAAATAAACAGGTCAATTATTGGCTTTTTACCTAATTTCACGTTTACTCTTTGTTTTTTTTTTAGGCAAGGGCAAGGGTGTGGTATTTTTGCTTTATGTCGGGAAGGATCACAGCACAGTTTTTTTCATCAATTGGGCATTGAGCATCTGATAGTGAGAGAATTAAACAGGGTGGGAATCCAAACCACTTGCAAAAGCGGATTTACGAAATCATCTCGGGTGTCCTAACTTTTACTTTTTAATATTTTTTTAAAAAATATATTTATTTAAAAGAAAGTATTAAATCAATTTTTTAAAAACATTTTTTATGTTAATATTAAAAATTAAAAAAAACTCATTTAAAAGCATTTTTAGACAAAAGTTAGTTTTAAAAAGCATTTAAGGATGTATTTAGGAGTGTGGTTAAAATTACTTTTTAGAATGTTTTTCAATGAAAAATATGTTAAAATAATATTTTTTTATTTTTTTAAAAAATAATTTTTAATATTAGCGCATTAAAATAATCAAAAAATACTAAAAAATATTAATTTTAAGAAAACAAATTTAAAATTTTTGAAAACTCATTGGACCGCATTCCAAAACGATAGTGCACCCGCCATTATAGGTTATTGTGGTTGTTTTTTAAAGTATTTTTTAATTTAAAATATATTAATATAATATTTTTATTTTTTAAAAATTAGTATATCAAAATAATTTGAAAAAAATACATAAAAAAATCAATTTAAAACAAAATTTTTTTTTTTGAAATGCGTAAACCTACACACCAAAAGAGGGTGATAATTCAAGATCTTCTCCCCTTCCACCAATTTATAACTTGTGTTTACATTTCAATCAGGCTTGATCTTCGAAGAAAATAAAGGAATTACGAGTGTTACATTCATCTTTTTATTACGAAATTATTTGCGATACAAAAAAAAAAAAGGAAAAAAGAACACGCACATGCACAATCAACGGGAGACCACAGGGAGTATTCTTATCAGCAAACTCGAGCAACAAAATCACAAGCTCACCATGACTCAGTTCACATTAGAGTGGCTAGAGTCTGTCAATGTGCCCATCCATGCCGGTGGTAGCATTCCAGTCTGGTCTTGAACAGTCTTAAACAAAGGTGGTAACATCTTATAAACCCCAGCAACCTCCTTCATTGCAGCATGGCCTCCCCCAGCTCCATCGTTAGCCTCGCCACTGTTTCCATTAGTCCAGATGCTGATTTTAGGCTGCAACCCATGAACAGCATCCGCGTTAATCCTAGCAATCTCTTGAAACATTCCGCTGTTGATCATTAAGTAATCTCTTAATGCTGCATAATTGCCGCCTAATGCGTCTAAAAGGGTGCGTATATAGACTCCTTGTGCTTGTGCAAGCGCAACGAGTCCTTCAGCTTCCTTTTGCTTTGCATATAGCTCCCCATCAGCAACTTGTTGGCGAGCATAAAATGTTGCATCTGCTGTTGCTTTTTGTGCATCAGCATCTTTCTGCTTTTCATAGAGAATTGCTTCTGCTGCTTTCTGCTTCGTATACAGTTCCCAGTTTGCTTCTTGAACCTGTTAAATAAAACAAATTGGATTAGGAACCGAAGATGGTAATTTAAAATGATCAGTTGCTGAGTTTAATATATATATATATATATATATATATATATATGTTAGTTTAAATTGATTTAGTTACAAGTTAGCTTTTGAGAAATTATATGGTAACAAATAGTTTATTAATCACCTTGGTTTCGTACTCCACGCTAGCCTGGCTCAGAAACTCAGCCTTGAGCTTCTCAGTTCTGGTCAAAGCATTCATTCTCTCCACTTCCCTTTGCAACTCAGCCTCCCTCAGGGACACGGCCTTTGTTGCTTCCACCTCTGCCACCTGTGCTTCTTTGGACCAACCAGCCTTCTTCTTTGCCAAATCAGCATTGGCCTCTGCCACCTCTGCTTCTCTATGGTTCTCATAAATCTTAACCTCAGTCTTCACCTTTATCTCCTCCTTCTTCCCATCTCCTTGCCTTTGCGTCGCAATAATCTTCGTTTCAGCATCGATTCTCGCCGCATTTTGCAGAGTTTGACCCTCCCTTTGCTTTGATCCTACCTCTCCCTTCATTTTCGCTTCTGCTACATCAACTCTGGCTTGATTTGCAGCCTCCATTTGAGTCTTTTGACCCAAGTAAGAGAAGTACTCGTGCCCAGGAACATCGACAAGTTGTTTAACATTAGCATTATATATTAACAATCCAAACTGATTAAGTTCAAGCTGGACTTTCTCAAAAACTTCCTGTTTAAACTCTTTAGTTCCTTTGAAAACCTCTTCCATGGTCATGGAAGCAGCAAGTACTCTGGTTTCACCCTCAATGATACCCTGAACAAGCTCTTTAACATGGTTAGAGAGCTTGTCATGTCGAGAGATGAGCTTTGCATATTTAAAGAGGCTTTGTTCGTCATCCACACGAGGGCCAATAGTGAAGACAGCAGGAAGAACAAAAGGGAGCTTCTCTGCACTCATGGCTTGGACTTCGAAGGTGTAGTTGACCGGTGAAACGTCGAAGACAGTACATGACTGGCCGGGAAGGATCCATCCCTTTTTGGCCAGCTTAATATCTGAGATACCAACCCCGGTTATCACCAAAAACTCGGACGGACTAGCAACTTTATACATGGTTGTTAAGTGTATGAACTTGAAAAGGCACAGAAGTAGGCAAACAATCAGGGAAGCAAAGGGGTGAAAGAGAATGTTGTGATGAATACTTCAGAAAGATGAATATATACAGGTGAATAATATCATTTGATCAGTGAAGAAAGAATATATCCTTGAGAAATATTCTTCCTGCACAACGAATATGATTGACATTAACGTGGAATTTACAAAGTGGTTTCCATAGTTTTGCCAGGCATCAAGCCATGAACTTCTCATCAGTTGTTATCATTGTTTGAATACTATTGTATATATTTTCTGATTGGTGTCTGATTCCACGTAGTTGCACATCATTTTCATCATCTTGTTTTTCTTCTTGTTGACTTCTAGCCAGCCTGCAACGAAGGGTACGCTTTGTCTGCGCAGTAGATCACAAAACAAGTGATTGAACCTACGAGCTTACTTGGGAAAAACACAATTGATATTGCTGTTAATCGGTCTCTGTCTTGTCGTCCATGAGATATGGATCTGGTTTCAATATTTAAAAAAATAATCATTTTTTATTTATACATATAAAAATATAACTTAAAAAAAAAAATTATTTGTTAAAATAATATAGGTTTTTTATATTAATTATATATGTTGACTTGATAAAATTTACAAAGATAATCTTTCTATAATTAATCCAAAAATAAATTCTTATATCACAAATAAATTTCCTTTAAAACCTACAGTTATGTTGACCAAGTCGATATTGAGACTTTTGTGAAAACCAATAATATATAAACGATGCATGATGGAAGAAAAAACAAGTATGTAAAAAAAAGTTTTTATTTATTAAAATAATATAGTTCTTTCTTTTTTTTTTCATTTTAATTCTTTATATTAATTAGATAAAATTATAAAATATTTATACTTTAAATATATTTTTAATTGCCCTACTGAAACAATTGATCTGGAAATAAGAAAATAAATTATTCTATCACAAATATATTTTCTTTAAAATCTACAGTTCATGAGAAAACCAATAATAAATGATGCATGGTGGGAAAAAAAAATAATAATGATTGGGGTTGCATCAAAGAAATAGTCCCATGGGATTTGATTCCAGGTATATCGAGGATAAGATAGAATTCTTTCCAGGACAAAGCACACGCTCTAGAGGGGCCCACGCGGTAGAGATACATTTATTTCTTCATGAATTCCACTTGTACTTTGGCCATGTTCTTCCTTTTCTTGTCTTGTCATCTCACACTATCAATCCAGTTAAAGAAGCAGCCTCTATTAAATCAACCTGTGTTTGGAAGTGTTTGCCAGTTCACCGGCCATTATTTTTTTAATATATATATATATATATATTAAAATAATATATTTTTTAAATTTTATTTTTAATATTAATATATTAAAACGATTTGAAAATATATATAAAAAAAAACTTCAAGCGAAAGAAAAACAATTCATCTATAAATCATTGCGGTCCTCGTTTATCTCTCATGCCCCCACAGATACCCAATTGTCTTTATTTTTCTTGTTATTTTAAGCTCAGATCTTTAAATTTTAATTAATGTTTTTTAGTGATTTTTTTTATTGAAGTTTTGTTTTGATTCTTAATTTAATTCTTAATTATTATTATTATTATTCTAGTAATAATAATAATAATAATTGTCACAATAATCATGGTAATATTAATAATAATGACAATGCTAATAAAAAAAATATAGATAATAATAGTAATAACGGCAAAGATGACAACAATAATAATAATAACAAATATTAAAACAGTGACGAGAATAATAATATTAACGACAATAACAATAATATTAATTAAATTAACAATGATAATAATAATAATAATATTAATGATAGCTGTGACAATAACAATAATATTAGTAGTAATAAAAAAATGATGAAAATAACAATAATAATTGTTGTAGTGCTGTGATGCTAATAATGTTATTGTTGCTATTGCTATTACTGTTACAAATAACAGTTATAATAAAATGAAAAAAATAATAATAATATTAAAAGTATTAATAATAATTATAGTAATGATAATAATAAAAATACAACATATAATTATCATCGTGCTGGTTGATAAAATAATAAAGCTTAATTCATTTTGTTTTTAAAAATATTTAAATTACTTTTTAACTGTGAAAAAGAAAAGATAAAATGACAGGACGCCATTGTCAAAGCCTTTGTTGAAATGATCAAGCAGTCACACCCAAAAAAAAAGATTTTAAAGATAAAATGATAAGACATAATTGTCAAAGCATTTGTTGAAATGATCAATCAGGCACACGAAAAAAATGATTTCACCCCTCTTAGCAAGGATTGTGATTTTGTCTGAGAAAGGAAAAATGACCGTTTTACTATTGTAATTCAAAGTAATCTATCTCCTAGGCTACAATAATTGACTTATGGCTTTTTGTGTTTTTTTTTTTTTTAAATAAATAAATTAAAGCTACACGCAACACAACCTTTCTCGAAGCCCTAGTCAAAGAAAGCAATACAAGTAGTTTGATCGCGTCTTTGAAGCCCTAAAATATATTCTGGATCATGCCTAAAAAAGCTAAAAGCCTAGCCTACCAGCCCAAAGAAGGCCCATCATGAAACAAACCGAGCAGGCCCATAATCTAAACGAGTAGAAGCGATGACAGAAAGCAACCACAAGACTAGACAATGCCATATCAAAAAACCTCGGTGGTGACTAAAGGTTTTCAAGAGAAATCATTCCTCCAATGGGCAGAAGCCATGCAAATAAATCCACGCCCAGTATCCACGTGGTTTAATATTTCCTCTCAAAAGGGCTGGAGCTTAGCTGATATTAGCTAACCATTTTATTTACAAGGAGACTCCATCAATGACTGATACCATTCAAGAATGAAGGATGCTGCTCAAAAACTCATTTGTCAAGGATATTTCATGATTAAAGAGAACAAAGGAGCATGAACGGGAAGAACAAGCAGCCAATAAGATGCAAAAAATGGGACAAACTAACTTGGTTGAAAGCCCAAATCATTGGTGCTTTTTTTAAAATCAAATGACATTATTCAAATATATATATTTTTTAAATTTTTTTTGAAATAATACTTTGGACAAAAATTAAAAAAGAAATCCCTTAACTAGGTTAATCTGGGTTTGACAAGATAAACCAGATTATAGACTAACCAGCCAAGCCAGTTAATGTGTAAATCAGTTCAAATTGGCTAATTTATATGACAGCAAATCATTAGACTAGTCAGGTTTAATAACTAAACTTTCCAAAATTGAAAAGGATTCCCAGTACATGGGAAACTTTTAAGGAGAAAATGAAATTCTTTACAAAACAAAACCGACTACAAAAGATCATACATAAGCCAGCGGGAACACATTCACATAATTACATAAAAAAATCAACACCTGGCTGTTAGGTACTCTCAACCGCCTCTCTTAAACGAGGGAACCGATGTGCCCACCGTGAAAATCCTGCAAAAAAGGTTCAACACATGAAATCTGAAAATTAATCTATGAACAAGTTTGGAAAAATGAAATCTGCAACGAGTTAAAGGTTGGAGGGCATAACAAGCAAATGGTTGAAACTATCTGATGCTTTCAAGTTTCAAAGACAGACCTGAAGTAACACTCTCGAGAAGATCTGTTTCTTCTCTAACCATATCAGACATATCCTGAAATGAATTCAATTGACAAACTTGTAGGTTAGTCTCATCAAGCAGTGATATAGAGAAAGGTGTTGCTTTTAGGAGGGGAGCAGGTGGGGCCAAGGCCATCTGAACACTGATATAATGAAAGGTGTTTCCTCTAGGAAGGAAAATGTGGGCCTAATTAAGCCCTTCAAGAAGCATTAAAAATACACTGTAACGCTTTTAAACATCGATTCTACCTGCTTACAAGAAGCCAAACTTCTTGCAATGATTTTATATAGATTATGGAGGGAGCTGTTGTCGAAGTTGGGATGATTTAGAAGAGTCTCCTCTGATGTATAATCAAATATCAGAGCACAAATGCTTGAAGCCATGATAATAACAGAAAGGTCATTTGCATTCCCTGAACAATCAAGATCAGAACCTCTGGTCAAGGAATAATGATGCATAAAGATCATAATACTTGTGAAAGAGAGCACACCAAATATGACCCCCCACCCAAGTCATCTACATGCACACAGGCATGCATGCAAACACGTGAAAGAATGAAATTCTGACTTTCATTAAATATAAGAAGATGACAATTTCTAATAAAAGCTTTATTATTTACCTGCCCAATATCCTATGGCCTTCAAAAGATCAATGAAGGTTGATTCAGCCATTCGAAATCGCATTTGTTCTTTCTATTAATGAAAAAAACATAAGGTCAGAAAAAAGTTGCCAACAATGCATAACAACAATAAAAAAATCAGGTTGCTATAAAGATAGCACTACCTTCAACAGCAAATTCAATACTGTATCACATGCCAAGAAGGTGCAGCCATCATCTCCAACCATGTTGCCACGTGGTCCAATCAACTTTACAAGGCATTCTGCAACCTGAAAAATGAATCAATAATGTTATTTTTGAACTTGCAACTCTTTTTCCACAAGAAAAAGAAATTGTCTTCTGGTGAAAAGTTATGGTTGAATCATGGACGGCAGCTTGAAGCCTGTTATGAATGACTATTCAACCCGCAAAAAATGTTATTTGCTTAAGAGAGGGGTGAAAGGCCAAACTCAAGCTTTCATATTTTTTTTTAGTACAGCACAGATTGGACCAGTTTTGCCAAGGACTAGCCACTAAAGGAACTGCCACCCTCACTTGCTGCCCTCTATCACCTCTGTCCCAGCACTGGCTTTGTTTTAAAGTGGAAAGTAGGACGAGAAAAAAACTCCAAGCTAATGCAAAAGGGCTTTTGCGTGTTGTGCCATTGCTTGTTCCCTTGACCATACATCCAAGAGTGGAAAGACAATGGGATAAGACTACAGGAAGAAAATTTTGTAAGAGGCTTATTTACAAAAAAAAAAAAAAAAATCATCAACTCAAGGAATGCTGCTGTACTGGACTGGATAGTGCATCCAATTGAATGGAGAAGGGGTAGAAAATATTACAAGTTACTAAAATGGTTTAGAATGGAGTAGGGTATTAGTGAATACATTACATTGTTCAATGAAATCATACCCTCCAAATGGTCTTTATATAAGGAACTAAGAACTAATTATTAATGGAAGAAAGAGCAGCTACATTAATCAATGTCATTATATGTTCCGACAAAAAGTTGACCAAGAAAATACATTTAGCTGAAAACTAGACCAACTTACAGCTTTGTAACCTCCAGAAGAAATCAAAGCTTCACACCCTTCAATATCCATTGTAATTTGACACATCATTGGAAGTAGAAAAGATATAGAGTGAAAAGGGCTGTCATTCAAAATAATGCGGGCAAAGTTATTATCAGAGTACAATATTGAGAAAAGTAACCTCACAGCCTACTGCAAAAATATATTCACAAACCTTGGTTCATCTTCACCTTCAATTGTCAGCATATAGTCCAAAAGCTCTCTAACTTTCTCTTTGCATGCATTGGGTGTTTCTGCAAGATAGCTATAACAAACAAAAACATTAGTCCACATATAGCATAAAAACAGCTCCTTTAGTAAATGCACTAGCAGAATTTGTCATCAGAAAATAGGAACTGAACATCATGTATTAAGAAAACCTGTCCACAAGTATTTAGCATCCATACAATTGAATGATAACTTGGAGTTGTGATTGGAGACAAGGCAGTACCACCTAGCTCTGGAACTATCTCACATTCAATATTCATGGAAAACAATGTGTGTTGACACCACTAGGACGGTTGAGGATTATTTTAACATGGATATTATTAGTTCACCAGTTCATGGTATCAGTGTAGCAGGACATTAATTAAAGCATTAATAATGGTAGCAATCATTTCTTACTGTTGCATTTTATTCTTCACACCACCAATGCAACAAAACTAACATTGTCCATGTTTCTGATGCCAGAAAGTTAGTGGCATACAACATACCTCCCAACTACCCGTACAGATGCAAGAAGATCATTTCCTTTCTTTTGCCCATGCTCCTGAAGAATAACAATTGTTAAAGCAAGGGTAGGATGAAGATGACAGGTTTTAAGAACCAAAAAAATCATTACCTTGGCATCTTCTAGATACTCTAGAACTACATTAATTGTCTCGTTAAGCCCATTGATCACCTTTATTAAAGTTCTTTCACCAATAATACTCCCTAGACAAAGTCAAAGCAAGAAGATTAAACATGGACAAAAAGCCCATGGTGAAAATATGACTCTTGGAATAAGATGACCGACAAAAGCTAATGTGAGTTTAGGAATGGGAATATGAGAGTGTCATCAAATAAGCATACATGCTGTTCAAAAATAATGTACTCAAAGCAAAAATAACATCCATCAATGAGAAGCTGATGCAAAATTCACTTGTATTTGTTATGATTTCCCAACCCACTAAGCATATTAACTTTTGTTTACCTTCAACTTCATCCATGGTTGACGTCAATTTGATTACCCTCTCAACCAAAGAAAAGGCAATAGCCACATTTCTTTGCTTTAAGAGAATAGTTTCAACAGTTGTTGATGTATCCTTGGAAGCTTCATATTTCAAATAGGCCAGATCATTCAGCAAAACAGCAACTTCAACCCTTGCAGACTCCAAGACAAGCAGAAAACACCTGAAAACAAAATTGCTGAAGTATTATGGCATATTCCATAACAAATTACTTGTAAAAGAAGCAATGCAATTTAAACATAACATACCGGTCAGCTGGTATGGAGTCTGGTAAATCAGGTAAGTTTGGCTGACCAAGCAGCCAGCCTTCCCCCATTATAGATATCACAGATTCAGCCAAAATAAGGGCATGAAGCTTTTCAGCAGGTTCTGCACATTAAATGGCACAAGTGAATTTATAATCTAAAATTAAAATTGCATGTTCTAAGCATATTGAATAAAAAAAATTGAATTCAATTTTTCATTATGCTCACTCATCAATCAACGATCATGAGATAAAAGGGGGGGAAGGCCCATTTAACTTGAGCAGAGTTCATACAATATCTAGATCCTATCCAAACTATAGAGTATCACTGTAAAGAGGGTATTATGCACAATTCCTTTATGAAAGATTGAAAGAAGAGTGGTTCTGAGCTTAGCAATGATTATTTTAATTTACAATCCCATTTCAAATGCTCAAGATGTTCCCAAAAACTCCACGACAAGTTTAAAGGTGTTCCCTAGCAATTTGTCACTGATGCCAAACCCACCCATGCATCAGGTGATTATTTAAAATACAACCATGGATTCAGGTATACCATTTCTAGTCCAAAGAGAAAAGGGAGAATCAAAGGGAAACAAAAATGCCAATGTTAGAGATCCCTCACAAAAAGTTAGCAGATGAAATAAATCCCATTCCAAAAAACATGCCAAGCTGGTTAAAGGAAAAGGTCACTCAAAGAGAAAGCTATGCCGCTTCACATTTGTCCAAGCACAGATAAGTTTCCAAGTCACCGTAAGATAGTTGGTAATTTAAAAGAGAAATCATGTAAAAGGAGAACAAGTACTGTACCTACACGATTCTGTAAAATAGCCACAATCCCAGCACGCATATGATCTGGCCATTTGTTGCCAGCCATTGCACACAATGCATCACAAAGTGGTTTCTGAAACAGCAAGAAAATGACACAAACAGCTTTAGAATTGGAATAAGGAACTATCAACCCCCCCTCCCCCCAACTTTCTCCAAAACCAGCCAAACACCAAAACAGAAAATCTCAATGGGTGTTGGTGATTGAATATGATTGAGTTTCAAATATCAACAGCAGACATTAGTTATTTCAATTCCAGAGTGCACTAATCAAACCAAGAATTCTCCAAAGTTTCTATAAGACAAAAGGAAATTTGGACCTTCAAAGAACAAATAATGCAGAAACAAGGGACCAACAGACAAAACAATGAAGTAAGACACCATCTATGATATGAACTCCGAACTGTCAATTACCACTGCCATCAACATTCTGCCATTCAATCTTTAGTTCTAAAAAATATTTGCTAATCCTATTTTGATAAGGATTTCTAAGAGTCACATAAATTTGAATGCCAAGACAGATTATTGAGAGTTGTTTGCATGTTGAGTTTGGCCATTCAATCTAGGCTCTAGTTTCCTCTACTAATTTGTTCCCCATCCAAGCATGTAAAATTAGCTGCATTGGTAACTTTCTAGTATCAATTATACAGTTTGGCTTAATGACTCCTTCCTGAAACAGTAACAATTACGAAACATAATAACTTACTGAATACTTTGATGAGAAGATCTCGGATAGTAGATGAAGTGCTTCAAATTTAAGAGAACTGTGCAACAAAGCAAATTGTCTTGCTACTGTGGCCACCTGCAAGAGAAAGGCAAACAATCTTTACAAATTTGAATCCAAAACAAAATAGCTGGAGGTTACGGTCCAGTCTTGAAAGACTAAGAAAATTTAGCAGATAAAGAACTTAAAGTTATGAAAAGGATATACCAGATGCCAATATTAGCCTTTAGCTTACCATCATTGATAGCTCTGACACATAGGTATTGGTAACAACATCCTGAGATAGCCTGCTTAGTATAGACTGTACAATTTTCATCGCCAGCTCCATCATATGAGAGCCTGCAGGATTTCGCATGACTCATTCAGAATAAGAAATTTAGGAAGAAAATCCTCTATTTCACATGAAAAAATACCTCTACTTTCATTAGAATAGAAGCAAAGATGCTATAACAATTTAAACCGTGGAACGACAGTTTACCCACATAACCAGGTTGCAGCTAAAGGAATCACATAAATTTTTTTCATTCAAAATTAACAAATACGATATCTCAAAGGCTTGCCAGTGAAAGACATTAAAGAATAAAATTAATTACCATCAGGCAAAGAACTCATCTGAGATGCTAGCACTTTCATGCCTCCAGATTCATAAAACGCTGTGGCTCCATCTTCATATGAAGTTGTTACCAGATATAAAAATTCATAGCACTCTTCAAGAACAGGTGAACCTGATCTGTGATTCGAAAAACAAGCACTCGGTCAGCAACCGAAAATAATCAAAATCGCAAAATTAGTGATAATTAAGGCAACCGAAAAAACAAAATCCTGGGCAATATTTCATGAGAGGCCATTATAAGATGAGTAGTTTGTGAGAACGTAGAACAAATCATTAGCAAAATCAGGAAATGGGACAGATTTTCCAGCACTGTTTCCAATTAAGTTAAGGAAATGAAGCTTACACTTCCGGCATTATTTCCAAAATCAAAGGAATCTTCGAAACCATTTCTTTCGATGCAGCAATATCCGGCACGCGACAGAATGCAGCCAGAACTGTAACTGATAACTGCAGATACATATCCCTATTATCTCCTCCACTAACACTTCCTTTACCCATACCTAACCAAGTAAATAAAAAAATAAAAAAACATACAAATTAAAAACTCCTCGATTAACACTTTAAATTTCAGCATAATAAAGATAAAAACCAGTAATTAAATTATTAAAAAAGACGAAGAAGAAGCGTTACCGGTTCTTAAGAGTCGGTCAAGAAAGTGAACACCGACTGCGTTGTAAACTTTTCGGAGAGAAACGAGGTCATCTCCATTACAAAATTTGGTAACTAGGAGTAGACCGGCAAGGCGTTGCTCATCTCTTTCACCTTTCAATAGCTTCAAGCAATCGTCCAAAGACGGGGTTTGTTGCTGCTGTTGTTCCTGCGAGAAGAGAAGAGTTAGAGTCTTAGAGGCTCGGAAATTTTGCAAGATTTTGTGCGTGAGGGAGATTTTTACCATTAGGTATTCGGAAGTTTTTAGATTGATTAGCTGCTTGACTTGAGGAGTCGCGCTGCTCAAATGCTTAGAAAGAGGCCTTCAAAATCAAAGCAGGAATGAGAGTTGGTCGGAGGCTTCTTTCTAGAAGGGTCCCTGCTCCATACTAGCAGACTCTCTAAAGCTTTGAATAAAATTACGAGTTCACTGCAGGAATACTCCTCAGTCTTTTCAGTAACACAAAATAATTTTCCTTTTTTTCTCTCACCAGATTTTCTTCTCCAATAAAAAAACAGAAAATATGTTATTTTTAAAAAATTTCAAAACATTTTTTCAGCCTAGAAAATTTAAAAAAGACGTCAATGTTATACTCTTTTCCATTTCGAGAAAAATAAGAAAATAAAAATTGTGCTAAATTTAAACCTGTTTATTATTATGATATTCTTAACATTTTAACGTACAAAAGTATTTATTATTATTATTATTTATTATTAATTTGAGAGAAAATATTTTAAGATACAGAAATAAACATAATAATATAATATTTTTATGAATATATTAATAATAAAGTTTTACACAAAGAACAATATTAATTAAATTAAGATACAAAAAAATCTTAATGGTTGTTATAAGTATTCCACAATTGATCTGTAATGATTTTTTTTTAACCAAACTCGGGTAGAACACTTCTACTTGAATGCTTTCGTGATCTAGATTGTTTTTTATTTGATTTGATTTTTATCTAAAAAATAATTAAATTAAAAATTTTAAAAAAAATTATAATCGAATCAAAACTGGTTCAAACCAATTAGTTTCAGTTTAGTTTCTTAGGACAAAACCGGTTCAAACTAGTTTTGCTTGATTTTTTCAGTTTGACTCGGTTTTTCCAGGTTTTTTTCGATTTGGGTTCGGTTCGATTCGGTTTTTTCAATTTTAGGCTTATAAAGCTGAAACCAAACTGATCGGTTTTTTCAAAATTTTCATTAGTTTGATTGGTTTTTTTTATAGTTTGATTTTTTTAATTTTATTTTATTTTCTCAGTTTAATTAATTTTTCAGTTTTTTTGCTCATCTCTATTTAGAACCATACTAGTATCCTTTTCGTTTAGAAATTTCAGTCTTTCTCTACCATATTATATAAATAAACAATCTACTCTATCTTTTATTAGAATAAAATTATGTAAAATGCAACAATAAGTTGAAATTAATTTTATATTTGTAGTGGATAACTTGAAATAACATTTAAAATGTTAAATCTACACCAAAACATACATTAAAAAGTTCATATTCTCCTTTTATTCTTTAACTTCGAGAACAAAATTCATTAAAATGATACAATTTATTATGATATTATGATATGAAGCTAAAAAACCAGGAATATTAGGATAGCTAGTATTTAATTGTTGGTTTCTCGGATATTATATATAAAGTGAAAACTATAAAATAAAATTACTCGATAATTTCTAAAATTCTGTTAGATAAATTTAGAATTATTTAGAAATTTATTAATTGAATATATAGTTTTTAATTTTCAATAATTTTATCTTTCTCTACCATATTATATGTTCATTGTTTTACTTACAAGATTATTTTACAGGTAGTATTCAAAGCATGAAGTGAGTGATTTACCATTGGCAAGTAAGAGATAATAAGAAGCTGGGCACACCTTTGATTTCTTCTCTTCCCTTTGATGAAGAACTACTAGCAGCTTCTCGACTGCTTTCTCTTGTGTAGAATGAAACGGCAGAGAAAGGGGAGTTTATATAGGACATGCCCGGTATTAGTTGAAAAGTACAAGGATAGTTTTGTTAAAAAGAATCATTAAACAGTAAACGAGAGGAGAAGCGTGTTTTCTAAAGTGTGTGTTCTCTAAATTGTTTTTTTAGATTAAATGCGTATTTCAGTACGTGGTTGAATAGTATTTTAGAATTTAAATTTTATTTTATTAAAATTAAAATAAATTTTATTTTAGAATTATTTTGATGTTTTAATAACAAAAATAATTTTAAAAAATATAAAATATAATATTTTAATATATTTTCAAACAAGAAATAATTTACAAAATAACAACCAGGACATCCCAATCCCAAGATATCTTCTAAAATTCCATATCTTTATTGAATTTTGATTTTCCGATTCTTTTTACTGAATTTTATTTAAATTCTGTATATTCTGTAATTTTGAGCCCCGTTTGTCTGAATTGAATTTCAAGTTGAATTTCATTGATTTTTTTTATTATTATTGTTTTTTTGATGTATTTGTTTCTTATGGCGAAGGTGGCGGAGTCTCTCGGGGATACAGTACTTGGATGGCGACCAGTACCGACAGATAATTCAGTTGAAGCGTGACCAGCTGAAAGGTAACTATTACTATGCAGATATTGGCAGTCAATGGTTTCCGAGCTGCCTGGTAAATAATTTTATTTACCACGGGTGAGCTGTAAGAAACCTCATTGTTGAAAGCAAGAAAATCACTCCAGTGCGATCACTTGTTTGAGGAGGTAACTTCCAGCTGGTGGTTGAAAGGAATATTTTGTTTGGTCAAGTTAGCCTACGACGACAGAAATTCATTGCAGACCGAATGACTATGAAATGACGTCATGATTTTATTTGAATGGAAGATAGAGTATATCTATTATTCACAGAATATGACATCAAAGAATTAGAATTTCTAAGTGAGGACAGTGCTAGCATGGTGTAAGAAGACAATTAGGTAGATGTTACTGTTTTTTTTTTCCCCTCGCGGGTCAAATTTTTTTTTAAAACTAAAAAAAATGTCAGAGTTTGAAGATTTTTTTTTGGTAATATCATTAAATTCAATTACACAAATTGATCTTGAAACCTATTAACTTGATTTCCTACGTACTTGAGTTTCAAATTAAACCATATAAAAACTGGTGCAAAATAAATTATTAAATTTAATGATTGCCAAATCCAAATCGTTTAGATTAGATATGATTGTCATATCTAAGACGTTTGGGTCTGGTAAACACACCAGACGCAAATTATTTTTTTATCTTTTCTGAGGTTAAAAAAATTATTTTACTGTATATAAAATTGAAAAAAACTGAAATATCTTTGTCTAGTAGCCTATCCTTTTTTGATATTGGAAGTAAAAAAATATTTTTACTGTTATGAATATTATGAAAAGCTAAGAAAACCATTGGTTTGTTAACCCTAGGGGTAAAATATTATTTTAATTGTGTTAAAAATTGAAAAAAAAACATATACATTCCCAAATAATATTCTGATGACCACTTAGCCAAATGAAAAGACTCAAATATCCCTAAATCGAAAGCTTAAATTTAAGTCATTAAAGGGTAAAAGGGTAAGGTTCAGTAACCATGTCAAACTCAAGGTACTTGGACCTGATAAACTATGTCAGGCCCAAGTAGACAACAAATAAAGAGGATAATTGTACATTTTAGTTGTTAGAAAAAAAAAAGAAAAAATATAAACAATCGATCTCTAACCACAATCCAATTATTATATGTCTACACGCAATGCACCAAGTGAAAAAAAACATGGTTGTGCATCTAATTAAACAATAGATAACCAAATTTGACACTTGAAAATCATGTTGAGATTACACCGGTTTTCTATGATATTTTTAACATTTTAACATGCACAATTATTTTTTATCAATATTTTGTGATAAATTTTTCACCCAATTAAATTAAATTAAATTAAATACAAGAATAAACATAATAATATAATATTTTCATTGTCAGTGTACTAATAATAAAATTTTACACTCATGAACAATATTAATAAAGATACAATAAATTCTTAATGATTTTTATAATCATTACAGAATAGATATGCAGGCTTCCCTAACCAAGCTAATTTGGTGTTATTTAGATATATTTACTTGAATATCTTTTAACACCGTGTTAATAGTTAATATCGAAGATATAATTCAATCCTTTTCTATTATATTATGTAAATAATTAAAGTATTTACGACATCAATATAACAAAATGATGTTGTTATGTTAGTATAGTTCTCGTTGTCATTTTGAATTTTAAAAATAATAATTACTTATTAAAATATTTTTTGTTTGAAAATATATTAAAATAATATTATTTTTATTTTTTAAAAATTATTTTTTACACAAGCATAATAAAACAATCCAAAAAATATAAATTAAAAATTAATTCTAAGTAAAAATAGTTTTTAATTTTTTTTAGAGACGTCGTTTTGAACGTACCTAAGTTTCCAAGTCTTTTATTATAGTTGAGCAATATTTATTTTAATTATTGCATAATAAAAGAAGAAGAAGATGATGAAGAAGAAGAAAGCCAGCCTTGAATTATTGCTGGGGCAAACTAGCTAGTTGCTGTCTAACATAGTACTAACATCCAGCCCCAGTTGGAATTAAAAAAGGAGAGTTAAACATACGATCCAGCTAGTTTTTTTTTTAATCTTTTTTCTTGATTTTTCTTCTATTTTGTATCTTAAAACAGATTGATTACTTGTTAAATCTTCATCATGATAAAAATGATGATGGCTTGCTGTCTGATTGCCATTCTCATTGAGTTCCAATTTTGTTCTTGTTAAGAACTTGATACAGCCTTGGCTAATAATGGATATGAAAATCCATCTTTGTGTTGATCTTTCAAGAAACAATGACTGGAATCAGTCACTCCTGCGTACGAACCCTCTTCAAGGGGGCTGGTTGCTTCAACTTCTGCATTGATCGATAGGGCTTGTTCTTCCTTGCCCAGGTTCAGTAGAGTTTTTCTGAAACATTTCATATTACATTGAATAGCTGCTGCAAATTTAATCCTTTATCATATATCACAAAGCGACGAGAGGAACAAAAGAAGGTATAATCTACAATGATTGTAAGGAAACCAAGCAAAGATTATTTCACTGTACATCCATCACCCCTCGCCATTATTATTCATCATATATAGAGAGAAGTAGACAAAAATTCATAAAACATGCTAATGCACACTGGTATTTTTGCTAATAGAATTCGTAACTAATTTGAAACTCTGAATAAGACTGTATTGCATTCATTCTACCATCTGCATGCCCTTGACAACCCACGATCATCGTCTATGTTAGTCTTTCTTTCCTCTAGAAGCAAACTATGGTCATATATATATCTGTGGGGACCATCGTCAAACCCTTTGCAGTTCCATTGCTATGTAGTAGTATGTTCAATATACTCGCTAGAGTGGAAACTTGAACGAAGATCATATAATCGGAATTTACACAAATCGATCGCCATTGTTATCACCTGCATTACTTCTTTTCAAAATTAAGGTTGGTTCAATGCTCGCAAGGCACTAAATTATATGAAGATGTATGCTTTAATGAAACAATAAAAATACCTTTTGCGTTTGCTTTTCAAGACTGTTGAGGTTGAAGGATTACTGTGCCAGTTCCTCTTCCTTTGATTGATGAACCAATTATTTATCTGCTTTAATTGCAAGCCCGTTTCCTGCACCAATCTTGCCTTGTCTTCCTCCTGAATAGTCATAGAGGTTCAATTTCTAAAGTTAACAAACAGCCAAATCAGAGAGACTGATGATTTCGGCTTAAACTGCCCCCTAATCTGGTCACCCACTAATGTCATGTCAGAAGAAGTATCAGCCTGTTGCCTACAAATTCTGCTCGTTTGCGTAGTGTGTGAGGGTGTACCAACATCTTTTCAGTCCTTTAAGAAAGGAAATTTCGCTCATTTTTGTCATTCTTGGACCCTCAAGGTTGGCATGGTTGTACAAAACTAAAAGCACACGTTTTTTGACTTGTCCTGAGACAGCATACCAGCAGGTGGGGTTCCAATGAACAGGCTAATGCATGCATATGGGGGTAACCGTAGCTTAAATCAATGTAGCTTAAATCAATCTCATTTCAAACTAGAACTCAATAAATGCTGCTAAATGACAGTATCGAATCTTGTTAAAGAGACGGAGCAGTAACAGTAACACTTACGGTAGGATATGGCCACTTGGAATGTGATTGCCACCAAGCTTTTAAGACTGAGGTTGTGTCCCCAGGAAGCTTTCCTGCTCTTCTTTTTCTCAGAATTTCCTCTCTAATGTCAACAATTTTTTCTTTGTAACCCTGCAAAACGAAAGAAAATTGGTTACAATGAAAATGTCAAATCCTTCAGATTAGATAATTTTGGCCATTACCTGTTTTAATTCATGCTTCAATTCTTGTCTCACACGCTCCATCAAAGATCTCTCACTCTCTGTAGGGACCAAGGGACCAAACCCCAGTGTATCTGCACCCTCCAAACTTCCAACGAACAAAGTGGCATCACTGTCAACTTGGTCTTCATCGTCATCGGACATTGTTGCGCCTGTACCTTCACCTGGAGAAACTCCTGTTCATGCAGCAATGGGAAAATATTAAAGCTTCATGTCATGAATACTTGTTCCGGTATCTTATTGCTCAAGTTATGAAAGTGATAGAATTCTAATGCGGCAGAGACATAAACATTTATCAGGGAAGGCAAGAAAACTTGAAACAAAATCAGCCTCTAATGTCAGTCATGTTTATGGTTTACTAGTTTCAACAGGTTACAAAGGGAAAGCATAAGATCCCAAAACTCTCCAAAGAGCAGGAGAGAGTCTTGTAAAGAAGGCAATAAAATTCCCTTAATTCTTTAGCTTTTGCCCTGCTTCCTCCACCGGATGAACCATGGCACAGAAAAACAACAAGAATCATGCCTCCGCAAGAATCTAGCAGCTTAGAGGCTTATAAACAAATTTAGGTAATATAAGATAATGAAGTATTACCCGTTAAACTTTGTAGGGATTGCTCTATCTCCCAGCACGCCATCACTGCTTCCATTGCATGAACTCGAACATGTTGTTGCAATTGTTCTTTGAAGGAACAGAGCAAAAGAAAATAATGTGTCTGCAGCATCAAAAAATGAAAGGATCAACATTTTGATTCTTTTTTCATGCTTCAGCTTCAAAGTAACTCAAAAAATTGTCATTGAACATGCACTAATTACATAGGGAAAATAAGACAAACGATCTGAATTAACTGTCTGCTAGTCATGGCAGAATCAAAAGAATCAGAAACGACAGCGATCTCCTAGCAACACCAAATCAAGAGAAATTCACCATGACTCAGTGATATTTTCTTTTAGAATGTGTGGATTGTACACACTTTGAAGTCATTTTCACTGAAAATGTTCTATTATAGAACTTAACTCTGGAACTATAGGTTACCAAATATGCACATACTCGTTGTAGTATTAGGTTATTACATGTCAAACACCATAGTGAAAAATATTTTAGTTGCACGCTTCACTTAAAAACTAACTATTAGAATTTCAAGCAAGCATCTATGCTTGGGGCAATCAGACCCTAAAGGATCAATAGCCGAGACAGATCCAAAAAATTGTGGGATGAAGAACGTATTTCCATTCAATCAAGTAGTGCAAAGAATTTAGGTCAAGGACGATATCTCAAAGAGTTTGTCACAGACACTTGAAGATCATAACTAAAATCAAAGTATCCAAAAACTCAATTTAATGGCTTTGTATCTACCCTATACCCACTTGAAAAATCAAATTTCAGAGTAAGCTAAATCAGATTCTTTGTTTCTGAAAACATGCCATCAGCCACGTCAGGAAAGCTATTAGACCTAGATAGAAATTATGCCTAACCACATTTAATTTCATTTCATCCCTCATCCCTGACATTGAGAAATTAAGGGACCCCGAGATCTTTAAAGGAGTCCGTCATACTGTACTTTACCATGCACATCTCTTAATCTCTTCTCATCTTCCCCCCTGTCTGATATTTCAATGAATTAACTTCAAATGACCTCAATCACTTCAATCTCCAAGACCCACGATCAAATTCAGATCGGTCCCTCATAAAGCTCTGCTGCACTGTGAACCACTATCGTTCTTCGTATTGGACTTGGCCCCTTGAGTTTTGCAAGCACGGTCAGTATCCAGATTTTCCAGTCTTTACTACATCAAGAATTGAAGATTACAGCTGTAACTACAGTCTACCAGTGGCACTCCAAATTCAGAAACTTACAGTTAAGGTATTATAACCCTTCTTCTTATACCATTACATACGTCCGATCCCATTCAAATTCAAATTCCAGCTTCGAGCCACAAAAGCCCTGCTAGTTTTGGCTGTAAACAAACTCGCTTGCAACCAAAGATATCTCCTCCTCTATTATTGTCACGATGAGCTAACACCTTTCCCTAAATCATCAACAATATATCTGCTAACTAAGCACCTAACAGCCATCCAAAAAGCCCACCACCAAACTTCCTCTTATAATTATCCCACCAAATAAAACCCCTGTCGGTGCATCCACCACCCTTCAATCTCAAAAAAGAAACCCACATAAAATCACTAACTCAACAAACCCCCCTAACTATAATCAACCAAACCAAAATTCATTCCAATTAACAAAAACTAAGCCGATTTAATTCAAAACTATAAACTTTGGGGTGATTTGAATAATGCCTGTGGTCATAATTAATCAAACCAGATTCATTCCAAAAATAATAATTAATCAAGCCCATTTCAGTTCCAATATATTGAAAAATTCAAACTTTTTTGCACGAGAAAACACAAGTGATCTAAAAAACATGTTTGTGAATCAAACCAAAAACACACCAAAATGAATCGAACCCATTTCAATTCACAATCCAAGACATTCAAAAACATAATCTTTGAACCAAAAACAACATAGAAACAGCAAAAAATTGGTCCAAATTGAAAACAAGAGGACCTTTTTTTTTCAGATTTCAAAGAAACACAAACATGATTAACTAACATGGTAGCATACCATAAACTGATCAAGCTCTTTATCATCAGGAACCAATCCTTGGTGACTTCCAAGAGCAGAGTACTTAGTGACTACTTGTTGTGACTGAGCCAACTGTGCATCAATCCTCGGCAACTGATCAACTGGCGTGGCAATCCTTAAACACGCCACGTGTGCCGACAGCAATTGATCGTACAACGGATGCGTCAATATGTCCGCTTTATACCTTGCATTTTGCCAATTCACCACCGCCTCTCCTCCACCACTATCCGCCACCATGGCTTCACCTTCACTCTTATTCATATTCTTCAACTCCGACGATTCTTGCGATATACTAGTTATGATGGCGTGGTCCCCGCCGCCGGCGACGTCGTCGATGACGTCACTGTGGTTGCGGTTAAGGAGGGAGGAGGAGGACCGGGAGAGCCATTGAACTGGGTTATGAGAGGTTGAGTCAGAAGTGGTGGCGGTGGCGGTAGTGGTGGTGGTGTGGAGGTTTAAGAAATTGTTTGTGTTGTTATCAGTGAAGTGGTGGTGAGTTTGTTGCTGTGGTGGTTGTTGAGAGCGGAGGAGGGCAGTGTTCAGCCAATTCGGTGGTGCTGTGTGGTTCTCTGTTGCTTGCTGGTCTGTGAAGTGGTGAAGAGGGAGGTCTTGTGATGACAAGTTATGGTGATAGGCCATGTTCTTTGCGCAAGTCTTGGAGACAGACAAAAGAGAAGAGAAGAGAAGATTGTGAGTCTATTACAACATGGGATGTGTGTACATGTGCAGGAAAGAAAGAGTCTATTACAACATGGGATATGTGTATATGTGCAAGAAAGAAAGAGAGAGATGCAGAGGCAGGTGTGATGCAAGTACTCTAAGGAGAAGCGAGAACACGGTGAATTTTGAAAGTGTAAAGACAGAGAGATTGTGGTCTTTGAGAGAGAAGGGAGGGAGGGAAGGTGATGAGAGATAACGGTGATGATATGTGGGGTTACTATAAACGTCCAAGTTGAAGAAGAGGGAGATGGGAGTGTCAAGAGAGGCTGTAGGTGAGAGTGATTTTGGGTTTGTTTGTAGTGGTTTTCAGGTGAAGAAAACTGCTTGCAATCAAAGAAATGGGACTTTATATGTGGAGATTTTTTTTATTATTAGTATTATTATTTTCAATGTTCACGGTATTTATGATATAATTTTTTATATATTAAACCTTTTTTCCTTCAATTTCTTCAATCTAGTTACGATTTTAAAGACATTTATCCACGTCTAAATTAAAAACAAGGATGCTTGATATTACTAGTGCCATGGCTAGAATTTTTGGCATTTTAATGTTTTTTTCCATGAGATAAAGAAATATATCACATTGGGTTTGAAAAGAAAAATAATTCTTCTCTAGTTGTTTGTGGATTTGCTGTGTGTAAAATTTTGTGTAGATTGGATTTTTATATATGGGAAATAGTTTTTGATTAGTCATGAGATCAATAATTTAATTACTGTAAATAATTAATACAATTCAAACAAAAATGGTCTGGTTTTTGTTTTGTATTAATTCTTGTCTTGACCTTTCTCGACGCAAGTGTGGCTAGAATTGCTCGAGAGATGATATCAAATACCTTATCGAATTGGCTAGCCAGGGCCAGCAATGTAATTAAGGCCATGATTTGGTCAAGAAACTATTTTTCCACGTCAATTGACAAGTATAAGTCATTATTTATTTATTTATTTATTCCCATATATAGTATTTATGTTTAGCTATTATATTTATTTTTCAAATGTCAACACGGTTTTGCTTGTAAATTGATAGTGTAATTATCGTTTAAATTGCTACTGCTATCATTACTTAGTGTACATGGGTCGGATCCTTCCCTAATTCGGATGCTAATCATTCCCTCGATGCACGTAATCTCATTCGTATCAATGCTAATTATGTTTTCTTTTTTCAAGATAAGACAAAGAAAAAAGAAAAAGAAACGGTAATTCTTGAATCTACCCTTTTTCCAATATTCCTACGATATTCTTTAAATCGTTTTTACACTAAAAACTAGCTTCAGTTTTCCATGTAGACAACAAAATATTTCAATATCTAATTTTACTATTTATTACTGTGCGGTTGTTATTGTTTGTGATGTGTTTTTAATATTATTTTTCATTTGAAATATGATGATAAAATAATATTTTTAAAATTTTATTTATTTTTTTTTAATATAATCATTAGAAAACTTGTATCTATATAAAAACAATTTGAAAAATAAAAAGAAAGTTAATTTAGTTAATTTAAAGCGATATGTTTTGATAAAAAATTTAAATTATATATTTTTATTAAATTAATAGGGTCATGTGTTGACATGGTCAATTGTATTATAAAAAAATAATTCCTATATAATTTAGAAATGAGATGGTAAATTAGATCTATAAATTTAAGTTAGATTTAATAATAATATTTTTAATTTTTATTAACGGATGTTTAATTTGCGGTTGGATTGTCGTTTCATCTTTTTCTAAAAAAGTTATTTTAAATTAATTATTTTTTATATTTTAAATATTTTTTATTAAGTTAATATTAAAAATAAATTTTAAAAAAAATATATTATTTTAATATATTAAAAAAAACACTTTAAAACAAAATATGTACCTCCTTTCCGAAGATGCAACAGTAAACGATTGCCAAAGAGGGCAAAGAAAACTGCCGAGTTAGGCTTGGAGAGATTACAGTTAGAAGCGCGTGAGCACAGGGTGTAATGAAACAGTGGGCGTAGGTAGGTGTGATGACGTATGCTTGCCGTACAAGGGATGCAGCTAATCCATCCATCCATCCAATCAATCTTAAACTGTGGAAACATACGTGTATGTGCCCCAAGTACTGTTTGCAGCACCAAAAAGGCCTTGTTTTATTTATTTATTTATTTATTAAAAAAATAAATACAGAGATTTATTCCATGCCCTAATGATGTGCCATGCTCCCCACCCTCTCCCTCTACCGTTTCATGGTGTCTTTGGATGGATCGACAAAAGCCATCTCAAAGCTGTGGTTGCCACAGAGCTGCATGGGACGTTATTGACTTATTGTGTCCTATTTCAAGATATTATTGAGTTATTAATAAGATTTGATTGTGTCCTATTTCAAGATATTACTGAGTTATTAATTTAACATCAAAGATTGACATGGCCTTTTAAAAGTCCTTTCATTTTAAAAAAGTATATTTGATTTTAAAAAATATTAAATTAATTGTTTTTTAATGTTTTTTTATGGTTTTGATGGGATAATGTTGAGAATAAAAAAATTATTTTAATATATATTTTTTAAAAAATTATTTTTAAAAATATCATAAACCACTATACTCAATATAATTTGTAAGTTAATTTACTAGTTTGCTTTCTTCCATGACTCAATTACCTGACTTTCAAATTACACTAGATAATAATTAATTTAATGTGATTAGATTGATATAGAATATATTTGGCATTGTGATAGTGGTTATTTTTTAAATAATTTTTCGTGTCGAAATACATGTTAATAATATTTTTTATTTTTTAAAAATTATTTTTGATATTAGCACATCAAAACGATCCAAAACATACAAATTATATTAAATTTAAATTAAAAAAAATTAATTTTTTTTAAAAATATGATTTGTATCGCGTTTTCAAACCAATTTTTAATATTCAACTCATGATCGAGTGAGACTTCGAAGCATGACACAAAAAAAAAAAAAACCACCAACTATTCAACAAAAATCACATATGACACTCCCAATAACTTTGTTCAAGCTTTTGCTAATTTATTTCATTGTTTCACTCGTGACTTTTTCGTTAAACGAAATTCTTGCTATGCATCTTTATCCTTTTTATGAGTAGGTTTTCTTTATATATATATATATATATATATATATATATATATATACACATACTGACCTAATTAACCCTGGGGTATTAATTTGAATTTTAATTCCTTCAAAATTTTATTATTTTTTTTTAATGGAAGAGAGTTCAAAAATTGTCTAAAAAAATAAATTATCTAACGAGAGTAATGGATTAGTAACAAATTGTGTGTGTGTGTATTTTAATATCAACAATGAATTATCTAAAAAAATAAATTATCTAAGGAATTTGCAACGAATTGTTCGTTGCTGATGTGACGATATCAACCTTGTGTTTATCCACAGTATCTTGGCTTGTTTCCATCATAAGCATTATAATTATATTTTTTTATTGTATTTTGACTTATTTACATTAATGAAAGTTTAACCAAGTTTTAAATTGCATTACAAATTTTATTTTTGTTCCATTTATTATTACTAATAAAGTAGTTTTAGATATTAATGTATGTTGTTTATATAGTTATTTATATATGTTCTACTACTTTCAAAATATCCATAAATAATTAATAAAATTAATAATAAACCAAAATATAAAAAAAACATATAAATTAATAAAAAAAATCTATATAACCATCAATTGATTTTTCATTGCTAATTAGAAATAATTCATATAATCATCAACAAGAAAATCTATCGCTAATATCAACAATGGATGGATTTTTCAAAAATAAAAAATCTGTTGCTGATAAATCAGCAACCACAAATCTACAGCTGAATTTTTTTTTTTTTTGCTAATTTTTATCAGCAATAAAATTTAGTTTAATCTACAATTAATTAGATAGTTGTTAATAGCTCTATTTTTTTTTAGCATTGGAACAACAAAATTGTTTATTTTATTTTTAAGAAAAATCAACCCAGAAAATTCAAACATCCATTTGAAAAACTTATATATATACTTGTAATAATATTTATTTCCAATAACATCCATGCAAGATATAAATGAGATTAATCGTGTCTGAAAAATAACAATCAAGCCAGCGAACTGAATGGTTCCCGAGACCTGCATGCATGCACATGAAGAAGCCTCGAGAGTGAGAAGACAGAGCTGGACTCCTGTCCTCCGGCAAAGACACATTAATTTCCGATATTTCAGCAACCAGTCCACGAGACAAAATCTTGTTGGGCATATAGGGGATGCCTTTGTTCGCATTTATGACATGCAATAATAATCAGGGAAATACGAAGGTCAGAACCTGTTCCAGAAGAGGATGTACTGATCTCCAAATCCAGTAGTTGTAATTAATTTCTTATAATATTTTTCATAAATGCTAAAATCAGCATTTGTCTTTATAGTCAAATCATCCAGGGGGCTTCCATGAACCAAAGCTTGTGTTCTTGTAAAGATTTTCGATGAAATTAATCTTATTCTTCGTTTGGTAATATGATTTTAGAAAGGTTTCTTGTTAATTTAGGCTATTAATTAGGGTTTTAACGTGCCGGATAAGATTGATACATGAATCTTCCGCATCAATTACAATTAATCATATAATTTAACGAGAAAAACAAGGTTACATGACAATTAATTACGCCATATAAAGCTGTGCCAAGCATTTTGAAGTCAAGAACATTGTTACATGCATGGCCCCAGTTGAACCAGCTCAACTGATTGAACAAGGCTGGGGCTTAAAAGATGAAAATTGAATCATTATATTTCATACAACACGTACACTTCAATATTAAAGCAATATGAACGGTGAATTTTCAGGTAGGAGTGTTTATAAATTAATCATGTGCGAGAATCCCAGAGCTAGCTGGCATAAATTAATTATCTGGGGTTTTTTCAACATGAATTAATTATTCCAGGGTTGAAATTGATATTTAAAATATTTTTTAAAATTTATTTTTGACGGAACATTAAAATGATTTTAAAATATAAAAATAATAATTTAAAGTTAAAAAATTAAAAAAAAATCTAAAAACATAATTGGATATAATATCTAAAAGTAATGGGTGTCTGTGTAAGCAGCTTATATAACGAGGGGAACACGGTTTTGATGCTTGTTTGGCTGTTCATGATATGTTTTACTCCGTCAAAACAGAGCAAATTGCTATGGAGAGGCAAGTTAATTAATGCTATTTGTGTGCTGTGTGGAAAAGCTGCTGTGAAACGGGCGACCATTTTTATTTGATTGTTCTTAATTACTCGAAGGCTAGCTGGAGTCGTGTTGCAAACAGAAGTCATGGGAGCTGGTCTTTCAAAATTGCGGTGGGCGGTGGCAAATTTGCGAAAAAGACTGTTCAGGCTAATTATTGGCAAAGTGGGATGGAATGCCGCTATCTAGGGTATTTGGAAGCAAAGGAACCATCGAGTATTTGGCATGGGAGCTGGTTAGTTCTACATCTGATGCAGTGATCGAATGGATTGGTCAAATGCTTTAGTTGTTGGTATAGTTTGTTTTATATATATATATATATATATATATATATATATATATTTTGCTTACCATATACTTTGTTAGGGGTGTGAGTTTTTTTTTAATGTAAAAAATATATATAGGTACTAGAAGCTTCCTGACATTGTTATTAATCTTGAAAATAAAATTGTTTTGGAATTTTTTTCTAAAAATAATTTGTTATATTAGTGTATTTATAGTTTATCTTAACCAACACGAAGTTTTTCACTAAAATTATTATTTATATTTTAAAAATTTAATAATAGTATTTAAAAAACTGACCACTAATTGAACCTAATAAAAAATTTCGGACAATCAAAGAAAAAAAAAGGAAAATGAAAAAAAAAGGGAGGGTAATTGTATGCTTTATAGTAGGGTGAGCTCCATGTTTTTTTTTTTATCAATGGAAATGCTCACTTATATTCAAAAAATAAAGCAATATGAAGCAAGCATACTAAATACGAAGATAAAAAGTTCTATATTCAAGTTGTATGGATCGATAGTTTATAAATTCATAATTATTATTAATTGATAGGGTTATCATTTGAATAATATGTGCCGCTTTTAATTTTTCTTTTGACCCATTAGACGTATTCCTTTTAATTAATTAAGTAAGTAATTAATTAATTATATATATATATATATATTGGCGTGAAGTGGTTGTCCCTTGGCATCCAGCAAGGGGAGACGTAAGCTTCTAACATACAAGTATAGTACTTCCAGCTAGATAAATAAAGTGTTTGGAATTTGGAGTACGGTAGGTAGGTGTTATTTTTTAAAATATTTTTTTTAAAAAATATTTTAAAATAATTTTTTTATTTTTTTAAATTATTTTTGATATTAACATGTTAAAATAATTAAAAAATATTAATTTAAAATAAAAAATAAAAAAATTAAACTATTTTAAAAATATTTTTAAAACATACAAGTAAAAAGCGCTCCAAAACCCGATCGAGGCCCTAAACTTTCTCCGAGATTTGCTTAGCTAATTGAATGTCATCCCTTTAACCTTGGAGCGTGCTTTCCACGTCACTTAAATTTGCGTAACAAATTATCAGCTAATAAAATCCAACACTGGAGACAGCAAACAACATTCCATCTATCTCGCTTACCGGTTTGGTCAAGAATCCATCTAGATGGTTTCCTTTGTGATTACCGGCTATTCCAGTCACTTAACACTGAAGAACATAGTTGTCACGCAATCCCACCTGCTCCGAGCATCTCCATGATAAAATTTATAAAATATATCAACTCGAGTTAATTAAAAAATTAAAATATATTATTTTAAATAAAAAATTTAAAAGAATTCCTTGAAAGAGACTAGGTTTCATCCTATTTAAGTCAATCAGATTATAAATGGATAAAATTCAAATTTAACTTTATTAATATTTAAAATGTTTTAAAAAAACTTAGCAAAAATCAATTTTCAAATTAACAAAGTTATTAAATATATAAAATTAAACAAATAAAATTAAAATAATTTTACTTTAATTTAAATTTTAAGATATTGTTTGATAGTAGTTATTTTTTAAATGTTTTTTTATTTAAAAATATATTAAAATAATACTTTTTTATTTTTTAAAATTTATTTTTAAAACCGGCATATGAAAAATCTAAAATTATTTTAAAAAAATTAACTCAAAATAAAAAAAATCAAATTGTCTTAAAATTACTTTCTGGATTAAAAAATAATCACACTCCAAGTTAACACAAGGGTTGAGGCTCAGGTTTAAATAATAAAAATAAATAAATTGGATACCTTCGATTATGTCGCTCCTCTCCGCACCACTCGCGGGAAATGGAACTCATACACACGCGTCATCCTATCGTAGCTTGAACCACAAGTCGTCCCTAGCCAAGAGCACGCGCCATGAACGTACCGAATGAATAACGTCCATGTGGAACGGCAGGAGGGTGGGGACAACTGAGAATTTTTTTGACTTCCCTGACAGCCGCCGGCTCGGTGGGTGTTTGTCGGCGTGTTAATGTTTAGGTTTTTTAAAATTTATTTTTAATAACATCGTATTATAATAATTTTAAAATATATAAAAAAATTTAAATAAAAATAAAAAATTGAATTTATATATTTGAGCCTGGCTAAAAAAATAATGGTTTAAAACATGTTTATTTTTATATTTTAAAAGTATTTTTTAAAAAATACAATTGTATTTTTTTATATATTTTTTAAAATTATTTTTATATGTTAATATCAAAAATAAATTTTAAAAAATAAAAATATATATTATTTTAATATATTTAAAAAAAAATAAAGGAACGTAATCAAACTTACTCAATTAATGCAAAATTGCAAACTGCTTATGATCCCACACCTTTAAATACTCATGGGGTCCACAACCAAAGAAAAAATCGTGGGCTTTGTGCATGGGGCCCAGTTTTATAAGAAGTTGGGTCCAGCAGAGATAGAGAGAGAAGGGACTGTCCATTAGGGCCAACGTGCCCTATGGTCCCCTGCCTAGTAGCTTGGCTCTCTTTTGTTAGTAATTTATTTTTTCTTTTGGGCAGGGGACCAATGGTTCTGCCGTCCGACAAACGGCGAATAAGCAAGGCACACTCCATCTAAAAGAGGAGATAGGCTCGAGTAATTTCTAAGGGGACGTTTGGTTGTCTTTTCTTCAAAGGTTTTTGAGGTGATCCATGGACTTGCATGCTTCCTTGTCCATTCGGTATCGATGTAGAGCATGTTTGGGAACGCGGTTGAACCCGTGTTTTTAAAAAAATTGAATTTTTTTGGTTAAAATTTAATATATTTTGTACATTTTGGATCGTTTTGATGTGCTGATGTCAAAAATAATTTTTAAAAAATAAAAAAACATCATTAACATGTATTTTAGCACGAAAAGTTATTTGAAAAGCACCCGCAATAACTCCGCCCAACAAGCACGTAGTCTTTTTTTTTGTTAACTATTGAGAGAAAAATGTTTAATTTAATCAAATAATTTTTACCTTTTCCATTGGATTCTATTTATAATTGCGTTTTAAATTTTTATTGTATAAAATTTAAAATAACTTGTTTTTTTATATTATTTATTTTACATGTAAAGATTCATCTCGCGGTAATTTTAATACCTAGGCACTAGGCTAACCTCTAGATGTTAATATCAGGGATGAGTAAAAAAAATTAACAAACAAATTAAATCGAGAAAATAAAATAAAAATAACTGAAAAAAATTAAACCATGAAAAAACCTGATTACACCAATTAGAATATTTTAAAAATTATTTAGTTTAGTTTCGGTTTTATAAGTCTGAAACTGAAAAACCTTAACCAAACCGAACCGGTTTAGTTACAAATAAACCGAATAAAAAAACCAAATCGAGACCAAGCTCGTCAAAAAATCCAAAAAAAACCCCAAAAAATAACCAAATATTGAGTTTTGATTTTTAATATAAAATAATCGAATCAAAACCGGTTGGTTGGAACAATTTTATTTTTTACATTTTACAAAAATTTAATTTGATTGTTTTTATTTATAAAAACAAAACCAAATAAAAAATAAGCACCCATAGTCAATATAGAATTTAACTTGGGATACCATAGAAGGACTTGATTAAGGTGACGACATTAATTAAGGTAACTCTCTCAAGCCTCGTTCGCAGGTGTGATTTTGTCGTTTAAAAGAACTCACTGTGAAGGTAAAATTGATGGTGTTTTTGTTCACTGCCTCGTATCCCTCGAAACTGATTAACTGCGCATGCCTTACTGGTTCTGACCATTCAGTCGAGATGTGAATATTTTATAGCTGCATGCCCTCGTGTTTCTGTTCTATCTTCTGGGTTGATTGTACGGGTGGTAATAGTTATTTTTTAAAATTATTTTTATTTAAAAATATATTAAAATAATATATAATTTTTATTTTTTAAAGTTTATTTTTAAAACCATTACATCAAAACAATATAAAAAGAAAAATTTTAATAATTTTTATATATGTTCATAATTAAAAGAAAGAGTAATAAATATATTCCCAATAAATTAGTGTATTCGTATAAAAATAGTTTTCTTCAATCATAAGCGAATACATTTCCACCTCGTGAGCTGCCGACTCATGGGTAGAATATATATAATTTTGAAGTGCACGTGGCACGAAACCAGGCTTCAAATTTCTGTCTAGTTTGTGCTGGAAGTCAAAAGCTCTCTCCTCAAACTTTTTTTTATTTTGTCTATCGCTGTTTATAACCATGCGGGTTAATATTCAATTCCTTCTTTTTGGGTTTTAAAAAAGAAAGCCATTCACTTGCACTTGCCATGCCAGTTCCAAAATTGGAGGTGACAAACACTCGTCCCTACCATCCAATTTAACCACTATGCATCATATAACTTTTTTTTTTTTTTTTACCATAGATATTCAGGTTAGATTACGCACATCTTGACTAATTTTCTGAGACTCTAAAATTAACGATCATGTAAACATTCAATGGTCATAATATTTATGGCACTAGAACTAATGATCTCTGAAAAGCAAATACAAAATCTGACCAGCTAAGCTATAACCGCATTTCTTGTTTTTTTAAATAGTTTTTATTTTTATTTTTGAGGTTATTTCAAAACATGTAGATGACATCTTCCAATCAAATTTATCTTTTATTTATTTTTTAATATAAAGATTCCAATTCTAATTTTACATTTTTAGAATAACTTGAAGAATAGAAAATGAGTCTATTAGATATATATTAGATCTAGTTTAGTTTAATAGGTTGATCTACAAAATTTAAGAATTTGATTTGGATTGGATTTTTAATTAAATTATATAAAACATTTGATTTTATATTTATTTAACTAACTCGGTTCAATTTGAATGAAATCAATAAAAAAATAAATATTATTTAATAATAATAATTAATCTAAATTAATATAATAACCAGCGCATAGATCCAATAATCCAATAGTGCATGCCTCTTTCCAAGTCAATCAGGATGTGATAGCTATAATAAAGAGTGTACCCCCACACACACACTAGAGAGGGAACTTTCCTATCGCTAATTAGGATATCCGAACAGTGCGCGAATGGTTATACAGTTGACACGTGTTCGACTCCAAACCTAAAAAACGTAAATTATAAAGTAATAAATGAAAAAAAAAAATCCAGTAAGACGCGGTCTAGGTTTCTTGGGGTATCCGCTACGGTGTTGCTCAGCGTGCAATTTGCTGTTGCTGTCACCATCGATCAATCACAGCCGGCGATATGATATACATGATCATCTTCCTTTTGGACGGTTGGCAAGGCCCACACGTTTTACACGAGCCGATAAAGAGCAACATCCACGGTATCCCAATTTCACGCACTTTTGGATGCACTAACTAGTAAATTAAGCTATCTTAATATCAACACCAAATTTTAAAAAGAGAAGATTGATGATTAAAAAGAGAGTAGTTGCATTTAGTAGGTTGATTTCTTGATTAATATAATAATATGATAGGGTAATAGGTAGTTCTAGCATATTTTTTTATCATTAATATTATTTTAGTGGGACCAATTCTCACAAGGTGAAATATAAAATATATTTTGATTGTGGGGTGTGAGGAAAACGTGTTTGTGTGAGATTTGTCCATGTCTTGTTTTTTTTTATTATTTACTATTATAAATATTTGGGTCAGCTTGTGTGTATCTCGACTAATCATACGGGCCCTGAAGTTAACGATCATGTAAACCTCTAGTGACTCTAAGGTTTATAGGACTTGAACTGATAACTTATAGAGAACAAATCTAAAATCTAACCAGTTAAGTTAGTGATTTTGTTTCATGTCTTTAATTTTGAAAGTGTCAACTCCATCCAATACAACAAATGTTTACTTAAGACATTAGGTGATTTAATATTGTTTTCCTCTATCGATGCAATTGCAATCATACACAAAAAGATTGGAGCTATTCCACGTGCTTGAAAATATTGTACCTCTTTTTTGCTACAATGAAAATAAAAGAATAACAAAGAAGCGTCTTCTCCGCGGCAGCTAGTAGCAATAAAATAAGTAATAAGAAGAAGAACAATCAATGAACAAGAGAAAATCCAAATATAAAACTCAATCATCCTCTCTACTCTTATCTTGACTAGGAATTAATCCACACAAGAGTTAGCTTCTCCTAGCTACAAAGTTCTTTGATATACATAATAATTGTTCCAATTAAGATGATAGTGCTGAGTATTATCATCAAGAACAAGATGTAAAGTTTCTAACGAGTCTGAGTTACAAAGGATTTTTTTCAAAGCCTCGAGTCCAAGCAACCAGCAAACAATGCTTTAGAGCCATAAGTTTTGGAAGGAGGTTAGAGGCATAACTAGTAAAACCCGTGAAGCCCGCCATCTAGGGTTTCTAAAATAGTTTTTGCTTACATCTAATTTCACAACACCCATGCTCCAACATTGCCATGTAATTGAAGGAATTTCCTTGCACATGCTATCTTTATTCTTCCTAGCAAATTGATAGTAAGATATAAGATGTTTAATTTGAAGCATTTATGCTCATATACCTCTTTTAATATTAATTAAGAAGATAGAAAAATATTATTTTGAAATTCATTAAAAAATTTAATCTTGATATATGAAAATTCATTCGAGTTATTTCAATGGATAAACATAAACAAAAACTTATAAACATGGTAAACTTGAAAAGTATTCCAAGGTGAATTTATCCGTAATATCTATATTAATTAAAAAAAAAAAAACAACAAAAACATGCACCACTTGAATTTGCAAGTAGATATACCTTTTTTCTTGTTTCCCATCAACTTAATTTTCAAAACCCCTCTATTAGTTTATGTACCATGTCACTTTCACGAACTTTGATTAAGATCTTGATCACTTAAACAAACAATAAAGGAGTTGAATCACAACCCCATGGCCTTATTTTAATGCTAAAAAGATTTGGCTTGCTAGACTGTCCAAGATCATGGACTCCGAACACAAGATTATCCCATCGATGCTAGCAAGGTTTCGATAAAGCTTGCGAGGGATAACATTCCCAATAATCGAGGAAGAAAAACCTAATAAAAAATAGCTAGCTAGGTCGCCTTGTGATGCCCTACGTCTATTCCAATCTCATATAGCGTGTTCTTTAAATATTTTTTTATTTTAAAATAATATTACTGAGTTGTTTTCATGAGCGTGTTCTTAGTTTCATAGGGAGTTGTTCTATAATTTTCTTCTCGTTTTTTTTGCGATTCATTTTCTAATTAGATTTAAGACTTTTATTTAATTGAAGTTGTAACTTACCAATCACATATAGCATCAACATGAACAACAAAAAATATTGATGAATTAACTTCAAAGTATGTAGCTTAACTAGTCAGATTTTCTTGTTACTAGTTCAAATCTTACAAATTTTTACTAGTTTAAATCTTATAAATTTCATGGTCACTAGATACTTACATGGTTATTAATTTCAAGGCTCGTGAAATTAATCGAGGTGCACGCAAACTGATCCGGACATCTATGTTAATAAAAAAAAAAAATGTTGTTGAATTTTTAAAATCACAAATTATGGGATGCTGGTTGATTTCTCTGTACATATGTCACATGTTATGAATTATTGAGTTTAATTGGCATGGATATGATTATTATATGATTTTTTATTTAAGAATAAGCTTAGACGAGCCAAACAATTTTTTGATAAAAACATACTTCTAAATCTTATTCTAATTATTGGATCGGATTGAGGATAGAGATTGAGATTTTGTAAGTATGTTTTTTTTTAATAATTCTCTTTATTTTTTTTTTAATTTTTTTTGTGATTCATTTTCCAACTAGGTTCAAGACTTTTATTTAACTCAAGTTTTATCTTGCTATTAAAAAAAAAAAACTTGGTTTTTGTAGACAGCGAGTTGAATGCGGCTGGGAATCGAGGTTGTGGAGTGGGGCAGGATTCTTTTTGGAAGAGTGAAGACTTCAGAGAAAAGGTGTAAGGTAGAAGAGAAGGACTCTCATTGAAGAAGACGTGAAACATTTCTGGATTCCAATTTGATCTCCATCTGTAGTACATAAATGGAGATTTTGACTGCTCTTCTGAAAATGAAAGCGCCAACTGCAGCAGTGGATGGCATATGCATTTTTTTACCTGCCCACAATTGTGGATCATGCCCAGCTAGTCTTACACTTTTGTTTAAGATTGCGGTAGATTTTGTTTTTGAGTGCATTTTAAATTTGTGTTTCATCTTTTAAAAAAAAAATTGGTGTTTTTTTATGATTTTAATGGGTTGCTGTTAAAATTAAAAAATTATTTTAATATATTTTCAAATAAAAAATCATTTTTTAAAAACACTATCTATTATAATCTAAAATACACTCTTAATGTCCGCTTGTTTGAGTGGTGCCTCCCAATCACTCAACTAAAAAAATAATAATAAAATGATAAATTATATAATCACCCTTAACACACCCGACAATTACCCAAAAAGAAATCAATATAAAAATATAAATATACCCTCATGACAATGGCTTAGAATTTTTAAATTTATAATTCTACTGTATATTAAAATATAAAATGCCCGTAAAGATTCTTGAACAGAGTTAAATATTATTTTGCTGTAATAAAATCATTTTATTATGGATAAACATGATATAAAAAAAAAAGAACAATAAAACCCTTAAATAATTATCAAATGACAAATTGACTAATCATGGGGAGGCAGCAAGTTAATTTCATTCACTGATCAGATACTAATCATGGGGAGCCAAGATTGACCAAACAGAAGATGGCCTCTTCAACCCTTGAAGAAGAACAGACAAACACTAGCAGTCACAAACTTTTATCTTGCCGAGTTACCTCAGTCTTTTTTTTTTTGTTTTTTTTTTAAAACTTAAGAGGTAATAAAACAAATATTTCTAGATTATACTTGTCTAGGCAGTTCAAACACGGCATTATCATACATTCAAACAGATAATTAGTCATCGAAATCATTTTGAAGGCTAATTTCTTGCCTATAATGGTAATCCATGTCAAAAGAGCTCAAGAAATATGTCCAATTCATGGACATGGAAGTGTCTGATTCCGTTACGCGTGACAAAGGTTGCGAAATTGCCCCACCAAGGATGTGATTGCCTTATCCATAGGATGATGATGGAGCATACATGTGTTGCTTGTTAAAGACTTGTGCTTTGTACGAGTTTGATCTATACCTTTCAGAGGAGCACTTGTCGGGAGAGGTGGATAGTGCAAAATCAAGGAGAAAAATGGCATCAAGTTAGGACAATTATAGAGGGGGGAATTTGGCTTAAAGTGACTCCCAAAAGAAATGCTTAGAAGATGTACTAGCAGCACTAGATAGTGTGATTCATTAGTGTTTGTTCATCGAGTTTTCTCTCCAATGAAGGCTTCAACAACAAGATGCTCTTATCCTTGAACATGTGAAAAAGATTTGAGACTGAATAATGATACATCATGCATTCGAAGGGTTTTTTCTGAGCTTTTTGCAAGGATGAGGAGTGTGCTGAAACTTGGATGAGCTTGTGCCGTGGAGGCGGCAGCATTGAAGATCCCGTTTGTTTTTGCTTTTAAAAAGCATTTTCTAAAAAACTTGAAGGTTTTTTGTTTTTTTTTTTATTTTATTTTAAATTAATGTTTTTGATGGTTTTAAGTTATTTTGATACGTTGATGTTAACAATAAAAATATTATTTTAATATATTTTTTAATAAAAAATTAAACCGCTATTTCCCACTTCATGGTTTCCCTCCCCTCAAATTAGGCTTTCTTCATGGACCACAAGAGCACTTCTGAGACACTACTCCTTCATGGACCACAATCCCACTTCACCTCTTTACTCTCACTGTTACAATCATGAGATTTTATTCTACCAATATGCCTTGCGTAGTTGAACTTTTCTCAATTGTTTTGGAGGGTAACCTCAATTTTATCTCCAACTTTTTACTCAATTCTCAATTTCATTCCAAAAAAAAAAAATATCAATTGGGTCATTACATCCATATTGGGTAAATATTCTCCATTTGATTTGCATATTATACAAAAAAACTAGATTAAGTGATATTCGAATTAATTTTAAAGTATCATATCATTATTTTCAGCAAAAAAAAAGAGGCAAGACTTGAACTCTATAATTCTCATCTCTCTTACTTTGCAAGGGCAGGCAGAACAAGCACGTCTTCCTATTTATGATGTTAATGGGTTCCTGCCCATAGTTAGTCACCTTCTTCATCTTTTTGCATGTCTCCAAAGTCACAGGGGCCTTGTTCATGGCGCGTGGCCAGTCTCTCAACGATCCCCATCTTTTATACACTGTTACGAGTTTCGAACAACGATCCAAACAGGTAAAGGAACCCTTTGCCCCACCAGCCATTGTAGGTGATATGATAGATGAGGAAAAGGGGATCAAAGGACATATAATTTTGGCTTGGTTTTTAATGATAATATGTTTTCCCAGTCTCTCTCTGTGATGTCATGCCATTTGCTCACCGAGAGAGAGAGGAAAAGGGACTGAGCACACAGACAAAAACTACAGCTGAGACCACATTTCCTATTACATGATGTTGATTGCACACACACACAATTGGGAGAAAGAAAAGGGTGTCATAAGCATAGTAGAAAGGTTGTTGACAAGTTTTGTGGAAATTGTTCTAGCAATGATAGATAGCACTTGAAGGGATTTTTCCATTTCGAGGGAAAAGTGTAGGAGATGTAGAAACTAAGGACAAATAGATTAGTCTGCTAGGCAGTGAAACCGTATCGATACTGTGATTGTTGGGTGGTGTGCTCGTTATGCAGAAAGATTTCTGACTTGTGAGTGAGAAAAATCCTTTCACAAATGTGTGAAATAATACACAGCAATGAAAACACATTGACATTGATCATTGCTGGGGGATTTTTCATGTGTTGATTTCTGACTATATCAGAACATGACAAGGGAGACATGTTTGATTTAGACACAATAGGTTTGGTTGCTGGATATTCAATACTATTAAGAATCTAACATGTGATTTGAAATAGATCAGCCATTTTATTTTTTGCTTTGAGGGGGATGCATTATCCACTATACAGTAATTAACATATTTGATAATGATATATATTTTTAAAACTCGAGATAAATATTAAAGTATCAAAAACCTGATTTTAGTGCGGCTAACCGTGCGGTTGAGCGTATTTCCAAATAAATTCTTGTTTTTATAATAGTTTTTTATTTTTAAAATATCTAATTTTATGTAAATAATAGTAAATAAGAATCATATAAATACGTAAATACAGTATCAATTTTAGTTTTTTTAGTTAATTTTTTTAAATTTTGATAAAAGCTTTACATGACTACTGATTTCCATTCATTGGAAGCTCGGGATGTTATTTTAATAGATTAGAAACTGGTGCTGGTGATTTACAAACCAAATCAAGGATGATTTATCTTTTTGTTTAAATCTATGTTTCTTTTGAGGTGAAATTGTTGATTGTTGCTTCAAGTTAATTCAAGGGTCTTGGTGTAGGAGAGTAGTTGAAAATTGCAACAAGGTCAATTCTAAATTACCAGCTGGTGAGTTTGAAATATGAGCTTTCTTGAAAATGAACATGGAGAAGGCAGCACAGAGAATGTAGAAATTGCATGCCAAGGAAACTACAACCCTATAGCATATAGCACTTAGCATGGGGAACATTAGGTGAATGAAAACAACTCATCACTCAAGATGTTTCATGAAAATCTTTTGCTTTTCATTTTATATTTTCCCGTCACATTTTCCATTTGTTTCCTTTCTTCTCCCTCCCCTCTCGAAAACATGGCTAGTAAGACTTGGCAAGTCCTGCTCTTGTCCACATTACCATGTATTGCTAAGTAAATAGATCGAACACCTTCACATTTTTATCACGGCATGTTCTTTCTAGAGCTGAGTAAATGGGTTCAATGGATCTCATGGGAAAGAAAAGGGAAATAAAAAAACTGGGTACTTGACATTACCATGTATTGCTAAGTAAATAGATCGAACACCTTCACATTTTTATCACGGCATGTTCTTTCTAGAGCTGAGTAAATGGGTTCAATGGATCTCATGGGAAAGAAAAGGGAAATAAAAAAACTGGGTACTTGACATTAAAATTGACGATGAAGACCAATTCATCCAAGTAATCATATCATCCATTGCCATCAAGCATATCTAATGACCAACACGATCACTTCACGAATCTTTAGGTCTCAAATATGTTTTATATGTTCATGTACAAACTTCACAAAATCTAATGGCGTGGTAGAGATAGTAGAAGGGTGCCCAACTTTCAATCGGCCATCCTTCTGACAACCAATTGATATAAGTTTGAGCTTCCATACTTGAAACCCTTAATTTTTAATCCATGTTGAGCTTCCAATACGAATTTGATAAGTAATCCCATCACACACACACACACACACACTCACACTAATGGTGGTAAAAAGGAGGCATTTCGTTACCAAATTGAAAGGTACAAATTTTATTTAGAGTTGGTGAAATCTTATGTTTTCTTAATTAATTACATTCTTGGGCTTAATCTTGGGAGATGGAGGGCATACCTACTAGCACATCAACCCTCAAGGTCAATGCTCGAAATGAGACTATGGCACCTAGGCCACACCTTCTACAACTAAAGCCACATAATGAAATGATTAGATAGCTCTTTAATTTGAATCGACTATGTAACTATAGAAATTTGAAAGGTCTTATCCATTTGTTACATTGAAGGGTCAAATCCTGCGAGCTAGAGTCCGTCCACATTCGGGAGCCCCATTTAGGTCTAACCTACTGTTTTCTAAGGTTGTGTTAGTTGATGTTTAAAGTTAGATATAGACAACCCAGAAATTAATACCAGAGCCCAGGATGTTGGGTTCCTTAACCAAGAAGCTGATTAGCCAACCTCAAACGTCCAAGATTCTTGGTTAAGGATCTTGATCATTTGATTAGCCCAAGATTCTTATAAAATCTTGGGCTAATCCCATTTGATTAGACCAAATAGCGAGTTGCAAAATTCTCTTAATCATTGGATTAGCCCAAGATTCTCATAAAACCCCGACCAAAATGAGTGAATATAGGCAGCCTAAGCTGAAAGACCCCTTTCAGATGCCAAGCTTCGAGTTCGAAAAATCCTGACACGTCAAAAACCCTAATTAGCCCACAGGTTTTGCTTGGGGGTGGTTTGGCTAAGTTTGTATCGGCTTTTTGTTTTTTAATTTTAAAATTATTTTTTTCTTTACTTCAAATTAATTTATTTTTCCTGTTATTATATCATTTTAACATGTTAATATTAAAAATAAATTTTAATAAATAAAAAAATATTTTTTCAATACATTTACAAATAAAAATAATCCGATTGGTTAAAAACAAAAGGGAATAAGAGGGTACCATTTTGTAATTGACCAATGGATTTACAAGCACATACAAATCACAAATACAGATTTAGTCAAATTGATTAAGAGAACAACTAGAATAGCACAACAAGAATTGTATAGCTCGCAGAACTCAATAAAACTGAGTTCGCAGTGAAGCTGCCAAAAAACCTCCGCATTTGAGCAGGCAGCTCTCCGTGGCCGTACAACCCAACATATAAGTTGATTCATCGTCTTGGACAAGAAACAAAAATCATGCAGTCCCAATGACACGGACATGGAATGGGGGGCCGCGACAGAATATTGGCTCCTCAGGTGAATTGGTTTTAGCTCGAGCTCTGAGGAGGTCATTAGCATCTTCTATCAGGGCAGCAGCTATTAGAGTGTACTCCCCAGGTACAAGAAAATACAAAGAGAAGGAATGCTTGGATTCTTGGAGGGGAGGAACCTCTATGGTTATTCCATTCAGAACACCTACCAAAAAACCAAGCACAGTCATTGATCGCATCTGTCATGGTAGTAGCAATATGCAGAATTAGTTCTCTACCTATGGGAGGCCAAGGCACAGATTATGCTGATTACCAAGGAGGCGGCCAGAAATGAAAAGATTGAATATTTTATGAGCGAAACTTATTGATGCGACATGAATATTTCACTAGAGTGAGTAGCGGGTAATAATAATGAAAGAAAGTAAATGCATACTAACATCCCTCAACACAATAAAGCCTTACCAGACCACAAGACAGTTGCCTTGGTACCCTCAACGCAATTCTCTCCAGCTACGTCCCTGCATGTAATATTAAGACTCATCCTGATCATTTCCTTGGTGTTATTGCGAACCAAGACTTCCATAGGAGTCATGTCATGTGCCAAAACAGAACCTTTAGGCCTAGAGTCACCAGATTCTTGCGAGAGATTGTTTCTAACAAGCCTGAAGCCAAATGTCAAGGGATCTGGTAGCAGTACATCCATAGCAGATGTCTTCAGTGCTGCCTGTATGGCATCCTTGATATTTAATTCTCCAGAGCTGGTCCGGCCTGATTGCCACCGGACCTTTATTCTGGATATCAGGTTATTAATGGAAGCTTTTAGTTCAGCCTTGGCACTCTTTTCTGAGAAGCTTGAATTTCTGCTGCCAGCAGCCCCATCAGGCTTAAAATCCTTCATGAAAAAAGAACCATCAAGGATAGGTAATTTAAAATGTTCCAGTGGTATTAATACCCTAGCAGAGAAATCCCTATCGATTCTTGTTTTTGGATAACCATATTCAGTAGCATCTTGACCAGCAGAAAGCTTGTCCTCTGTGCTATCCAGCTGGACAGAGACACTGATTTCGAACACCAAATCGGTTGGATTAGACAATTCTAGTTCCAGAAATCGCAGTCCCCAACTTCCTCTGAAAGGATCAATCTTCACCAGTCCATCCATCTTTGTTTCAGAATCAATAGCTTCTTTACTAGCACTATTCTCTAGATAAATTGGTTTTGGAAGATTTTCACCAACATGGGCAGGAATTTCCATTGACAGCAAACGAGCCTTTACAAAAGACAAACCTTGCAAAACGCATATGTTCAAGGGAACAACCAGGCGTCTACCAGGAGGCACAGCAGATCCTTTTGGAGGATCTTCACAATCTGTTAATGGCCCTGAAAATCAGAAAGAAAAGGGCAAGCGAAGAAAAAATAATTTATTCACTTAAATTCTGTCATGACATTCAGAATACTATTTATAGGGGAATGAAGAGATAAAAATAGCTTTAAACTAACAGCAGAACAAATCTACAAAATAATAATTAACAACAGTCTATTCAGTCAATTCTCAACAATAGACATATATAAAGTGCAGAAGATTCTAAATGCTGGGGGGGTTGGTTTCAAGTAACTAAAATCTCATTTATATATATATATATAAAAGATTAACAGCAATTTGAAAAAGAACGGACTCTTAACTCAAGTGGTACTGACTACAAATGAGCTAAAACTCAGTTAGATAACAATTCTTTTGTGCGTTTAAATAATTTACAAACAGAAGAGGTATAGGCTTGAGACACCTGACCTCACATTTCCTTGAATCCTCCAAAAACAAACTAACAAAGTAAAAGCATATACTTAAAGTATTGCAAGCCCGCACTATGGTTTTATGGTAGAATAAATCTTTGAATTGGAGGACTAGCCGGATTATTTCACCCAAAATTATATGGCTAGAGCAAAGAGAAGATAAACAACAAAAAGTTTCTGTCAGCCAATAGCTTTCCCTTTTTGCTCAGAGTCTGCAGAATTAAATATCAAATCTGAGGGGGGTAAATGTACAGAATGAAAATTACCTGCATAATGAATCAACAGTGACGGGCTACTACTGTCCTTTAACTGTCTTCCTGTGCTTCCAGAAGCATTATCAAGGTCCACTAACCCAAGCTTCCAGGCTTTCAAGGTCACAGGCAGGATCACCTCAGCACCAGGTTTTAAAGGAAGAACGGATTTTAAAGTTTCATATGATATTGAGAGAACAGAATCTTGGTGTTTTCCTGAGAGTGAAATATGTGCCTGTTCAACTGGAACAGTGCCTGCATTAGCCAGACTAATATAGATTTCACGTATCTCACCTTCATATAAAACTATTGCACCATTACCCCCAACAACATGTGAAACCAGTGAAGGCAGTGGTGGTACAACAGAAATATTTGGGACAGATACATTTTTCAACTTTGGAGAACCACAGCATCTGAAAGGGTCAGAAAGCACAAGTCCTTGTGCTGCACCATGGAGCAGATTATCTACATCCCTGAAGAGGTGTTCAGTAATAACACCAAAACAGTGAACAGTGCACCCTGGAATTGTCACTAGCCCCACTGAAGTTGGGATTCCAGATAAGGTGATCACCTTCGATGAATTGGGAGGGAGATCTACACTGATGGGAAAAGGATCAAAATTTCCTGAATGCACTGACAAGTAGATACTATCAACCATTAAATTAAAGCCACATGGGTTTGCCAACTCCACTAAAATCTGGACTGGTTCCCCAACAATCCAAATCAGCTCCTGCTTGCTGCTATCATTTGGTTCCCCTTTGCTGAATGGCGTATAAATAAAAGGCCCTGAAGGAGCAGATCCAACCCACCAATCTTCTCTTCCTGGATTGCGTTTTACAATATCCATTTGAGAGGTATGTAGAGGAAAAGAATACAACCTAGAAGAAATAGACAGATTAATTGGATGATGATTGCCAACTTCAGAAACTGATATGAAAAGAAAATGAGACTCCATAAGCAGCTTTCTTGTTGACAGATTCAGTAAATACAGGACCATCTGCTATAAGTTCTTATACACATATTCTTTGAACACCCAAACAACAATAGACGAAAAATAAAATAAAAATGAAAGGACCCACAACACATTTACTACTAGGTGATAGGTAAAAGATGATAGAAAGCGAGCTAAGATTCCACGGATGAAGCAAAATACCTTACAAAAGGTAAGGCAGGATCACTGCATCGAATCCCAGAAGGCAGCATCTCCGATGAATTAGCAAGTGCACGAGCAAGGCCATTCTGTCCAGCAGGTGTGATTAGAGGGTAATATGATCTTAGAAGCCGAGCAGCAGCGCTCCATGCAGCAAGAGGATCTCCTGCACGAACAGCAGATAGCAGTATCTCCCTCAGCACAACCATTTGAAGCGTGCTCCATTGAGACTCAAATAAAGAAACTACAGACTGGTGATGCATTTTCCCGCTATCAGCATGACCTGATCCAACCTCCTATCAAAAAGAAGATAATTCATGAAAGGTGAGAATTTTAAAGGACGCCAGGAACACTATAAGCTCATTTCTTTCACCCATTGTTTGGTTTACGTGACAAGTTTAACCCTCTCCCTTTTCTTCATCTCTTCTTTCCTCTTTTTCAGCAGGATTTGATCCTGATTCTCTTGAGACAAAACCAAATGAATTAACTAGCTAAGCATCAGTAGACATTAATCAAGTTACAGGAGGACTTTATGTAATTATTATGCAGCCTTTTTCTTTCTGTAAATTGAGAGTGCTGCATTTTCTAAGCATAAATAGATAGATTTGTTCGGGGAAATAATGTAGTTAACCCAGAGGAATCCACGATAGATGACTCCACACTACAGCCAGCCAACAGTACAAGCATCCCAGCAACCATTACATGCATGGTTTCAAATTTCCACCTGGCTTGTATACTCACATTGATATGAGAATTATTGGAGATGGAAGCTCTGCTCTGAACACGATATGCTTTGGTTGTCATTGCCAAAACTTGCAAAGCACTAATAGCAGCCAATTTGCTGTCTTGTTGCAGATACAGCTGAGCAACCTGCCTAGTAAAAAAGGCAGCTTTCCTCTGGTAACCAAGAGTTCCAAATAAACGAGCTATTTCGACATATAGTATGAGTCTATCAGTCGCATCAATCAAAGATTTTGCACCATCTGCAGCACTTGTCAGCAAATCCACTACATCCTTAGCCAGCTCTCTTCTGCAAAAACAAGGACCGTTACTTTGAAAATTGCTTTCAAGAAACAGAAGCCTTAGCATCTTAATTTAAAGAGCTCTCTTCTGTGTGTATCTTCTTACGTTGTAAAAAAAAGTTGAGAGAAAAACATTTACCTGCAAAGATATCTTGCCAATTTTAAATCAGCTTCAAGTTCAAAGCTTAAAGGTGAAACCCTGCATTCAAAATATTAAAATAAATTTTGCACTTAATAAGATTAATTAAAATATGAAAATAAATCACCTGAAGATCTCTAGGCAGTCTATGCAAGAGCATGACCTCCTAATATATGTAAAAATATAAACCAACTGCAATTATTAGGGAAACAGGCCTGGAAATTATATTTTACACTGTGCGATTCATAGAACAAGAGTAGAGAGATTGAAAACACATATAATATAATGAGAAAATTTGCAGTTTCACTTCCTAGCATAAGCATACAAAAAAAAATTAATTTTTAAGCACTATTTCACATTGATTCAGGAAGAAGATGTTTAAAAAGATAATCGATCAACAAGAAATTACCTCTGAGCATTCTCTGGTATAAATGACTTCTTGTAATGCAATATCACACTGTTGTACCGATACCTAACTTCATCCTCTAGAGATGGGTCTTTCAGGCCTATCCGGTCTATCTGATAACAGGTAAAAAAGGAAGGTAAGTAATTGCATAACTGCAGGGTATGCCAAAGATGTAGACATTAACAGGACCCATCATTCAAGAGGAAAATAACAAAGCCTTAAACCAATCAGCTTTCGCAGAAACTTCACTACGGAACAGGGAACAGCCTAACTACTCATAGACCAACAAAAGGATGTGTTTGAAATGAATGTCATTTTATCATTTAATTCAAAAGGCGCACATACCAATAAGGCACAAACACTACCCTCCAATGCCCCAGCATACCAGAAGTAATCTGCAGTCAATCTGGATAATTCCAATGCGGTAGAATAATGAGCATTGGCATCAACAGGAGATCCTGCCAATAAACAATAATCCCCTATAGTCTTTTGTGCACGACCAAGTCTTCTCTTTTTAGCCTTGATCACCTGTAATTTTTACAAAACTCAAAATTATCAACCTACAGGGTACAAAATACATGGCATCACATTACAAAATAAAAACTTTTAGAATAAAATTTCCAGATTCAAAATCCTTAGGACACCTAAAAATAAACCTCCTCTGAGCTTAAACTAGCTTGAGAATCCAAAGGCGTCTTGAGTATAGTTCCAGCAGATTCCGCTTGAAATACATACTTCTCAAATTCCATCAACAATGAAGCTGCGATCTCTTGCATCATTGTCTGCAAATGCATCTCCTGCGTTTGACGATCTGCCGGCGGAAACAATCTCAAATTCTCTCCCTTTTTACCACCATCCTCTAACTGTAACAAAACCATGAGAATCAAATCACTGATCAGCCAAATATGAGAGACAATTGCTTGGCATTTACATCAAAAACCACCTCAGATTCATTGAAATCAAAACCTAGGTTCATTTCAAAAGCAGGTCCGCAAGCAAACTTGAATCCCAATCCCAACTCCCACTCCACTCCAAAAGTTTCATAGATTAGTTTCATTCCTCATTTCTCACGGAATCCTAACCTCCTAGTTTAGCAAACTAAATCACATTTAAATCTAAAACACCTAATATCCACGTAAATCTCTATAATACGTAATCCAACAGAAACAACACATGAAAAGAGAAATTCAAAAAACCATTCCTTAGCATTTAGCTCAATCATAATCATAGTCATTGTCATTGTCATAAATTTTTTAAAAAAAACAATATAATTACAAATCCGATCCGATTCCAATTAAGAAATAAAAAATTTACTAAAATACAGCGAAGCAACAAACTAACCTGAGAATCACAAGGAAAAAAACCGAAACAGCGAGTAACACGCGCAGAAGCGTAACCTTTACAGACTCCATCGAACTCTTCAATAACTGAATCAAGATCAGGCGATAACGGACAATGAAAAACACCAATAACAGCCAAGATCTTACGATTTGACTGGAAATCTTCCCATGGACTAGGCGGTGCACCGCCGAGGACGAATTTGAACCGGAGGGAACCAGTTTCCCAAGGTTGATTGGTGAATGGTGATTTTTGTTCTTCAGTGTAGAAGGAGGAGATGGAGGAGAGTGGGATCGTGTGATGGTGGAGGAACATGGAGTAATAGTCGCGTAGGGTTTGGTGAGGGATTTTGCCGATTGGGATGATGGCGATTCGGATCATGGCGGAGGTTTCTACGCTTACGTCTGGTTCCATGATGGGATCAGACGGTGATTGAAGGTGGAGGTGTAGGGAGTTGCAGTAGGGAGTGGAGTGTAAGACTGACAACGTTAGAAACTGGAGAGAGGGGTGGAGTAGGGAAACGTTTCGACTTTCGGTGGTTGCGTAAGAGGGAGGGGGACGAGAGGGTGTGTTTGGCTATAGGGAGGTGGGAATGGTTTTGTTGGGAAGAGAGGTGAGTCCTTCTAGTTGTAAAATAGTTTAATTGAGTCCTACTTCGTTTTGGAAGGTTACAAGAGCAAGAACAAACGGTACCAGTCTGTGCATTTAGGTTGTGAAAATATTAGGAGTTGTTAAGCCTGCAATGGTAAATACTAGGGCTCGTTTGTTTGCAGGGAAGTAGTTTTCTTTTGAAAAGTGAATTCCTGGGAAAATGAATTCCAGAAAAGTATTTTCTGATATTTGGTAGTGTAATGAAAAATAAGTTGGAAAACACTTTCCAGTGTTTGGTTATGTTATGGAAAATGAGCTGGAAAATAACTTATTAATGTTTTATTTTTTCAAGTTTATTAAAATAATGAGGAACAAATATTACAAATTAAAAAGTTGAATGAGAATGAAATTGAAAAAAAAAATAATTTCATAAATTATCTCAAATAAAATAAATAATAATCAAAATAATAGAGATCAAATCTAAAAAATTAAAAAAAATAAAAGGTGAAGAAATTAAAATAATAATAATTAACATTTCATAAATTATTTCAAATAAAATAAGTAAAAATCAAAAGAATGAGGATCAAATTTGATAGATAAAAAATTTCAATAAAAAAATGATAAGGAAAAAGCAAATAGCAATTATAAAAATAAGGACCAAAATTAATATAAAAATTAAATTTTAAGAGAATAAATTGAAAAATAAATATTCAAAACAAATTATATATAGCAATCAAAAGTTTGAGGATCAAATTTGATATAATCAGCAAATAATGACATTTCTAAATTTTTCACAACTTCTGGAAAGTGTTTTCCGCCCAAATTTTTCAGGAAAACACTTTCCTGAAAACCAAGCCAAATTTTCCTTTGACTGGAAAGTGTTTTCCGTTGACCAACTTTCCCAATGGCAAACAAACACATGAAAGTTTGGAAAGTGATTTCTCGGAAACCACTTTCCGGAAAACAAACACAGCCAAAAGAGAAAACACTTTTCTAGAAACCAAACCAAATTTTTCTTTGACTGGAAAGTGTTTTCCGTTGACCAAAAAGTGTTTTCGTTAACCAGAAAGTGTTTTCCGTTGACCAACTTTCCTAGTGACAAACAAACACAGGAAAGTTTGAAAAGTGATTTCCCGAAAAATAAATTCTGGGAAACAAATATGGCCTAGATGAGGGGTCGCGTTGCACTGTGGGCCCGTGCTATTTATTCCATATTATATTTAGCTGCTGTAAATATATTTTTTTTAAAAAAAAAACTTTAATAACCCGTGCTATAATCATGATCATCTAAATAAATTAGTTTTATATAAATTAAAAAAAATGATTATTGGATCCAAATAAAATGGACCTAAAACCTCCTGAAATGAGCTTAAAAGATACTTTAAAATAGGCTTGTTCAGGTTTGGTAGCCCAAGCATAATGTAAAATAGTTGCCCAAATAAAATAGGCTTGATGTATTAGCCCAAGCCTAACTCTCTAGAGGGCATGAAAGGTGTTCGCCCAAAATGTGCACATATTCAGCCTTGTTGAGCGTGCACCCCAGCACCTCCGTGTGCTCGAGAGTACACCCCAAACCTAATATACTTAGGTTTAGAAACGTGCCTGAATCTATTTTTCACCTTTAATAGGCCCGAGCCCAACATTTAAAAAATTATTTTAAAAAATAAAGTTTATTTGTATTAAAAAAAACATGGATGAATATAATAGTGTCTTAAAATTAAATACAAATATATATATTTTTTTAATATATATATATATATTAAAAAAGACATGCAAAACGGGTGATCTAAATCATAAAATTAGGATAAACTGATTAAAAAGAAATTGAAGATGATCACAAAACCATTTTTTTTAATAATAATCTAGAATGATAAAATAATAAAATAAAATGAGGCAAAAAAAGATGTTGAACTATATTAAATTTTCAAAACAGTGACTTGGATTATTAGATCAAAAACATTATAATTGAGAAAATCACGAAATCCAATCCTCAACAAATCAAACAGCAGATGAAAATCAAGAAAAAATATCAATTATATAAAAAGATCTAAAAAAAAACTATAATTAAAAGAATGGGGTGAAAAATAAAAAATAAATAAATCAGAGAGCAACAAAAAATTTTCAATTTAAGAGTTAAATTGAAACAAAAAACAAATTAATAAAAGGAAAAACATATCAAAAGAATGAGGGTCACATTATAAAAAAAAACATAAACTTTTATTGAATTATGAAATTGAAAATCAATAAGATATTGACAAAAAGAGAAAAATAACAATAAAAAAAGGATTGGAATGTAAAAAATAAAACATGACTAATTATAATTGAAGGACTGGATTAAAAACAAACATGATATTTATTAAAGAGATAAGAATAAAAATAAAAAATAAAAAAAATAAAGATAATTTTTTTTTTTTAAAAAAAGACAATTACATACCTTATCAGGTTGAAGAAGAAGAGGGGAAAAAATCGATTATCAACGACAAACTACATGTCATGCGTCATACTATATGAGGAAGAAAAAATGACTGTACTTTTAAAGATACAGTGAAAGGACAGGTTTGTCCTTCAAGTAAAGTCTCACTTGCCGTTTAAGGACGCGTTTGGGAATGCGGCTGCGGCGCGTTCTCAAAAAATTTGAATTTTTTTTTTTTCTAAACTTTAATATGATTTGTACGTTTTGGATCGTTTTGATATGCTGATGTCAAAAATAATTTTTAAAAAATGAAAAAACATCATTGGCATGTATTTTGGCACGAAAAGTTATTTGAAAAGCATTCGCAACCACAATACCAAACACACTCTAAAAGGCACAAACACACTCATTTGCTAGCACATGATAAGCACACTCCAGCACTGTTTTTGAATAAAAAATCAATTATCCAGCATAAAATAATTAAACACTCTTTATGCCACCAAAAATTACAAAACAATCCCGTGTGAAAAGGATAAAGATACCTCTAGACACATGCTCTTTTTTTTTGGTATTTTAAAGGCAAATACATATTTTTACTGTATTATAACAAGTAAAAAAACAAACAAATCATTGGTCAAAAGTTCAAATTTTTTTTATTGAAAGTAAATGAATAATTTTACTGTTTTTTTTTTAAAAAGATGAACATATATATTTAATAATCTTTTAATAATCAATGAACCATTAAAAAAAAGGATAAAATTACCCCTGATATCAAGACTTTTAATTTTTAAACTAAAAAAATTATTATAACAATATACAATAATTTATATCTAATGCTATAGTGAAAAACTCATGCCCTTTATTTTCGTGGTTAATGAGAAAATTCAGAGTATATCCTCCTTGCGTGGCCACTGTTTATTCTCCTAAAGTCCAATTCTTGACTCTAAACCACCTTTCAACTCAAGTAAAACTTAAAAGCTCATAGTGGTAAAAAAGTATTTTTTTTATATAGTTTTTTTTTTATATATATTTTAAATTAATATTTTTATATTTTAATATCATTTTAATGTGCTAATATTAAAAATAATTTTTAAAAATAAAAAAAATATTATTATAATTTTAATGGCTACTAATATTTGCACCACTATAGATAATTATTACACGAGGAATGATCTGAAAATGACCTGAAAATAGATTTAGATTATTAAAATATGGATCAACTCGTTGACTTACAAATCATTAAATTTATTTATATTAATTATTTTTATAAAAATAATATCGTTTTATTTTAAAAAAATAACAAAGTTTATCCCATCGAGTTCAGCTAGACTAACTAAATTATTAGAAATCTAATACATTAATCAAGTATTAGTGAATTAATATTTTTTTATTCAATTTAAATCTTGACAGGTTTGATATTCCAAGTTATAAATTTCTAAAAAGTTAAATCAGATTTAATAATTATACCCTTACAGTCAATAACTTGGCAGAGATTTGAATCTCGTCGGGAAAATACTTTGAATATATAATTAGCATTATTTATTTCACAAAGCTATATAGACAGCTTTTTGGAAAAAGTAAGGACATAACAGTGAAAGCATCTTCTCTTTTTTTTGAAGTTCTTCTCCTCAGAATTATTGAAATAGTGATGTACAAAAAGCAAATACGCTGCAAACATAAAAAAGCAGGAGGAACTGGAGGATCTTGCGAGGAAAACGAAGCCAAGTTCTCATTACAGCCCCGTTAAGCGAAACACTTTTAAAAACATCCTCACAGCCCTGCTGCCCTAAACCACAAACATAACTGCAGACTTCTCTACATCTTTACTCCAACAACAAAATTTTCTGGACGACTCAAGATAGTGAAATTCAAACTAGGAGGATGTCAACATGATGAATGGATGGCTTCTCCGCTTCAAATGCTAAAACAGAGGATCATGCTTGATCCGTTGGCAGATTCATGTCTTGAATACTTGAATCTGGGATTCAAGCTTCAATGGGTGACCCAGATAATCTGGTTTGGACGGGTAAACATGAAAAATGCATGCCTTATCCGCTTCGAATGCTAAAACAGAGGATCATGCTTGATCCGTTGGCGATTCATGTCTTGAATGCTTGAATCTGGGATTCAAGCTTCGATGGGTGACCCAGATAGTCTGGTTTGGATGGCAAGCAGACCATGGAATCTTCAACAAGCTCTGATCTTACAGATTTATTAACAAGTCTAAAAACCAATCCGAAATACAATTTAAGCTGGCAAACACAAGGATTTATCACAATAAAAAGATTTCATTTTTATTTAAGCTGGCAAACACGAGGATTTAACACACTAAAGATTTTCAAGTACATCATGAACAGGGATTTCAAAAAGATAACCCCTAAAAACAAAGGCCATCAAAGGTCATCTTGACAGGCACCTGTTACAAATTTAAACATGATAAAACTAACCATCTAACTGTAACCTTAAACACCCCGAAACACCTTAGAGATTCTAAATTCTAGCAATTAACTCACACGAACTGATAATTAAACTATACACGGAGAAACAGCGAGCGCGCGCACCCAATAAGACTAAGAATTTTAAGGTCAAGCAATTCGATTTCTCCCCTTGAAAAAATACGGGATAATCGAATGCAAAACATCAAAAAACAAAACCCCATCTACATCATAATCTTCATTCTTCAAATCCCATCTGCCAGAGCAGCAGCAGCTGCTTCAAAACCCACCAAAAGAAACCTTGATGAAACTACAAACTAAGGCCTAAAAGCTTCATTATCTCACTGCTTGCATCAACAGCAACAGGGTCATTCGTCTTCTTTGTGAAAAAGCCAGGTAGAGGAAGAGAGCTGGGTGGCGGGGACGTAATAAAAGCCGATCCCGCATAAAAACCATTAACTATGTCCTTTGACTCAGTGAGTCGGACCTGAGTCGGAACCAGAACGGCATCAGGACCCAGCTTGTTGGTTGAGAGGAAACCCAGGTCTTCACTTTTCACAGCCTCTGTGTTATGACTCCCTCTTGGAGTCTCATCCTTCTTGCCGGATTCGATTAAATCTTCTTTGCCTCGTTTGAGAATCTTGACTTGTCCCATAACAAGGTTGCTGTTGTTCTTGGGTGCAGCGGCGCGTGGAGGTGGTGATGAGTTGGGACTCCGTTTTCGGCGGTTGGGTTGTGCCCGGTTTGGGCGGGGGTTGTTAGGGTTAGGGTTCCGTGTGAACCTCACCCGTTGTGGTTGTGATTGTATGGGATTTTTCAGGCAATCTTGAGGATTTACAACAAGAACTCCCATGTTATTTTTCAAGAAGCAGATCGAGAAGACAAGATTTCTTGGAAACAAAATACAGTAAACCTATAGAAATAGAGGAAGAGAGGAAACCCTACGTTGGAGTTAACGTGGGGAGAGAGGAATGGAGAGGGTTAGTTTTATAAAGGAAGGGGAAAGGAGGATGAGACCGTGGATTTGAGGACTAGGGGGCAGTTTCTTATGCCAGTCTCACTAGGGATACGTGAGAAACACGGAGCGGATTTTTTTTTTTTTTTTACTAGTGGTATTTGGCTTTAAATTTCAACCGTATTTTTCTAAAATTTCCTTAACGTTGCATTTCTTACTTATTATTTTTTAATGTCATCCTCAAGTCACGATAACTTTCTTTATGCAAGTGATATTTATCGTAAAAAATAATCACTGTTTACGCAGATGTTAACTCTTTCTCTCTTCATACTTAAAAAAATTAAATTTTATTATTATTTTGATGTAAATTTAAAAAATAAAAATAAAATATTATTTTAATATATTTTGAAATAAAATATACTTTAAAAGCGTGTTTTAAAAAAAAATAATTTTTTTATTGTTCAAATACAAATTTTAAATATAAAAATAATATATTATTTTAGTATATTTTTAAATAAAAATTAAAATAAATAAAAAACATCATCTACCCCCACCGCCTAACAAACCTTTATTTTAACAACGTGATTTAAGGAGCGTGATGGGGGTAGCTGGGAGAGGGAATACCCCACCAGTGCTTTGGTTGCGAGAGGCTCTGTATCTGACGTGGGTTAGATGCCACCGGTGCCATAATTATCGTCTGTCTTAAATTTCAGCCCTTGTGGTTTCTCTTAACTACGATAATGCCACGAACCACTCCAACCGTTTTCTTGCTGTCATGCTACTGCTGGGAACTGAGGCCATTTCTCTTAAAAGTATGTTCGTTGGTAAGATAATGGTTGTTTTTTAAATAATTTTTTGTGTTAAAATATATATTAATAATTTTTTAAAAAATTATTTTTATTTTTAGTTAAAATATATAAATTATATTAAATTTTAATAAAAAATTAAATTTTTAAAAAATACGGTACAAAATAGTTTATATATTTTATTTATTTATTGTTAAATTAATAACATTAACTTGTTATAGCAACAAATCCAAATTAAAAATCATAAAAAACATTAAGATACTATTTGACATTGTGTTTGTAACTGCGTTTCATTAAAATTTGAAAAAAAAAATTTTGCTAAAATTGAGTGCGGTTTGTATTTTTTGGATCGTTTTGATGTGTTGATATCAAAAATAATTTTTAAAAAATAAAAAAACATCATTAGCATGTATTTTAACATGAAAAACTATTTGAAAAACACCCGCAACTACACTGACACACACGCTCCTCTTCTCTACTGTGAACCGAAAAAAATCCGTCCAGCCAAAATTAAAGAAAAAATATTCTCTGTACGGCCGAAATCCTTTTCGAATGTAATGGGAAAAAAAAAAGCACACCAGATGTCAACTTTATGTGTCATGCAAGCATACATAAAAGATATGCTCGGTGCGTTAAAAAGCGTGACAGTTTATGTTTTTAAATATTTTTTTAAATATATTTATGATTTTTTTAAAATATTTTTTAAAATTTTAATATAATTTAAAATAATGAGAGTAATTTAAGCAACTTTTTTTTTATTCCAATGAATTCTCAAATATGAAAAAATCTCACCCTCGCTCCCTTTGCTTGAATTTAAAACTAACAAACAAACAATTTGATGCCTGCTCCATTATCATACAGGTCAAAACTTAAAAATAAATAATAATTAAAGCTATTTACTATTTTCAAAGAAAGAAATTGATCTACAGGAGTTGCTTAGGACCACAATTCACGAGAACCATGCGAACAGCAAAATTTCGACACGGTTTGGATCTTTGAAACGCGCTTTTCACTGGGAAATTCGTGAGGAAAGTTCCTTGGTCAATGAATCATTCTGCGATGGATTTGAAAAAAAAAAATGGTTATTTAATTAATTTACATGTGAAAGAGTCGACGATTTTTATTGATAATTAAATATTTGGCCTATGTTTTTTAGAGCAATCCAAATGATGAGATTAGCTAGAATGAATTTTTTTAAAAAATATTTTATGTTTTTAAATTATTTTAATGTGCTGATATCATGAATAAATTTTAAAAAATAAAAAAATATATTATTTTAATATATTTTTAAATAAAAAATAATTCAAAAAATAATTGTTATTACTCTTCCAAATACCCTTTAATATGTGCTTCACATGTTATGACTTGTATGATTGTGATTTAATAAAATAGATTAAAAATATATATAAATTATAGTTTTTTTTACAACTAATTTTTTTAAAAAATAGTAAAATCTATGTAAAATTATGGTATATTTTAATAAAAAAATATTTTTAAATCTATAATTAAAATAAAATACAGAACCACCCGGGTAAATGTAGCCTCGACAACTTAGCAATGAAGCTAGCGAAGAAGCAATTAATAAGAGCAGATCACAAGATGCAAAGGATCTTGGATACTTTTTGTAATTTGAAAAAATATCAATGGGCATTTTTGTAACATCGAAGAGCATTGGATCCTCGATGATGAGAGGACAGCTGGACCCAGGAATTAGTATACGTGTTTCTTATTAAATGGAATGACGTAGACGTGGAAAAGACGTGCATGACTGACTGAGGCAGCCGACCTTTGCTTCGGCGGTCCGATTGGACCGCTCTGGGTTACCATAGACATTTGAACCGGCAGAGCTTTTTGTGTGGAGGAAGCGTTTCATTCTTTATTTTGATAAAGAGATTTGATGGAGACAAGAGAGCTTCCTGGATGGACAGATGGCACATGTCAAGGATGTGTCGAAGAGGACGAAAAGTTATTTTAGTGGTCGTGATTGATTAGTGTTTTGTGAGAAAAAAGTGAATAAATAATATAAATAGTTTAGTTGCAAAAAATATCAATATAAATATAAAATAAATTTATCTCTTTAACATAAATATAATTTTAGAATAAATTTGTATATTTTAAAAAATAAATATCTCTTTTATCATTGTCATCTTCATCTCTATTCTCTTAAAATAGTAACGAAATATTACCATAAATATGTACATTTCTTGATAATCTTACATGAATTATAAAGTATTTAGCTTTTCTGTCAAAAACAATTATCTTTCCAGCTATCTTGTTAATAAAAAATAAAAATGAAGTTTTCATGTATATCTATTTACATAATACTATTGACTTGAATAGTATATTTATTTTGTTTTTTTCTTCATAATTTATGTTTTTTATTATTTTAAAATTTCATCTCTCAATATTAAATTTATTAAAAAATTAATTTTATAATTTTTTTCAATTAACTTTTTACGAGACTATCATTATCTTATTATTTAGACTGCAAATTTGACAGGTAAACTCGTTTGATTTGAATATTTTTTTAATCAATTTTTTATTTTATTTTCATTATTTAATATTGAAATAATCTAGAATAAAATCAATTAACTTTGTGATTTGTTCTGACTTATTCTCTATAAGGCTATCTATATTTTATGATCAACCGAGTTAACTCAAGTCATTTTTATTTTATTTTTAATTGATTTTTTTTTTAATTTTATCTCTCAACATCGAATTTATTAAAAGTTAATTTTCATAATTTGTTTTAATTTACTTTTTATTGGATTATCATGATTTGATATCATGAATTATAGGTTTGACAATTTAACATGAGTTGATATGGGATATTTTTTTTAAATCCTTTATTAAATTGATTTTGTTTTCAATTTGGTCCCTCTACATTAATTTGTTTTATTGAACATTGGACTTTAGAATTTATTTTAATTTTTTTATGAGGTTTTCATGGTCTTATGATCTGGCATACGAATCAATAGATTAACATCGGTTAACCCGAATCAATCTAGTATATTATTGTCTCGATTTTCATAAAAAAATCTTATTCTTAAAATTTATTTTAAATCAAACTAAATTTTTACTGCTGATTCGAGTTATTTTGAAACCTATTAAATTAACATGATTATATTAGTTAAGTTCCCATATAAATTAATCAAGTTATTTTGAAACTTATTAAATTAAATACTAGTTAAGTTCCCATATAAATTAATTTTTTTTACTAAAACAGTATTAGCAATAATTAAATATTTTTTAATTTAAAAAAATTTACCGAATTTGCAGCGCATGCCAGCTATATAGTAATTCAACTACTTCGGGAACGAGAACCAGAACTGTATAATTAATTTTTAAACAGTTCTTTTATAATTAATTTTTTTTATTGTTTCTTATTGCACACATTGAAAATCATCACAGATGATATTGAAATTCATTGAGAATTGATTGCAAAGATTCCAAACGAGCAAAAATTGAAGTCCTATTTCTTCACATTCACGTGTGGTTGGATTATTTTATTCATATATGGGTTTTTTTTTTTAAAGTTCAGCATTTTGATGTATAATAGCCTAACTTATAATTTTCTCTGCAGCATAATATATTTTTTTTAAAAAAATTATTTTTTACAGTATTTGTCAGTAACAATAACTACAATGTAAACTCATTTTCTAGCCTTTAAAGGTATAGTTTATAGTTTAATTGATCAGGTTCTATATTTATTTTTTTAAAATCACCAGTTTGAATCTTACAAATTTTAGAATTACTAAAATTTTACATGTTTATTAATTTCAGAACTCATAAAATTAATCAAAATATAAGAAAGCTGGCCTAAAAACACAAACATTAGACCAAAAAAAAAAAAAACAGAAGTTAAAACAAAGACATGCCTCGATATTAATATATTTTTTAATATATACATTAATTTATGTTTTAACAATGACTTGGATGGGTCCAAGTGTTCGAGGACACTTTGGACTTTCCACTCGTTGTTGATCTCCAAGAATCTTTCAGCTTATCATCTCGTTATTCTTTCCATTTTCCAAGTCAAACATCTCATGCTCCGAACCGAATCACAGTAAATATAAAAATAAAATATCGAAACAAAAGGCTGAGAAATTTATTTGAAGAGGAGAGGAAAAAGAGCAGCATGGTACGAGGTCCAGCCATGGCTTACAATCATTCCCGGGCCTAATCACAGCTTATCCAATCCATTTCCGAAGAGGCACGGGCTTAGGTCCTTAATTACACTGCCTGTCTCATGAGCCCTAGGCCTAGTCTCTGAGCTGGGGTTATAATTTATCGCCATGCCAGCCCATGAAGAAACCAGGGAAGAAAAGACCCCCCCAATATAAAATATATATTTTGCAACAAAACAAAATTAATTTTTTTAAATACTTTTAAAATATAAAAACAAACAGTTCTTTGAAGAATTCGAGGGAGAAAATATTTCCGCATCGGTTGGGTTTTTATTAATTTTAAAAACTAAACCCATTTTTTTTTTATTGAAATTCTCCAACAAGTTTAAAATTCGAGTGGATTTTTATGGGTATTTCAGTCCATTTGCTCACCGTCGGCATATAGACCCACCTTCATAGTGAATTAAATGATTAAATTAGTATGATGTTTGCCAACCATGTGAGATTTTTTACAAATGAATGATCAAAGTCTTTGAAGCATAATTGCTTTTAGCATTTGGAACTTTACATAACGTCGAGAACCCTATCTTTTTCAGGGGCTGCATGTGTGGACATGGCCATTAACTCGTCCCTTTAATTAACCACATGATTACCATTTTTAGTTAATTTAAATTCTTAATGCCCTGAATTGATTTTGGCATTGCTAAAATCTCACTAACCCCGTAATTATTGTTCCCTTGATTATATTTTATGAAATAATTTGAATAATCATTCATTCATGTTCGCACTTGAGACCACTTATCTACAAATCCATTTGCTTATGTGTTTTAAAAGCAATTTTTTTAAAAATAAAATTATTTCAACTCATTTTAAGCAAAAAAAATATTTTAAAAAAATAACAACTATTTCATTATAAAACAGTCCTTAGAGTGAGTTTGGGATTGCACCACGTTCCCTTAAATTTTAAAAAAATTCTACTTAAAATATTTTTTTTATGTTTTTAGATTGTTTTGATGTGCTAATGTCAAAAATAATTTTTAAAAAATAAAAAAAGTTATTTTAATATATTTATAAATAAAAAAAACATTTTAACCCCAATAACCCACTAATAGTTAAAGATTTATCCTTTAATTTTCTAAATTTAAATATTATAATTAGTATTTAAAATAATTTATCAATAAGTAATTCTAAATACATCATATCGATATAGAATATATCCTTTTAATATTATCCGAAAATAAAACTTAGTCTTGATTAATACTTAATTTGATTTAAATATATCTCTTAACATTAAAAAAAATAAAATCATCTGGATGCTCATGCATAAACAAGTTCAATTATATAAAAACTCAAGCTCCAATAGTTAATTTAATTCTTATTATTATTATCAATAACCTATAACCATGCTGAATTAAACAGTATCAGACGTAATAATTCAGCTAAATTGGAATCATTTTCAAGATCTAGATGTGGATCCTCGGATTAAAGAACAAGGACCCTTAGAAATTAGAATTGATCTTGTTCAAATAAAATATGAAAAACAATTAGAATTAAAATAGAAATGGAACCCTGAAGGAGGACTTATCCGATAGGTATGATCTGTCACGACTGCCTATTTTGAAGCACACCATTTACCTAACACGTGACAAGTTTTTTTTTTAATTATTTTATTGTTGGATAGTCTACTGATTATTGATTTCATGTTATTGAATTATAATTATGTAAATGACAAGCTCAGACTACTTTTAGATCAATGCCGGTTTTTTTTTCTACGAATCCATTCTTGTAGCGGTCGGTGCCAGAAAGCTAATGCGGAGATGCTCACAGATAGGTTATACGAGTGTTAGAGAGTTTTGTTTAATAGTGTTTTTTTAAAAAATATTTTAATATATTTTTATATAAAAAATACTTTAAAAATAATTTTCTTTTAGTTCATTGTTGGTAATTTTTGTCAATTTTAGTACGGTTTTTTCGATAATGATTTTGTTAATAATAGTGCATTTAGATCACGTGTGCAATGGAAATAAATATTTTTTTAATTAATCCCAGGTAATTGAGTTAATTTGCAAATATCTTATTGTTTAGGGACCAAATGCAAATACCCAAGGAACTGTAAGGACAGATCAAGTTAACAAAGATGACAAAATTGGAAAATAAGAAAAAGTGCGGAGGAAATGGGTTCAGTTCAGTATCCAGTCGTAATCATTTTACTGTTTTTATAAATTGTGACTCCTATCCAGAAAAATTTATTTCAACTATATTAGTAAAAAATATTTTATTCAAATTATATCAAATTAATATTTTTATTTTTTTTATCAGAAAAGTGTAATTTTATTAAGTATAAAACTAGCAAGCATGGGTTTCTCACAGTACATATCTCGTTATTTATCCACCCTTCCATGTATTATTGTGGATAAATTCTTCAAATCTTTTTTATTTTTTTAATTTGATTATTAAGCTTCTTTTTTTTAGGGATTTAGTTTTAATTAAAGAACAATTAATTTTAATTTCTTATAAAAAAATAAAATTAAAAGAAGACATATCTAAATGAAAAAAACACCAAGCATGGATGACGTGTCATGGATTTCGAATAAGATGTACTTTGATCATCAAATTGAAAAGAAACACAGATTATACAATTTCAGTATCTCAATATTTTTTAAATTATATATTGGTACAAAAATTTATTTTTATTATGTTTCAGTCCCTGATTTAGAGAGGAGAGAGGGAGAGGTCATCAAATTTTAGCAGTAGAGGGATAAACATGTTGTCGAGACAGATTTAGACCACCAAAATAAATAATTTTTATGTCAAATTATACATTCTGACGAGGGGAGTTCATATTAGATGTTTTTTACATTTAAAGTCCGTGAAAAAAACATATACAAGCTTGGGTTGAATTTTTTGTTCCGGTTGATTTTGGTTTCCATGATGGTTTTTTAGTTTTTTTGAGGTCATGAATAGATTTATCATGATTCTTAAAGTGTTTTTGGTAAAAAAAGAGATAGAAAAACAAGTTTTTAGGTAAAAAAAAATTAAGCCCCGATATTCCTGCCATCCGGGATCCGGACAGGATTAGACGACGTATTGTCTCCCCAGGGGGCAACAAATAAAAAGGCTCCACCGCGTAGGTCTATTAAGGCAAGCCCGCACGAGACCATGACAAAATGGGTCAAGCAGACTGACAGGGTTTTTTTTATTTTTTCCTATTTTTTTCAATGAATGCTTTTTTTATATTTTTTTTCAAAAAAAAATATTTATATTTAAATTAATACATATCTCTCTTTTATTTTATTTATAAATTCCTTAAGAATGATGATTATTTTGTTTAGAGAATCCTTTTTTTTTAACTCGATCATCTTGACCATGAACTTAAACTTGATCGACTCTTGGATAATGTCTTGCAGCTACAGGAGTAATTGCTGATAAAGTTGCTATCGCCTGTGAAGGAGCACCGATGATAAACTGAAAGATAAAAAAATCTTATGGTAAGAGGGAGGGGGGAGGGATGGAGAGAGGCAATGAATAAATTGAGTTTTAAATTAATATTCCTGATCGGTATGATTTTATTTTCAAGTTTATATTTATTAATGTGTCTGTTTGGAATTGAAACAGATATTATTTTTTAAAAGTATTTTTTTTATTTAGAAATTCATTAAAATAAATTTTTTATTTGTTTTTAAAAATTTATTTTGATATTAATACATTAAAAAAATTAAAAAAAATATTACTTTAAAATTAAAAAATTCAAAAACGTTGTTGGACTACAATGTGAAACAAAACATTTTATTGTGTTTAATTATATTATAATAACTACTATTCCTGTGAAATATTTGATTTGACTGAAATATTTTTAATCTTTTATTAACTTAATCAGTGTTTTTAATAACTGTTTTAATTCCTGTTTTTATTAAATTTCCTTGAGTTTTTTTATTAACTTAATGAGTACAATAGACTGTGTAATTTCAATTTATTTTCCATGTACATTGTTAATTATTACCTTTTTCGATTTTTACTAACTTACTTTCCCAATTTTCATTAGCTTAATGATTACAATAATGATTTTAATATATATTCCCCTATTGAATTTTTATTAAATTAATGACCATGATAGCGATTTTAGCACCTATTTTAATTTAATTCATTTTTCACACATAAAGTTAATTAATCATTACATTTTCTGATTTTTATTAACTTTCCTTGAAGTTTTATTAACTTAATGACCATAATAGAAATTTTAATGATTCATTTAATTCCTTCTCCACATATAAATACCTTTTTCCATTTTGAATTTTTAATATCTATTTCCATTTTGAATTTTTATTAACTCGATAAATCAGGCGAAGTGAAATCCAGCCAGGCTCATTTGCTTTTGCCAGGCATGTCGTGTCTATTGGTTTAGAGGAAAGTTGAACAGAGGTCAAGTTTTTTTTAAAAAAAACAATCAATGCAAAATTAATATTAAAATAAAAAAAGAAAATATATAAATTATAAATTAAAATTAATACCAAAATCCCCACAGTTCAAGATGTAGAATGAAAATATATAAATTAATATTAAAAAGATAATTTATGTTGCAAAAATAATTTCTTAATTAAGAAAAACATAATTAAGATTATCAATTTAATTCGTTTTCACAAGTATCACAAGCAATATAATTAAATCTAATTATATAATTTAGTATTTTATTCTAAACATATAAGAATTATAATAAGATCAATTGGATTCAAATATTAATAGAAATTAAATTAAATTAAATTTAAGGATTTGGTTCCAGACATATTGTTTTAACTTTACATACATCAATTTTCTTACAGATGTATTAGAATTCGAAACGAGGAGACGATAACGTTGGAGACGTTGCCACCTGGGGAGTTCAAAGAATATTACACAAATCTATACAGAAATGCGAGAAAACGAAAGGCCAAACGACTGAAAACGAAATCAAAGGGAAAAATTATTATAATCGAAGTCATATGATGATTAAGCTGTGCCAACAGATTTCAAGTTGACATTTTCTTCAAATCAAATCAAATAAAATTTGGAAAAATAAAATAAAAAATTTGAACAAGACACCTAAGCCAATCAAAGCCTGCTTGCTAGGCCATTGCAAAATATTTCCAATCAAATTCCTGTTTCTATTTTTGACAAATTAAAATTGAGTTTATCATTTTTAGTTCGGTTTGGTTTTTATATATAAAAAAAACCTATACCGAAACATTTTTTTTTAACATACCGAAACCGAACCGAAACCGGTTCAAACTGACCGGTTTCGGTTAGGTTCGGTTTTTTAGGACAAAAACCGGTTTGGTTTAGTTTTTTCTAATTTGACTCAGTTTTTCCCCGGTTTGACTCAGTTTTTTTCAAAACATTGATTTTTACACAAAAAACAAACAAATAAACACAAAGAAAGAAATAAAAAAAAACTTCAACCAACAAAAATTATTATTTACCCCTTTTAAGTTTCAAGTTGTTATAAGATCTTATAATGTCGGGTCTAATCCAACAAGTTAATTTGATGATGTGTTAAATTAAGATTTAATTTAAATTAGATTTTTATTTCAATTTATTTTTAAAAATTCTGATTAACATGAATTAATTCATTAACACAGATGACTTGAACATTAAATTAGATTGATTCAAAATCAGATCTTATAACCATGCTATTTTAAAAGAATCTAAAATATATATATATAAAAAAGATATTTTAATTTTCATTATCAAATTTTATTAAGTGTTTGGTGTTGCGATATAAAATATTTTTTATTTAAAAATTTAAATTTTTTTATTTTATTTTTTTACATAATAACATCAAAATCATAAAAAAATATTAAAAAAAATCTGCTAAACACAAATTTAAATATACCCAAACATAATTTCAAATAAAAACAAACGGTGCCGCTGATTCAGGGCAAATGGGTTTTAACATGAGAAACTCCAAAATGCAAAAAACAAATTGGAATTTACCTGTCTTCCATGCTGGGAAGTAAATGGGCTCTCGCAGGCAACAGCTTTTTGTCATAAACAATTTTGTTATTTACTATTTTGCCCCCACAACTGCCCACATGATTGTGGTGTCGTGGCCCCCACTTAATGACTTAAAAACATAAATAGCTTTTTTCTGCCTCCTTTTTTGTTCCCTTTTCTCTCCCTTTTAAACATGGAGTAACAGTTTTAAAAGAAAATAAAAAAAGAATTAAAAAATATTCAGGAAAAGGAAAGGCAAGTCTAAGAACTAGGAGAAGATCCAAACCGAAGTTTTAACAATATACACTCTCTTCCCATGATGTTCCACCACTTGCAAGTTTGTAACTTTTCTTTCTGTTAGTCTGTCTTTTTTGAACCTAGCGGGCTAAGGAACAAAAGTCCTAACATATCTCTGTCTTCATGTGTTCTTTGCACTTAGAAACAAACAAACAATGAAGCTTCTTCATCTTGTTCTTGTTCCTCAAACAGTTCCTATTTGGTTTTTTCATCTGTGTCTAGTAGTAGTTCATGCCATACAAGAAGACCCACCTGTCCCTTCACCATCTCCCTCTCTCATTTCTCCTATTTCAACTTCAATGGCTGCCTTCTCTCCAGGTACTTGAAAGGGCCCCTTTTGTTTTTTCAAAAGAAATGATTTTGTGGTGGTTTAAGTTCTTTCAAAGATTCAAACTTCCCGTTTCAAATTTAAAAAAAGGACTGCAAAATCTAGTGCATTCATGACTTCACACTACACGTAACAAAGAGTTTAGCTCTTTGGCATGATCCCATCTCTCTGCACATTGTTGATAAAGTCTCAAGATTTAGTTTTTATGGTTCTTTCCTTTTTGTAAAAGCTTAATAAGCTAAAAAGTCTGCTTCTTTGTATAATTTGACCAGGGGTTGAATCGGAAATGGGAATCAAAGACCACCACCAGCATGATGACCTCCACAGGAAAATAATCTTGTTGCTCACTGTTGCTTGTTGCATACTTGTTATCATCCTTCTTTCTTTGTGTTCTTGTTTCATTTACTATAAGAAGTCCTCACAAAAGAAAAAAGCTACTCGGTGTTCAGGTACTTCGGTTTCTTTTTACCAACACCCCATCTCTAGTTTACTTCAACATTTATGGTTGTTGTTGTGCTTTATGTTAATAATTCTTTGGTTTGTTTTGCTTTGATGTGAAGATGTGGAGAAAGGGCTTTCATTGGCACCATTTTTGGGCAAATTCAGTTCCTTGAAAATGGTTAGTAATAGGGGATCTGTTTCATTAATTGAGTATAAGATACTAGAGAAAGGAACAAACAATTTTGGCGATGATAAATTGTTGGGAAAGGGAGGATTTGGACGTGTATATAAGGCTGTAATGGAAGATGACTCAAGTGCTGCAGTCAAGAAACTAGACTGCGCAACTGATGATGCGCAGAGAGAATTTGAGGTATCATCAATTTTCTGGTAGAATTGATCGCATCATTTTCTTTTTTTAGCTTTGCTTTTTTTTGATAGCGATTTATTATTCATTGGAATTGCAGAATGAGGTGGATTTGTTAAGCAAATTTCACCATCCAAATATAATTTCTATTGTGGGTTTTAGTGTTCATGAGGAGATGGGGTTCATTATTTATGAGTTAATGCCAAATGGGTGCCTTGAAGATCTACTGCATGGTAAAATATCTGTCTCATGTTTTTACTAGGGTTTACTGTGTCATGGTAGATGAGTTTTGGGATTTTGAAATAGAGAAGTGTTAATATATTTCTCTCTTTTTTTTCCTGGATTTTCGTTGATTCTTTAGGACCTTCTCGTGGATCTTCACTAAATTGGCATTTAAGGTTGAAAATTGCTCTTGATACAGCAAGGTGATATTTTATCTTTTCTGTAGATTTTTAAATTTCTTTTGCTTGTTTGCTTTTGATTCTCTGAGTATTTATTTATTTCAACTTGTTGACTATAGAGGATTAGAATATCTGCATGAATTCTGCAAGCCAGCAGTGATCCATAGAGATCTGAAATCATCGAATATTCTTTTGGATGCCAACTTCAATGCCAAGGTAAAAATGTATAAGATTTTTGAGTTTTTGTTAAATTAATTCAACTTTCAATTATTTCAATCTCTCTCTCTCTCTCTCTCTCTCTCTCTCAACTTGTGTTTGAATTCAGCTGTCAGATTTTGGCCTTGCTGTAGCTGATAGCTCTCATAACAAGAAAAAGCTCAAGCTTTCAGGCACTGTGGGTTATGTAGCCCCAGAGTATATGTTAGATGGTATGCCAACTGAACTGGTTATATTTTGACATCAGTAGTTTTGACTTGTTAGCTAGATGATGGAGTTGAGTTGAGAAGCCACTTTTTTTTTTTATATATAAGAGCTAGTTTAGGGTAGGTGAATTGAGGGAGAAGACTGATGCATTTTGCATGAATTTATGAGCTTAGAAGTAATGAATTGAGGTAGAAGACTGATGCATTTTGCATGAATTTATGAGCTTAGAAGTAATGAATCTCGGATAGCATGGTCAAAGCATCTCTAAATTATGCATTTTCTATGGAAGAATTTTTTGGTCAAAGTGTAAAATACTACTGTGTGTTTTGGCTTTCACATTCTATAACACTTGAATATTCTGTGGTCAGCCCTTTAGATGATGTGGCTAAGAGTATGACGCACTCAAGGTTCATCAACCAAATAATTCTTTTAAGGACGCCATTAACAGAGCAAATCACATGACAATCGATGAAAAAAATGTCAGCGAAATGCAAATGACTGAAATCACATCATGTTTGCTTTGCATTTTGCCATTTTCTCTTCCCTTATCAACAATTACTTTTTGAAATATTGTAGGTGAATTGACGGATAAGAGTGATGTCTATGCTTTTGGAGTTGTGCTTTTAGAGCTTCTATTAGGAAGAAGGCCTGTAGAAAAACTGACACCAGCTCATTGCCAATCTATAGTAACATGGGTATGTTAACTCCATATCCAAAAAAATAATGTCTTTTGAGAGGCAATAAATCAAGATTTCGATAACTATATTTAATGCTCTAGCTATTTTAAATGCAGGCCATGCCTCAGCTCACTAACAGAGCTGTGCTTCCAACCCTTGTGGATCCTGTGATCAGAGATTCAGTAGATGAGAAGTACTTGTTCCAGGTTTGTGAACCATAAAAACCATAGTTTACTTCTCCAATTGAATTTGTACAGTCTAGAAGTTTGAGGTGAACTCCAAGTTGACTGTTGACTATTGACTCATGCAAACCAACCCTGAAGAAGATTTTTTCCTTAAAATAATAAATCTGGATTGGTTGGTAGTTGTGAGTGGGCACAACAAAAAATTTGCCTTTGGTGAGGATTAGTCAGAGGTTATATCGATCTATTCTGCCCTAAATGTTATCATCAGCAAGTTAGGAGAGAAAATGATTGTTGAACTAAGAAGCTTGTCGGTGAATGCTGAGTGCGTTTGCCTTGAGTTAGGCGATGCTTAGGTGATTTTAGGGTTGATGTGGAGTTGGTATTTGCGAATTTGCTTGAGTTGGCTAATTGGATAGCAATATCTGCAGGTTGCAGCAGTAGCCGTGCTGTGTATTCAACCAGAGCCAAGTTACCGCCCTCTCATAACAGATGTTGTGCACTCTCTCGTCCCATTAGTTCCTCTTGAGCTTGGAGGGACACTAAGAGTTCCACAGCCTACAACTCCCAGAGGTCAACGACAAGGCCCATCAAAGAAACTGTTTTTGGATGGTGCTGCCTCAGCTTAAGTTTTGTATTAGATGAATCATCGATCCACTGCGCTTTCTAAGTTTCTTATGTGCATATTTTGATGTATCATAGATAATTCATATCTTTGGTTATTTCGGTCAAGAAGGTTGATATAGATGGATTTGAAGAGCATCGGGATCTTCACCACATTTGTAAATTGAAGCAAAGTTTATAGAACCAGTAAAATAGCACTCCCAAAATTTATTTCTGCGCATCAAGCTCATTGTCAATCTCATGGCCATGCACATAATCAGTCATTTTTACAGCAACTTCAGAGAATCTGTAAAAAAGCATTTTCTATCTCTTGGGGTTTTATTGATCTTTCGGGTGTCAAGGACACAGCAGAGAGCTCTGCTCTGTGCTGCAATTCTTTTCTGTCCTTCCCTAATAAAGGAGGAAGCGATCGCCAAAAGGAGAATGTCTTGAGAAGAGAAGAAACTGATACCATGACCAGTGAAAATATAGCTTAGCCCCAGCTGGGATGTAATAAATAGCCTCAATCAAAACTCGGTTCGCATGGATTTGTTTCAGTCAAATACCAGTGAACATTATTACAAAACTTCCGTAAAATAATACCAACTCAGTAAAACAGTTTAGTGATAAAAAATTTTGCTTGTTGGTTATAATGCCTGTTCATCATTCTTTCAACTGACATTGTGGTAGGAGTCAATAATTGCATCAGCAAGGTATTCACATTTGGCCACAGACAGTCCAGCCAAGGATATTCTTCCATCCTTCGTCATATAAACATGCCACTTGTTGGTCATATTATCGCTCTGATCAGACGAGAAGAGAAACACAAAAGATCAGAAGTTAGGGAAACAATGCTGCATGGTACACAGAAGAGAAGTTTAATAATTGAATAGCTTAAGCAATTGCAGCAGTGTGAAGAACAGACTGGCAGCAAATGTTTTATGATAACCACCGATTTAATGATGATAAATGGAGAAGTCTGAGGTTCATAGGGGAGAAATGAGAGAGAACAAATTCACCCGTGACTATAAAATATGAAGAAATTTAGAAAAACATGAAGATGATGAAAGTTTTTTTAATGATTCTACCAAAAGAAGCACACGAGATCCAGAACTTGATAAAGATTTTAGGAACAATTACCTGAGCTTTGTTCAAGCCAGTGAAGGAAAACATGCCAATCTGCTTCAGTATAAAAGACCAATCTTTCCCACTCTTATCTTTTGCAGAGAGACTGTCAAATAGCTTCTGTCTCACATTTTTTATCCTCCCAGCCATCATTTCCATCTCTGCCTTCCATTCATTGAAAAGAGCTGGATCCCCAACAACATTAGCAACAATTCTAGCCCCATGAACAGGAGGATTTGAGTACATTGGTCGGGCAATCCTTTTCAGTTGGCTCTTAACCCTGAAAATTAAGGTAAAGAAAAACACATGATTTAAACAGGTAATATAATGTGAGAGCTATCAAATTGGTTGTTTAGCAACTTGTTCGCAGGACACCTTTGACAGCACCAGCCTGACCTCAATTACAACAAAATTGACAAAAGGAGACCCGATAATAAGAAGCAAAAGGCTTAAATATGCAGTCCATTTCTTCCATACCACGATGTAGGATACAAAATCTATGTCCTCACGTAGTAGATTCAACAGACAAGGGCATGGCATCTCATTCATTTTTCATTGGAAAGAAAAGGAAACCAGAAGTTTAAAATAGCACGTATTATATAGTAAATCGGTTTATCACACCTTGCTGCTGCATCAGCTGATGAGCAGACAACATTAATCGCCCCAATTCTTTCGGCATACAAACCCAAATTTTTGCTGTATGACTGAGCAACCAGAAGCTCCATACCACGTGCAGCAAACAACCTCACTGATGATGCATCTGCATCAAGGCTTCCACTAGCAAATCCCTAATAGTACATTGAAAATTTCAAATTAAATATCATTGCCCAAACAGTATTCTAAATTCTTGAGAAATTTTTACATGATACTACAGCAACAAACCACAATAAATATTCTACATTTCACACAGGCACCATCTTTGGTTCAGCAGGAAAAAAATTGATAGTGCAAATGTTATTCAGATCAGATTTAAACCATTGTATACCTGGTAGGCAACATCAAAAAATGGAATATGGTTCTTTTCTTGAATGACATCAGCAATTTTCTCCCATTGTTCAGGGGTTGGATCAATACCGGTTGGGTTGTGAGCACAGCCATGTAGCAACACAAATGATCCCTCAGGGGCTGCCTGTAATGAAAAAATAGCACGAGTTAGAGAAATGATTCAGTCTGAAACCGAGGTTATAATGAAAGACCACCTCTCTCTCTCTGAATTGTCATACCAAGCACCAATAGTGTAATATTCAATCATGTGCCTGAACACTGACCAACCCTAGAGGGAGGGAGGGAGGAGGGAGTGTGCGTATGACAGGTAGGATAGTATACTAGTACAAATTGTAGTGAATAGCACAAAAGGGGAGCTGAAAGATTTAACAGCATGGTGTGTTTAGCTTGGGCATCGATTCTAATGATTCAAAACAATTTGGTGGGAATTTTTGAGTGCAGCATAACTACTCCAGACCTAACCTTTATGTCCGATATCATCCCCTCAAAATCCAAGCCAACTGTTTTGGGATCATAGTATCGGTACTCTGACCATGGAACTCTTGCATCATTGAAAATATTCTTGTGATTACCTGCAAAACAAGTTTGTTGGCCATTAAAATTGATATTAATTAGATGAATCGTACAAAAAGCACAAGGAAGTGACATATCAAACCCCAAGTAGGAGACGATATCAGAACTTGTGCTCCAGGAAAATATCGCTCAATGAGAGCTGCAGCTAATCGAAGAGAACCGGTGCCTGAGAGACCTTGAACAGTTGCAACCTGGAAATTTTATACAAATAAATATCTAGTTTATTATCAACGTATTATTATGTTTCAGTAATATCTTTGAGGCAAGGATAAAAAATTAAACTCCTCTAAGAAGAAGAAAAAAGCTTATGTCCTCAACATACTCTTTGTTGCTCTATCACTTGGTTGTCTGCTCCGAATAGTAACTCTGCAGTCACCTTATTGAATGCAGCCAAACCTTCGATTGCGAGATACTACATAAAAATGATCTACGTCAGGTGAGTTGAAGAAAATATGGAGATCAAAAACTCTGGCCACTCTTACAATTGAATATATTAAGATACCTCTTTGTTTTCTTCCCTCTCCAGCATAAGATTCTCAGCCTAGAAAATGAAAATCAATTCCAGATTTGCCATATCAATTGCTGCTGCTTGTAAGTAAAAAGGTCCAAAGCTAGACTGCCATTAAAGAAATATATACCAAGTAGACTGAGAAAGTGCACTAACCTTCTTAACAACATCAAGCACATAAGGCTGTAACTCTTCAGTTCGGTAGGCCCCAACTCCAAGGTTGAGCTTCTTTACATCTATGTCTGCTCTAAAAGCTTCAGAAACACCAAGGATAGGATCAGGGGGGGCCATAGCAATACCCTCGAAACGGGATACATTCACTGCAACAGTCATAGATATCCGGCCAAATGACTGCAAATCAGAAACAGCAAACCCACATCTCAAAACTAAAACATATCAAGCTCGAATCCACCCAAGTATGCGTGTTAAGTTCAAATAAAATCATATCAAATTCTTCAAAAGACAAGAAGCATGCACTGGTAAAAAAACCCATGATTTCAACAAATACGTGATTAAACAACAAAGCCTCCATCTTTTACACTTCTAAACTAACATAGCTGCCGCTTCAGATAAAATCACGAATCCTCCACCAATTACAAAACATAGGATCAAGCAAACAAGAATTCAATAAAAAAACCAAGCACCCAACAATACAAGAATTAACATTCATACCTTTTTCTTGATAGAGGGATTGCCTTTCTCCTTGCTAAACAATGTACTCACACTACCACTTCCAAGCCTCATCTTTCCCTGTCCAAAACCACAATTAAAATTCCTGATCCACACCATAAAAATCCGTTTGGCTGCCAAGAAAATAACAAAATACAAACTTTTGAATTTTAACGTCTACTTTCATAGTCTATTTTATTTGATTTGCCACATTTTCCCTATAACCAAACAGAAAACTTAGAAAACTGATGTCCCAGAAGAGAAAAACAGTAGAAAGTGGCGATTAAAGTGGGAAATATAGCTACCTTGAGAGTTTCTTGCACAGAAAGTGAAGCAGAAGGAGTAGCAGAAGCTAAAGAAATCATTGTTGAAGCCATCTGAATAACAAAAATCACACTGCTCAATGGTGAGATTTCTAAGGAATGATTTTGATAAAATCAAACAGCCACTTGTGCGATGTACAAGTATTTAAGTGATTGGATATGACAGAACTGTAAATGGTGCTTAAAATATAGATGGGTTTATTAAAGAAAATGAAACCTTGAAAAACCGTTGGCTATAGATACTGGAGTTGTTCTGTGGTAATCTTCGTAATTATCAATTGTGTCGCAGATTTGAGTGCATGCTTTGATATGTAATGATGGCGTACATTTAAGGGTAAATTAATCCGAGGATATTTATAAAACTCCGACTGAGTCTACCGACTCTAAGATCCAATCAATTCAAGATCTCAATTAATTAATTCGGGTTCAAAAAAATAAAACTGACATGATCTAATTAGATCAAAACTCAGATTGATTAAACTAAAAGCAGGGTTCTTTTTGTTTCAAATAATTTATTGTTAAAATAATAAATTTGTCTGCATCTTAATCAAATTTTTAAAACTAGCGGCCATGTATCTGACTAACGTATTTATAAAAGATTTTGGTAGCGTCGAAGATAAAAGATATGATTTATCATGTTTATGAGACCATAGAAATAATAAATCAATATAACATAAAGATGGTAACTAACGAGAGTCTAACACAAAGCTCTCCAATATAAATCGCGTGGTGTGTGTAATTCACAAGACAAGCAATTTATGAGTTGCAATATAAGAGATATTTGTTTTGTATTTTAAAAATATTTTTAAAAAATTTAAATTTGAATTTTATTTTTTTTCTTTGCTTTTAACCTTTTTTTTTTAATATTTTCAAATAATTTTGATGTGTTAATGTTAAGAATGATTTTTTAGAAAATAAAAAACATTATTTAAATTCATTTCAACATTTTCAATTGAAAAATACTTTAAAAAACAAAAACTACCATACTTATAAACACCCATACAAAAGCTATTTTTTAAAATACCTGAATAGGCATGATGGATTGATTCAGGACCCGATCAACTTGAAACCTAAATAGATTTAAATTAAAAACAAATAAAAAAAAAACACAACTAATCCAATCAAAAATCCATATTAATCTAGTGATTTAGATAACCTAGACCTGGCCATGTCTAAATCCAATTACCAATATATTTATTTTTCTTATCAAAATAATATTATTTTAATTAAGTTTTTTCTTTTTTGTCAACGTCGTGGTTTTATCATCTTAGATGAAGTCCTTTCATTTTAATTCTAAAATAAAAAACATTTTTGCGGGATCCACCTGTGATCCAGCACTTTATCCATATAGAATCCCCGGCGGAGTTTTAAATCTACGGTGGAAGTAGGTGTTGGACATCCACCAGTGCTGAAATAGGATAATTTTATTTGGTCTTCATGTTAGGCCACAAGAAAATAATCTCTCATAAAGTAAAAATAGGAGAAAGGAACTTGAATGCAGCCCTACCACAGGATACATACGGTAGCAGTTATGGATCGTTCATAAAAAGTTGTGGTTAATCTTTCTGCCGTTGTGACTGGTGGGGAGCTCATTTACTTCAGAAGCCATTTGTCAGCAGATTAGTGGCTGGGGTTTACTAAATGGGTCCTATCTGGCCCATGGGCCCATTCAGTTAAAAATGTTTGGACACTGACAAATGTACTACCCTCTGGTCTCTTTCCCCATATTCAGCGGCTTCAGTTAATCTTACAGGACACCGACGAACCGGCTAGCCGATTATGCTTGTCATCTTCAAAAAGCATACGAGAGGGTAGAGGTGAGCAAAAAAACCGATAAATCGATTAAACCAAGAAAACCGGGGAAAAAATAACCGAAAAAATCGAACCGAAAAAAAAAACCGAATTAACCGATTAAAAAATCACAAAAAAATTCTGGTTCGGTTCGGTTTCGGTTTTCAAAATCTAAAACCGATCGAACCGAACCGAACCGGTTCAACCAGACCAGCACTAAAAAAAAAACAACTATAAATAGGATGCTTTTTCTAACCCTAAGCCAACTTTGCTCTCTGCATTCTCTAAACAAAAAAGTAGCCGCCCCTCCCTTTATGCATCTCTCTCCTCCCCTTCCCTTTCTCTCTACATATCTCCCCTCCTTTTCTCTTTGCATCTCTCCTTTTTGATTGGAGAAAGAGACTGAGTTGGTGCAACAAAGTTGGATCGGTCGCCATTGAGAGCGAGTTTAGGGTTTTTTCTTTACAGGTGTGTGGCGGCGGCTCCAAAACGAAGTGGAGGGAAGATTAGAGAGTAGAAAAGGGGGATTTTTTAACTAGCGTGTAAGGGTTTGGCCCTTCCTCTTTGATTTGTTTCCTCTTGTTCAAATAATAATGTTTTGATGGTTTTACATTTTAATAACAGATATCTTTTGATCTTTTCTTTGTTTTTTTTTCTCCAGTCAAATTACTTCTGTTCTTTCCTTTTGTTTTGTGTATCTAGTCAAATTACTTCTGTTCTTTCCTTTTGTTTTGTGTATCTAGTCAAATTACTTCTGTTCTTTCCTTTTGTTTTGTGTATCTAGTCAAATTACTTCTGTTCTTTCCTTTTGTTTTGTGTATCTTTTTGTAAAGTTTAATTCTTGGGCAAAGATCTAACAAAAAGAAAATCGGGATTGAATTTCTGGATATCATGCATGCCCAACCAGTTAAAAAAAGAGTCATACTTGTTGAGAAAGCCAAGATTTCTCATAAAACAAGCACAGAAAACACAGATCTGTGAAATTAAAAATAAAACAAAAATAAGATCCTTAAAAAAAATAAACAATGAAAAAACCCAGAAATAATGTTCGGTTTTAATTGGTTTGGAAGGGAAAAAAACCGAACCGAACCGAACATGATCGGTTCGAACCGGTTTTCAGTTCGGTTCGGTTCAAAAACTTGAAAAAAAATAATTTAAGTTTGATTGTTTTTTTTGGCCAAAAACCGGACCGAACCGAAAATGCTCAGCCCTACGAGAGGGGCCATTGCAGTCCATTAAAAATTGCCTTTTATAATATATATTTTTAAATCTATACTAAAATAATATTTTTTATTTTTTAAAAAATATTTTTAACATTACAAAAAATATATTAATTTAAAACAAAAAATAAAATAAAAAAAATTCAAAATTTTTTTTTAAAACACTTTCTAAGCCATAAGGTCAGCCTAGTAAAATAAATGGCACGAATACACCATCACATAAACGAAGAATATAAAACGACAGGAATCCTGGGTTTGATCCTGAGCAAATCCCATTCCCCTTGTGTGGATTTCAATGAGCAGAGAAGAATGAACACTGAATGCACGAGTATTAAATTGCAGTGCCAAGAAAAGAAATGCAGCAAAAATGATCAGCATCCATATCTGCAAGCATCCTGTGACAATTTTGTTTGCTCAGAGAGTTGCATTCCTATCATTAACAAAGGACTCAACACTATATGGAGATGGATCATGCCATCTAAAAATAGAGTAAGATGAAAAAAGAACCCTCAATTTGGAGATGGGCAAAATGTTCATAAACAAGACTGTGCACTATATGCAATGCCCCACATACAATGAGAAGATTAAATTCATGGTCATGAAAAAAAGAAGCTATATCATACTTGAATTATCTTCAAGACTCCATTATTAAGGGGATTGCGTTTATAGAAGATTGATCACATACTATGATCAGAATCAGAAAATTGTAAAGGAGATTTTGTTTAAAAATCAAATGAAATGAAAAGCCACGACTTTAGAAATGAAAATCAAGCTGGAAGTAAGACATGAGAACATTTTAAAAAAGAAATCAAGCTGAAAATCAACAAAAGATTCTATTTCAAGCATGTAAACATTGAATAGAAACAGAAAAATAATTTCAAATCGACCTAATAAAACAGCTATTAATTAGACTAACTAATGCATCCAACCAATTAAACAAAGCCAAGCCACTCAAACTAGCTTCTATCATAGTTGGTACGCAGAAGAAAACTACAGTAACTTGGATAATAAATCTTAGAAAACAGCAATGACAAAGCACCCTAATGATAACCAGATCATAAAAAACAGCAAATCAAACACAATCAAAATGCATACCAAAAACTTGCGGGTTTCATCAAATTGAGAATTAATCAAAAGTCAACACTTCAAACATAGCAAGATTTCTCAAGTGGGACTCTCATGAGTTCCTTACAAAGCAATATCAACTACAATTCTCTCCTCAATGAATTCTCCAACTAATTAAAACCCAAAAAACACTAACAAAAACCCAATATTCCAAGTACCCAAAACACCTCAGAATCCAAGCTTAGTCCTTCTCCAGTGCCTGCGCTTGGCGTTGTACCTAAAGAAAACACAAAAAACCCCACATTCAATAACTTCAAAACCTTCTTACTTTGTTTCATTTCCTTTTCTTTTCTTCAAAACAAACAGCGAAACAAAGAAAAGAAAAAAGACCTGATAGTGTTGTCTGTTCTCATGCGAATCCAATGAGGGATAGGCCTGTTTTGCCTCATCTTCTTTGCTAGTTTCTTCTTGATCCTAAATGTCTTGTGTGACGGCTACACAAATAGAAACATCAAGAACCCATGTCAAAAATCAACAAAAGAGTTTCGATTCAATCAAGACAGGAAGAGGGTTACCATTTTTGCTTGCTTCTGATCTGCTTCTGCTGCTGCTTGATCTTGTCAGCGAAAACACTGAGAGGAGAAACCCTAGAACTTAGAAGACTTGATATTAGGATTTTTTATACATGGATTTATTGACGGTCGCGGGTTACCCAGAGGTGAAGGATAGACATTTTTTAAGAGTCTAGGCCTCGGATGTTTAAGTGGGTGCCCAAAGTCTGGTACTTGGGCTGAGCCAATTAATTGTTTAGAAAAATGGCCCAGGTATATATATATATATATATATATATATATATATATATATATATATATATATATATATATATAACCAGCACTGAACACACTTTGTTTCATAGTAATTTTGATAGAAAATGAAAAATAACAGAAAATTTTCGGAGAATTAATAATATTCGGTTCCAATTAAAGCTCTCATAATATTTTTGGTATTTTTCATTAATTTATTTTTTTTAAAATAATAAAAACCATCTCAAATTTTGAATTGAAAAATAACATCAAAGATATAAATATCCAAGTAAAACAATATAAACACATAAATTTAAACATACAATTTAATTAGCAACCACATTAAAAGAAAAAAAATAGAAAAAAAATAAAGGATTTAACAAATTGGAAGAAATATAATGCTATCAGTTTTTGGTTTTCTACTCAACTTTATAAAAAAAATTAAAATCAAACCAGAAACCTAAAAAATCTAATAAAATTTGGTTTGAAAAAATCAAATTAAAAAAACCAAAATAAAATAAAATTAAAACAATGGTTGTTTTTCTAAGTTTTCTGCCAAAGACAGACATCTGTTCTTTTAAAAAAGAGCTTTGATGTTTTTTTTTTTTTTCATAAAAGCTTTAACAAACTACGCATTGATGAACCATATTTCATTTATTGGAAAAATTCAGGGTATCTTTGTAGACTAAAAATTCAGGTCCAAGTTTTTAAATAAAAAAAAATTAGATTTGTTTTCACCTGAAACACATAAAAAACATCATATAAATCTCAATAAATATATTTTTAATCCTAAATCAGTTCATAAATTGAAAATTAAACTGAATCAAAATAAAATTCATGAGTTCCAATTTATTTTTTTAACATGTTTAAAGGGAAAAACCATATTTATTGAACTATCCCCATTTGTTTGTTGGAAAGTAGTTTCATTTTGGAAAGTGAATTCCAGAAAAATAAATTATTTTTTGATGTTTGGTAGTGTAATGAAAAATAAGTTGGAAAATACTTTCCAGTATTTGGTTATGTCATGAAAAATAAGCTGAAAAATATTTCCAGTTTATTAAAATAATAAGGAACAAATCTCACAAATTAAAAAGTTAAATGAGAATGAAATTGAAAACAAATATAATTTCATAAATTATCTCAAATAAAATAAATAATAATCAAAATAATAGAAATCAAATCTAAAAAATAAAAAAAATTAAAAGATAAAAAAATTAAAATAATAATAATTAACATTTCATAAATTATTTCAAATAAAATAAGTAACAATCAAAAGAATAAGGACCAAATTTAATAAATAAAAAATTTCAATTAAAAAATAATAAGGGAAAAGCAAATAACAATTATAAAAATAAGGACCGAAATTAATATAAAAATTAAATTCTAAGGGATGAAATTGAAAAACAAATATTTAAAACAAAATATATATTGCAATCAAAAGTTTGTGGACCAAATTTGATATAATTAGCAAATAATATGATATTTCTAATTTTTTCACAACTTCCAGAAACTGTTCTCCATTCAAAATAAAAAGATAACACTTTCCTGAAAATCAAACCAAATTTTTCTTTGACTGAAAAATATTTTTCGTTGACCAACTTTTCTAATGACAAACAAATATAAGAAAGTTTGGAAAATGATTTTCTGGAAACCAGTTTTCAAGAAACAAACGCAGTCTAAGACAAACTTCTTAACACCAAATTCAGCATTTTTAACGATGAAAATATAATGAGTTAAATATTTGCTCTCTCTTTTTATTTTTTCCAGTAAGTTTCTCTCTCCTACATCAATATTTACACATTGAAATTGAAATGTGATAAAAATAACTTTGGACTAAAACACAAAAATCATAAACAATAGGAGCTAAAAAAATGTATAATTTGAAACTTGAGGATGGAATTGAAGTTTTCAAAGCCTTGTGATAAAACAACTCTATTTTTTTTTCCCGATCCTTTTTCAATCTTCCGTTCAACAATAACCTCAAATGCTATTTTGTGGGATAAATCCTTAGTTTAACGTCATTAAAGAACTCTAAAATGCGTGGGATATTCATTGTAGTAGGTTTTTTTTTTGTTTTTTTATATGTTTTTTTTTCGATCCAAAATTGATTTCTTCTTCTTTTTTTTTTTGTTTCTTTGTTTTTTTAAATTTTTTTGTTTCAAAATTATCTTTGCTAATTTTTTTAAATATTGAGTTGGTTGAAAATTTAACTATGTATTTTTTTTCTTTAAAACATTGTGGATTGGTATAATATTTTCATACATTGTTTTCTTTTTTTTTTATGATTTCTTTATTCTTTTTTTTTCAAAATGGTCTTTGTAGTTTTTATTTTTTTATATTAAGTTGGTTGAGAATTTAGTTTTGGAGTTTTTTTTTAAAAAAAATAATATGGATTGCTACAGTATTTCCTCTACATAGTTTTTGTTTTGCTGCAGTATTTCCCCATATATTTTTTTAAAAAATTATCTTTATCAAATTTATTTTTTTAATATTGAGCTGACTGATAATCTAGCTTTAGCTTTCCCCATATGTTTTTTTTTTTCCAAAATTGTCATTTTTTATATATTTTCTTTTTTTTTTTGTTTTGTTATTTTCAGAATTATTTTTGTTGATTTTATTTTTTTACTATTGAGTTGGTTGAAAATTTAGTTTTTTTGTCTTTTTCTTTAAAACACTGTAGCTTTCCCCACGTGTTTTTTTTTCGTTTTTGTTTCCTTTTTTATACATTTTTTTTTCATTTCTTTTACCCAAAATTGACTTTTTTTTTAGATAGCCTTTGTCGGTTTTTTTTATATATTGAGCTGGTTGAGAGATTAGTTTTTTACTTTTTTTTTCAAAAAAAACTACTATGGATTACTACAGTGTTTCACTTACATGGTTTTTGTTTGGCTACAGAGTTTCCCTCCACATGTTTTTTTTTTAAATTATCTTTATTAAATTTATTTTTTTAATATTGAGTTGGTTGAGAATTTAGCTTTAGCTTTAGCTTTCCCCACCTTTTTTTTTCATTTTTTTAAATTTTCCCCACGTTTTTTCATTATAATTATAATAATAATAATTATTATATTGTATTAAATTATATAACTGTTTTTTTCTTTTGTTTTTTATTTTTATTTTTTTTTATGAATTTTTTTTGTTTAATTTAGTTTGTTAATGTTAAATTTTTTTTATTTAGTTATCAGATTTTCATGATAAGAATCTCGGGTTTGATGGGTTAACCTGATTTGACAAGGTATTTTTTTCATTTAGTATAGTTTGTTAAAGTTAATTTTCTTTCTATTTAATTATCAGACTTTCATACTTTCATAACAAGTATCCTGGGCTTGACAGGTTAACTTGGTTTGATGGGTTAACCCGGTTAATTCTAGGTAAACCCGTCATTTTTTTTCTATTTAGTTATCAAACTTTCATCACGCAAATCTCAGGTTTTACGGGATAACTTGGTTTAAAAGGTTGACCCAATTAATTCAATGTTTTTTTTTCTTTTTCTTCATTAGTTTTTTCCTTTCTGTTGATTTTTTTTCTTTGTTTTTTTAATTAATCTATTTAATTATCACACTTTTATGACACGATCTTATAGCCAGACCCACATTCAGTATTCTTGGGTCCGGTGTTACAGCCAGACTCACTTAAACTTGGGTCATGCAAGTTTAATTTTATTATTAATATTATAAATATTACTCTTAGGTCAGGCGTTGCAGCCAAACCCAAGATTCTTAGGTATAACTTTGTAAAAAAACCCAAGATTCTTAATTTTTTATTTTTTTTAATATTTTTTATATAAAAAAATAACCCGCAGTATCGCGCGAGTATCAAAGCTAGTAATATTCTATGATACGTAGGATAGGCAGGAGCATGGTTCTTTAGTTTAATGTTGAAATATTCTGTGACATGACATGTGGGATAAGCAGGAGCATGCAAATGAAAATAGACCCCAACACGTAAACCAACATATCTTACAAGGATTAAATTAAAAAAATAAAGTTTAGTAATAAAGCGCGCACAAAAAATAAATTCAAGGATCAAATAAATTTCATAAGAATTTTTCTTTCCCAGATACAATCGTGTTTAGACAGTTTTTTAATGAAAAAAACATCTTTTCATATAAAAAAAACACATTATTATGAAAAATAAACTGACCCAGTATACTTTCCATATAAATTAAGTAAAAAATTGCTTATGAGATAGAAACCTATGATCTATGGTCCATGTAATCGGTGGGTGGCAGCAATCCAATGAGCATGAATTTTAACAGCAGATAAACTCCTCATCACAGAATTTTTTTCCCATAAAATTAAAACACATAATTCGGACAAGCCAACCATAATTTATCTCATGATTCGTATTGATTTTTCTGTTTCGAACTGATACTAAATCGTAGCATTGCCTACACACAGGCATGCTTGAATGCTCATTTTCCCTTCCTGTCCATCATCATCATCATCATCAAATCACTACCTTCTCTTTGAAGGACAACAGATAATTATATCTTGTACAAAAAGAAATTCTGACCGAGTCTTCTGATCAGCGAACAAACGGAACGAGGAAGTACTCAGCATAGAATAACTGTAATAACATAGGAATAACCAATGAAGCGGTTAAACTTGTTTCATGTAATTAAGATGGAAATTCTATATGATTTGACTTGCCTTCCAGATGAACATGTAGAAGGAAGTTATGGAATCTTTGCTGGTAAGATCGACCGATCGTGCTCGAAGCCACAGAATGAATGCTAGAGCACAATGGCCTAATATCTGAATCAAAACCAATTTTAGCAAGCAAAAAAAATTGTAGAAGACTAGATAAACAGGAATGTTTGCTTGCAGGGATATTATATGATACATACTGTGATGAACTTGCTTGGTAGGAATGTAGACGAAGCTCCTACAACCACAGCAGCTCCATATGCTAATAGCAGCATGTTAACACAGAGCCAAAAGACCTGGAAAGATGAGCAAAATATGTGTCAGGCCTTTGACATATATGAGAACTTATCCTTCTACTCCATCTTGCAGGAAGCAAACAAAGCATAGAAATGTTACAATATTAAGTGATTAGTTTGCTTACTCTTTCTTGCCCTAAGCTGACACTGAAGGATTGAATGCCATAATCTCGGTCGCCATCGACGTCAGGTATATCCTATTGAAATGCTAGAAAGACATTAATTAGTAATCATCATGATTATAGGTTAATTTCTCGAACATCTTTAGTCATCTCCAGTAGCCACATAGCCTCAAGAATGGCTGAGCCGGTTCAATTCACGCTGCAAATCGGATTTAACTTTGATGTTTACGTACTTTGTTACTGTTGTATTTAAAATAGTAATAATTAATTGCCTTACAAGGTTCATTATGGTTGTGGATTTACCTTGAATAGGGCAATGACAGCAGAAAAGAAGCACATGAAAGCAGTTGCAAACACTAATGATCTTGTCACAACTGTTGTTTTGCCAAGAACAAATTTCTGCAAAGTACGATCGATTTGGTCGAGTCAATCAGGGAAGCAAGAAGAAATCCTGAGTGATAGAATTGTCATTCAAAACAATTGACTTTCAAATCTTGATCATAGACTGAGGTATCCGTGGCTCAGTGAACTACAAACTCAAGAGTTTCTGTTTACCTGCATGTGTACAAAGAAAGCGAGTTGAACGACAATAGCCCTCACGATCATGATGCAAGTTGCAGCAAGAAATGCTTGCTTCTTCCATCTGAGAAAAGGAAGCTACAAAGAAACAGAGATTTTCAGCATGTCATGCTATAATCCTTCCAAGTCTTTCAGATCATTTAGATAGTAGCAGAATATTACAAAACTGTTGATGTAAGGTTGGTAAGGAACTTACTTCTATAGAATACACACTCCCGAGCACACAACTTACGAGAAGGGCAGAAAATAGTAGTGGGGATTGAAACATGATTCCCATCGCGAAACTCTGATAAATGAAATCAAACAATCAACATAGGAGGCAAATTAATCAGCAGACTGACATACGAATCCTTCATTCTTCTCTGCTGCTGTGTCTTAACAAGTAATCCTACTTACTGCCAACAAAGATGCCGAAACAATTGCGACACCAGTTCCCATTGAGAAATCGCCAGAAGCAAGTGGGAGATAAGGTTTGTTTACCTGAGAACATAAAAGCAGTAAAAAATTAAGCCAAGAACACAACATTGGCAGGCAGGGAGGGAAACGTTAATTGAAACAACTGTACCTCATCAAGAAGAAACCCATGCCGTAACCAAAATTAATTCATATACCATGCATTTAGTAGAGGATAAATTGCTGCAGAGATCATACAAATCGATAATTTAAGCCACGTGTATACATACCTTGTCTATTTCAACATCAAATAATTGATTCAACCCCACCACGTAAATGTTCATCAACACCGATGGCACCAATGCCTGAGTTGTCAAAAGAATTCTTTAGTATTGGAGCTAAAATCCCATCAGAGGCAATTATTGGTCTTCTTGTCCGAAACTTACCTTCAGCAATCCCATAAAAAATGTGGGAGACAGTTCAGATATTGTTTCTACAGGTAGAAGAGAAACTGATGTTATCCCTATAAGCTGCAACAAAAAAAGGAAGAGAAAAAAGAAGAGAAAAGAGAAAACTTAAATTAGCCCAGGTTTACTGACTTCTTTCTATCAGAAACATTGATTTTATGTCAAGAAAGTGTAAAAACATGAAACTCACAGTGCCAATCACAGTATGAGGACGAGAAAACTGATAGAACGAATGTAAAAGCTGGAATACAGTGTCCTTAAAACTCGAGGAAACATTGTCGTTCTCAGGGTTTGTCGAAATTCTATCCTGTAAAGTGACAAGAACACCGTGCTCTCTGTACCCTTTGCAAGTTCTGCCAGCCACAGTTTTAGTGCTGGCTGAAGACGACAATCTTGAGTGAAAAACAATGGTTTTCTTGCATTGGCTTCTCTTCGGTGCACAATGTGCTTGGTTCACCGGCACTTTAACTAGGGTGACACTACCTGAAAATCTTGAATTGAAATGATTTCTTAACAGTTGAAGCAAAATCATTGGGATTTAGGAAGATTACATGTGATTCTAACTGGAAACTTCAAGTTGTTGAAAACAAAGGAACAAATCCATATCTCCTTTTCTTTCTTAATTTTTTACATGGGCAACACTAACCTCGACGTCAAACGAATTAAAAGGACTTATTTACTAGTTTTTACAAGTGAGTTCCACATAGATTGATCAAATATATATACTGTGTCCATTGAAATTGTTTTCCAAACTCGTAAATTTATATTATGTGCACATATAATTTTGGTTTTCTTAAAACATTATATGATTTGATTGACAAGAACATTGAAAAAATAAATTTTAAAACAATGGCTCTAATAAATCTAAACAAATATACTCAGTAAGCAGGATCATATGGTATTTCTCAACGAGTACCTTTGCTTATTAAAAAAAAAGGGGGGGAAAGAAAGATAAATCTCTATAAGAGTACCTTCGGTTACCACTTCTCTGTGCTTCCAAAAACGTTACATTTCTCACCAACCCATCTGCCAAAGGCCAAGAAAGTTCTTACACAATCGAAACATTTGATCAGAAATTCATGAAGAAATTTGACACATACCTTGATGATGATGATGATGATGATGATGGTGATGATGATGGTGATTTGTTGTGGCACCAAAGCATGAAAATGCACACAAACTCACCATTATACGTACGCTCTATCGTTTTTTCCCTGTCAAATAAACACGAAAATCAAGTGACCTAGTTGACAGGCCACTATATATACTGTGACCTTTTGCAAAAGTCTCTGTTGAATTCTTGAATTCTGCTTCGGCCAATCAACCCCTGTATTTATGACTGTTGTGCTGTGTGAACGACAAACAACAGTAGAAAAAAAACAAGAAGAAGGAGAAGGAGAATAAATTTTGAAGTTAATTTTCTTATAAATAATTTATGATAAAAACAAATTAAAATGACCGTAGGTAATAAATATGTTTGATGAGAATGAATCAAAACGTCAAGATCCTGACTTAATCTTATAACAAATTCTTAATCTAAGTAAACAGTTATTTTTTACCAAATGTATTTATGACTTAATTAATTCGTAGAAATCGTGCCAATCAGATTAATTTTCAAAGCCAAAATTAGCTTTGATATTAAAGGAAATTTAGCTGGACATTCACATCCATTTCCTTTTTTTCTCTCATCGTTTCCTTTTTCTTATTTATCAAACAACTTAACAGTCCAATTTATTTATGCAGTAAAGACAAGTTCATGCCTGTCACTTGGCCGTACGAATCTCTAATGGAGGTTAGATGTGTGTTGTGTCTATCTGCATGATACTTCCACGTGTCCTAGGATCATGTCTGGTTAGTGTTCTGGTTAATGTTAATAGATGTTTTTCGAATGAACTAGTTCCGTGCTTTCTGCATCCATCACCCATAACCCTAAGGATGCTATCTGAAACTGGAAGGGGGAGTGGGGGACGGGACAGTGGTGGTTGCCCAATGAATCTTGAGATGGGCCCAAACAGGGCCTTATTAATGGATCTTACCTACCAAATTCAGAGCCCAAACTATGCTTGAGATGGGCCAGTCACAAAATGTTAAAACATGCTACAAACTCCCTGAGCTTGTCTGGCCCAACATAGAATTACTATTTTCTGTTGGGCCTAATTTCTATCTTTTTACCACAGCCCACTTTATTTCTCCGTTTATCCTCTTCCTAAACATGTGCACTAAAAACCCCAAAAACAATTTTCTTTTATCCAAGCATTTCTTTACTGGGTCGAGAAGTGGGCTATATCTGAGGCCTTCGAACACTATATTTGGTCCAGTAACATTTGAATTGGGCCGTGCCTATCTTTGAATAGATCAGACTCGGGGGCTATGATATTCAGATTTTCCCACCTTACCAGCAATCCCAAGCATGATACCGCGAGGGGGTTTAATGGCTGTTAAAATCAGGGCAAGGAGATTCCAACCACAGCTCCCTCAACTCGGTTTAAGACTTGAGTTATGAGTTAATTTAAATAAAAATATATATTTTTTCATTTTTAAAATTAAAATAATATTATTTTTAAATTTTTTTTTAAAAAATCATATTTCAAAATTTTTTTAAAGCGACTAATGAGTCACTCGGCCTAGTCATGACAACTTGCCAATTGGATCTAAATTAATAACAATGTGTGTTTTATTGCACACTTAAGTTGTTTTTATTATTTTTTTGAACTCATTAATTTTGCACGATGAAATAGTAAATTGGACATGGCAATGAAAAAATCATTTTCTTCGTGGAATCTTTCATCTGGAAACTTCGTCCGAGAAGTCATGAATTTCATGGAAGTTGCAAACTCACTGGCATATCCCAAATAAAAAAAAAGAATAATGTATCCATTAAATAAATATATTAAAAAGTCACGCCATGGAATGTGATAAATTGATTTTGAAAGCATTATCTACCTCGTCAGACTACGCGGATTTGAAAGAAAAAAAACATAGATTTCTACTGAAAAAACTTTCTTCGCACATGGCATGAAAATGACTCTCGCAATTGTCTGCTTGATAGCTTTGCAGCACTTGTAATGAGGGGAAAAAATGACCTCGTCGCGGCATAAATTTAATATATAGGTTAATTAATGTTTAAGCTATTTTTTTTTTAGGTTATTTAATGTTTAAGCTATTAATTAGACTCGAAAGTGCTGCATCGCATACCAGGCATGTGCGACTTCCCTGTGCCATTAATGGATTATTACATCACTGATTTAACAAGGCTTATAGTTTTCAATAAACCATATTTGAAGTAGCGTATAGCAAGGATAAAGACTATGGTTCCAATTCCTAAGATTATACATTTATTGCGCGGTTGGCAAACCACGTATATTTTTAAATTATTTTGATGTATTGATGTTTAAAATAATACTTTTTTTTAAAAAATAATATTGTTTTAATGTATTTCTAAGTAAAAAGTACTTTGAATCGCAATCGTTATAATATTCCCGAACACACCCTTAAAAATGAAGAAATCTAGAAAAAAAATTTATATATATTTTTAAGAAATTTGTATAATAGTTTGGATAATAAAAAAACACCTCAACTATTTATATAAGAGGTTTGACCAGTATAAGAAACATAAACTAAATTGAAAATAAATAATTAAAATAAAAACATATAGGAAAATAACTAAAATAGTAAAACAAAAAAAACTTTTGTTATAATTTCAGGAGATTCAATGGTCCAATAAGCAAAAAAAAAAAAAAACTTTTGAATCCCTTTTTAAATCTTTTTATTTATCAATTTAATCCATAAAATCTTGAGATAATTGTTCCCTATTAATATTGTCTCGCATACAAACATATCATATATAATCATCGTACAAATGCGTATGATCAAGCAGCTAATCTTAATTTTCATGATCAATCAATTATCGAATATTCAAATTTTAGTATGATTTGTTAATATAAATTAATAAATTTTGGAAATCTCTTCTTCCTGTGAATCCTATTGGGTAATATATTTCTCTTCCTCTTGTTATTTTTTTATTTTTTATTATTAATTCAAATGCTTCAACCCATCTAAAACGCGAGACAGAACAGTGATCCTGCATAATTATTGCAGATGGAGTTGGACGCATCTTCTTCATGGCATGCTAATGATGAGCTTGTGGTGGTGTTGGCTGCCAACAAAATTCAAAGGAACAGCCTGTGCAAATCCCATAGACTGCGCGGGAGAACTCGCAGGAAACAACATTTCTTTCACATCCCTTGAATCTACATCACTCCCTTTCTTGTTTAGCCACAAAACCGCGTCAAGACTGATAATAAATCTTGTTTTGGTGGTTGATTAACTTCTTTTCCTTGACTAATTCCCTTAAGAACTTGGAAAATGAAAGGGAATAATAAGATTATGTCCCACTCATTTAGCTGCAACTAAAATTGTTTTTTCTATAAGTTTTGCGTTGTTTTTAAGATTAAAATCCCGGGTCCAAGGTGGATCTTTGAACAAAACTAAACCCATGATTAGTGCATCTCCAAAGATTGTGTTTAGGATCTTAGGTTGGTTTTCTCCTTTTTTATTGCTCCAAGTCTTCTTCTCGGACAATTCTTCAAATAATTTTTAGTGGCTAGCTAATAAAGTTGTGGATCATTTATATTTAAAATATTGTTAAATATTAAGAAAATATAATAAAAGAACTTCAAGAATACATGTTTGTTTGGTATTTTGATACAAAGTGCTTTTCAAATATGATATTAAATCATTAACTTCATATTTTTTAACAAAAAAACAATTTAAAAAACAGAAATTACCTCAATATATACCTAACAAGCACTACATTGTAACAATAGATTTATAAGGTGGTCTCATTTTAAAATCATGATCTTACAACTCATGAGAAATCTTGCAGGTTTTTTTTATCGTGTTTTTTTTTAAAAAAAATATTTGACATTATTTTTAGCATGTAAGAACATAATATATTTTTTGTGAATATACCGATTCAGTGTGGACATATAGCATTCTTAGGGCTTGACGTATAAATATCAAGCCAAGAAAACCTTCATTAATATAAAATTATTTTTAATTGAATTATGATTTTTATTAAATATCTTGTTTTACATGAATAATTAATAACATTGGGAATTAATTTTATTAATTTGGCAAGGATTTTCAAACCATGATATATATAGGATTGTTTTGTGATATTCATCATTGTTAAATTATATGCACCCATCACAAATCACAACATCATATCATATCATAAAAAAAAATAGTAAACACTCTTCCAACTTCTACATGGATATATAAGAAGAAAAAACCCCAGCATAAATATGTGATCTATTCTTTTTTTTTTTTGGCTAGCTGAAAGCTACGGCCAGCAATATTGGATTAGTGGTGATATACATGTTACATCAAAATGAATAAAATAAAACAACACAAAATATCTCACATCATATGTAAAATCTTAGCTGAGAAGAAGCATAGAAAATCATGAGATGAAGCAGCGACGATGCTTTGTGATCATGGCTGGCTTGATGATAATTAAGGAGAAAACCCATTTATCCTTTTATTTTTATATTCTTATGAACGCCATGTCCTTATCCCAAACACAATTCTCAGAAGTTCCCTTGTCTGTTCGATGAATTGTGTGTAAGTACGCATGTGATCTTCCAGAGAAGGCAAGAGAAAATAGGCAGCAATGACATAGACGGGACCCTGTAATGGCCAAGAAAACCATGGGAGGTTTTAAACACAAATAATGGGGATTCATATTTAGGTCTCAGCTGCTGCTATCATCAGCCATGTTGTGTTCTGGGTCCCATAACCCTAACGCGTTAATTTTGTGGGGTCTGACATCTTAGCTCATATCTTTCTTGTTCCTGACCTCTGTTTGATGCAAGTCTTTGATTTAGCTGTAAACCAAGATTGATTGAGACAACTTCTAATCTTTCAGTCTAATCCCATCCCATCTTTGCATCCTGCTTCTGGTTTATCGACGACCCTTTTTAATGGAAAAACTCAAAAAGGTATAACGGTAATTATTATAATTGTTGATTAACCTAGGATTAGTGTGTGAAAAAAGGTGCTAATTATACAAGCGGATGTCAAAGTTTTTGCCCTTAGAACACGTTTTAGAGTTTACCATCTCGTTCTCTCCATTTGAATATCTATCCATAAGCCAGCATAGTGTGAAATAATTTTTAGATTTTCATGTATTGTCTTGTTAACGTGTGCTCGTGTTTCAATTAAAATGATTTTTTTTCATGATATTAAAATAATTTAATTTAAATCTTATTATTCCCATTGTAGTTAATGAAAATTAAATAATTTATATAAATTTCAAGTTTAAAAAGTTTTTATTTGAGGGATGTGTTAAAAAATAATATAAAAAAATTAAAAAATATTATTCAAACTTCTAGCATGGATATATAAGAAGAAAATAAAAACCCAACATAAATATGTGATCTAATTTATGAGAGGAAGCAGAGACGATCATGGCTTGATAATTAAGGAGAAAACCTAATTATCGATCCTTTTATTTTTATATTCTTATGAACTCCATGCATGTCCTTATCCCAAACACAATTAATTCTCAGAATTAAGTTCTCTTGTCTGTTCGATGAATTGTGTGTAAGTACGCATGTGATCTTCCACAGAAGGCAAGAGAGAAAATAGGCACATATTTTCTATCTCGTTCTCTCCATTTGAATATCTATCCACAAGTTAGCATATATTGTGTGAAATAATTTTTTGACTTCAAGATTTCCATGTCTTGTCTTGTTAATATGTGCTCGTGCTAGTGTTTGATTTAAAATAATTTCTTGATATAATATTAAAGTAATTTAGTTTAAATCTTATTATTTTTATTCTAATTAATAAAAATTAAGTATATAAAAATTTACACCAAAATTATTTTAAAGATATATTTATCTTATATTTTTGTCTTTATTTTTTTTATAAAGTATATTTCTATATTTTCTATATTAATTTATTTTCTTATCTCGATAATGTACACTAATCAAACATAACCTAAAAATTATTTTTTAACAAATTCAGAAATTTTTAAAATCTAAACAGCCTAAAGTTTGTGGTTAAAAGAATTTTGACAACTTTATGAATAGTAACCTCATTAAATATTATTTTTAAAGATAATTTTTAAAAATAATTTAGTTTCAATTGGTATTGATGAAATTAAAATACTGTTAACCGTGGAAAAATCTATATATTAGGTCATCTATAACCGGACATTCGACAGTCGCAAGAGCAGCGAAAACTCCACTTGATCTACGCTAGGAGCTAAAGTCTTCTGCAATAAATTATTTGCATACAAGAGATCCTGGTCCCATGTCGCATAGACACCACAAACCTGAAATGAACGCCTAGTTACCACTGCAAGGCCACACCACTCTGCCATGAAAGTCAGGAAAAATTAAATAAGTTCAACGAATGAAGATGTAAATGTTTGCTTGTAATACTATGGTAAGTACCTCGCTCATGGAAACAGCTCCTGACACAGAAGCAAACAGTCAAAAATTGCGACTGCAGACAGAGATTGGGAATGCGTCTATATTATAATAAACACAGAGCATAACTAAATATAATATAACGCAAGGGTGTTTCGAACTGTTATAAACACTGCTGAAGCACTCACAGACCACATTGTGGGCCCTTTCACTTTCTTCTCTTAATTTGTTCTTTCGAATGTGTTCTTCAGCTGCAAAATTAGCACCCATTTGCATTAATTTTGTCCCAAATCCATGTACACTGTTTGTCTTCTGTACCCTCTGTGACACATGCTAATGTTTCCAGATAACAAATACCGCTTGTGAAGTTGCCTAGATCACCCTGTTGAAACTTGGAAGGGCTGTGTTCTCTACCGCAGAACAATCACCATACACTTATAGCTTACTGATTTAGTTTAGAATCCTTCTCTCTTTTGTGTGAAAAGTATTTTATTTAATCTTTTTAGCTTCTCTGAGTGCATGTTGATTCGATTATATAGTGAATAAGATTTGATCAAATGATTTGGGTTTTTAGGGCAATCATTATGGTCTAAGAATCTTTAATAGTTGTGTCTCAACGTAGGATTGACCCAATTATGTCTGTACCAAATTGTTGCATGAACCCTTTTAACCTGTGGACCATTTACTGTGTGCGTGAAAAAGATCTGTGCATCTTACTACAACACAGTAATAAACTCCCAGTTTTTGGTCATCAAGAGATGGTAAATCTGTGGTCTCAAAATCCGTAGTGGTGTGCAAATTAATCTAATTTTCCATAATATCAGTAAAAACCAACTAAATAGAATGCTTTTCAAACGTGTTGAGTAATTTCTTTTGGATTTTTTCTTAAAAACATTTGATTGTAGTTCAATTTTTGGATTTTAAGAATCAACCAAAATGACAGGCTCCAACCAAGAAAAACCCCATTGTAATTATAAATTAGAGTTCCATTAAATCAAAACCCATTAATTCAAATATAAAACCGAACCAATTGGTTTAGTTTTTTTATTCGGATCAATTGAGATTTTTATTCAAACCAGACCATTTAAACCGGTATTCAACCTGTTATATATATATATATATATATATATATATATATATATATATATGAACTCGTAATTAAAAAAAGTTTTAATTTTCATGGTCACGGAGCAGGAGGAGAGTTCTGGTGGAGTCATCATCTTTGCTAGGCTAACATAACACTCACATGCATGAAGTGACAAAGCATATCTACAAAGACTATGACCTTGGATTTTCTGGAAGGGAGAGGAGATCGCCATGGCAACAGTTGAATTTTCTGATTTTTTTTTGTTCTTTTTCTCATGGAACAAAAGTTGTAGTGCTAACCAGTCATGTGAATTGAATTTGGACGTCAGTTTGAAACATCAGTTCACCAAAATATATAATCAATTATCCTTCATCACTTGTTGCAACCAGCAAAGATAAAGAAAAAGAATAGAAAGACCTAAACCCACAAAGTTGGACCCACTTCCCTAAATTGGTTGCCAGACCAGCTTTCCCTATATCTTTCAGGCAAACCCACCTACAAAAACCCCTCTCCCCCACCCCTTCCTTGGCATCACAATCTTGCTTTCCAACGCCCCTCTTTCTCTCAGGCATTTTCACAAACACTTTCTTAAAGAAACGTTTTCTTTTTTAACTAATATGGCCAGACCGCAACAGCGATATCGAGGGGTTCGACAAAGGCATTGGGGATCATGGGTGTCTGAGATTCGCCACCCTCTATTGTAAGAACACATCAACAACGTGACCCATGAACGTTTCGGATAATATACTCTTGAGTTCTAACGAAACGTTTCTTCTTCTTTTTTTGCAGGAAGACTAGAATTTGGCTAGGCACATTTGAAACTGCAGAGGATGCAGCAAGAGCCTATGATGAAGCTGCAAGGCTTATGTGTGGACCAAGGGCAAGGACCAACTTCCCTTATAACCCAAATGCATCGCAGTCAGCTTCGTCGAAACTTCTTTCAGCAACTTTGACGGCAAAGTTGCATAGGTGCTATATGGCCTCATTGCAAGTGACTAAACAAACATCACTTCAAGAACAAAAACAACAGCAACAAAAGGCACCAAGTTCACTAGTCAACACCCCCACCAATAGCATTGTCATAAAGAGTGAGGAACTTGATGCTTTGCAGCCAGAGAAAAGTCCATTGCAAGTTCAAGAGGCAGAGGCAAACTGGGTGTACAAGAAAGTTCAAGTTGACAACAACCAGCAGTTCATCAAGCCTCTTGAAGATCACCACATTGAGCAAATGATTGAAGAATTGCTTGATTATGGGTCTATTGAGTTATGTTCTGGGGTGGCAACTCAGTAACCTGCAAGCCGAAGGGGCCACGCCACAAACACCCTGATTAATCTAGTCCTCCTCTGCCAAAGCAATGGCATTGACTAGCTAATTTTAACCAATTTTTATAGCTTCTTCAAGTGTTTAGTCTTTTACACCCTCTAAGCTCCTTAGAAGTGTCCCCTTAGGGACTCCATTTGATGATGCTTAATTAGTAGTAGTGTACAGTAGATTATGCCATAATGTTTGATGCTGTCGTATGCATTATGTCTTCAGTGGAAGATTTGTAGGAATCTTGCTGCTGCTTCTTGAAGGATTCCAAATCTTCATTTATAATGCAAATGGAACAATTTTAGAAACAAGGACTCCTTTCTCTTCTCTTCCAGGCTTCTTGCATTCAATTGCTATGTCACTTTTATTGGGGTTCGAATAAAAAGCAGCCTCTGAAACTTGGAAGCACAATATGACATTTTGGCAAATGTATGTTGTATTCAATTTGCAGTATTTTCAAAGAACCTGGAAATTCGTACCGTTACCGTTCAGTTAGAAAGAATAGCGATCTTGTGAAAGGTCACCCACATGGTCAGTTTTCACTTGCTTATTTAGTGTGACATTTTGTTGGGAATATCCATTACATTAGTAGAAAATTATTCATGTGGACCAAAATCTATCAGTCTGATTCGATGTTTGGTGCAGTAAACCCTAATCTTACTAATTAATAGTGCAATAGATCCGTATAATGTGTTTGGTTTGGTCTAATTTGTCGGGATTCCAAGAGGATAAACTACACTAGCTGGGGTAATAATACAAGTTGCTCACCAGAATGGTAGCACAAACCTGACCTCAATGATACTGTAGGTATCCTGAATGGGTGGCTAAATTTGTCAAAATGAACACTGTAGTGTTGAAAGGAACTTGTTTGGAAAAGAGGATCTCGAAAAGAAACAATTTTTTTAGTGGAAAAGGGAGGGCCTGCAGGGCACTTTTCTTGAAAGTTAAGGTGAAAGAACTAGATGTGAGAGGCATTGCATGTAGTGCAAATTTTGAGTTACAAAACTGTGTTGTACTATTAGTCACTTGGTAAAAATGCATACATTATTTCATCTTGCAAGATTTTATTCAACAGAACAAAATTGAAGTCATTGGAAGAGTCTCTGCAAAGCAAGGTAAAGAAGCTATTTAGTTTACAATGAAGGTTGAAACGCAGAGACTGAGTTTCTTTACTGTCAGAAAGATGTGAGACCAACTTTCAATGGAGGTTGAAAAAATTGAAATCTTTTTGAATTGTTAGGTTTAAAGGTTCTTTTGCTCAGGCTTATAAGACAGGATTCCAGTTGGGATTGCTGCATCATCTCCTGAAGAAAATTGTGACACTGAATGTGATTGAGTGGGTGTTTTAATTATTTTGTTCAGGCCCCTCTTTCTCTCCTTTTCTATGTCATGCCACACACAACAACAAAATCTACAAAAAGTGGTACAAAATATTTGTAGAGCCATATCTTTCATTCATGCCATGCTTGCTAGTGTTCTAAAATGAGGTTTCGGTTCCCTGAATTAAAAGGTTAATTAACATTGGATGGTAAACAAATGGGGTGATTAGAAACATTTGATTAACCATGTGTGCTTGCTCAATTTCTTTCTATAATGGGGTGATTATTGATGTAACCACTCCTTTTGCGTGTCTTTGCCATTTCCAATTTAACCTCCAGTTATAGTGGTTTTCCTCGTAAAGGAATGCTTTTTACAGCACTTCAGTTGAGAGCGATATGAGATTTACCAGCACTTGACTTGAAAGTGATATGAAGATTTTCATTTCTGGGCATGGATCTCTTTTAGATGAAAAAAAAGGTAGCTAGGTGAAAAACATGCCTAACAATGGTTAGCTTTTTTTGGCCACCATAACTATTTCTGCAGAGCAATGGTTAGCTTTTTTTGCAACTGTAGCTTCATAAATGGCCTATTAGGGATTATCCCATTCTTCTAACTTCAAGGAAATGGTTAATCCATTCGTCTAATATGAAAGCATATTTTTTTAATATATATATTTTTAATTAAAAAGTACTAATTTTTAAAAAATACGCCATACCACGTTACCAAATATACGTAGTATTATTTATATTATTATTATTATTATCTCTTCAAGAGTACAGATTCTTGCATCAATATAGAAGTTTAGTTTGATTCTCTCTTTAAGTAGTGTGTGTGTTTAACTTGTAATTGAACAGTTAAGATCATAAATTCTACTACATCCAGATTAAAATATATCTGCTTTGGGTGTTGGTGTCCAGTCTTTGTCATTGAAAACTTCATGATTGTTTACCTGTTTGGAAATTGATTTTGCTCCCCGCAACCACAAAAAATTAAAGTTGTTTAGTCTCATTATATTGTTTTCCAACTTTTGATTCAGCAAAGGTGATTAAATCATGGCATGTTAGTGAGTTTACCATCATTAAAAGTTTGAACTTTGTGACCTTAAAGGGACACTTGATATTTCACCTGACCAACCATTTTCCTTTTTGTCAAGGAACAAAAATGCAAGATCACCAAACACAAGAACAAGAGTGGCCAATTAGATCTTAACAGACAGTGGATTTTAAAGGAAATTTCCTTAAAGCTTCAAATTTACTAGTGAGATAAGTGAATTGATCTTTGATTGATAATGAATCTGGCATGTTTTAGCTCTTTATATACATAATAATTATCATTGTTTCTGGTGATATGTCATTCAGACCATGCATGCTCTTCAAGATAAGAACCTTTGACTAAAAAAGCTTGGTAAATGACTCACTAATAATTGACAGAAAATTGCCAGATTTAGTCTCATGATGTTTACTCTTGAATGCTCATCTTTTGTCACAAATATTTTTTTTTGCAGGTTTTCTGTTGTGCATCAAATGAAAGCAGCGCAGCTGTCCATGAAAACTAGAAACCCTAGATTTTGGTGACATTATCTGTAAATTTCTGCATACTTCACAGCCAAGTTAGTGGTTTTAAGAAGCATAATCTAAAGGTGCTGGCCAAATCAGTGGTCAAGTGATCATAGGGTAAAACGAGGGCTCAAGGGTCAAATCAGGTCAAACAATTACTGTAACCTCAAGAAACTAAAAGATTTTTTGGAAGAAAATGTGGATCTGAGTTTGCCAACTCTAGGTGGTGAAGCATTATCATTCAATCTAAGCACGAACATTAGCACAGCTTTTTTTGGGGCACAACTTCCTTTGTAAAGGGGGGTCATATATTGCTTGAATTGCAGAGACCTCAGTGAAAAAGAGGGGGATAAACTTATGGGACATGGGAGTCAAAGGTGGGATCTTTCTGATCATAAAAGTAGTCAAAACCAATCATGGTGTATACAAATAGAATCTCATGAGGAAATGCTGGAGAACAGACAATGATATGGCCTTAATTCTTCTTTTTTATCCCACAAAACCAAAGGGTACTACTATATACCTATATGTTGCTCTCTTGTTTTTGCGACTAGGTGTTTTTATCATTTGTTTTAGATGCCTTGGATCAAGCGAGTCATGCAAAACTCCAAAAGGCAAAAAACTTTGTTTGTGAGTGAAAGAAAAGAAAAAGGTTTGGTGACCTACTCCCTGAAAAGCCAAAATACTTTCAATTACACAGCTCTTTAATTAGTTGAGTGGATGTGTGTAGAAAAGACCTCAACAGGACTATTTCTATCACATTAGGCTCATGGCACTGCTACATGGCATGTCTCATACTTCCAAATTCTCCTCCTCCCCCATCCCTCCACAGGGATCAACATGTGCATGTTAACATCCACATGGTCCTAAAAGACAAACAAGGAATGGGACACATGTGTGCCCATAAAATACACAGGAACACATTCTCATTCATGGGTTCTTTCCTTGCTGATCAAGTGTATTTGTCCCATCTTAATCAGAGACATAAATTATGCAACTACAGATCTTGAATCTTCACAACAACGTGGAGCTTACCAGTTTATCTTTACTGAGATGGGTAGGCCAGTGATGTTTGATATAATGTGTATAGATGAAATGTATCTGTACTAAAGCAAAAAACACTCGAATTGTGCTAGCAAGTTTATGCCTTCGTGACATTGCACAAAGTTTTCCAGCTTCCATGCACGCATTTGCACTAGCAACCTTGGCTTTGTCATTTACTAATCAAAGCCACTGTCATCCAGTCACTTACTGTTTTGCAATTCTAGCAGCTATCATCACAGCATGGCTGCAGTAGTGTAAAATAGACATCGTGTTCACTCAAGATAAACAGATGGAGATTGCATAATAAGAGAATTTATTGATTGGTCCATAACAGGGGACGCCTGAAGTGAAACTATATTAACTTTTATCTGTTTCTTTAATAATTTATTTTATATATTTCTCTTCGTTTCTCCGACCAAATATATTTTTGTTCCATTATATACCATTTTTGTTTTATTTTAAAAACATTAACCAAGCTCAATTCTATAGAAAACTAGTGCATAATAAGTTTGCTTGGAAGTGTAGGAAATATTGCTTTTTAAAACGATTTTTTACTTAAAAATACATTAAAATATTTTATCTTTTTTATATTTAATATCAACGTATCAAAATGATTCAAAAATATATAAAAAAATAAAACTTCAAAAAATTAAAAAAAAAATTAAAAATTTAGTAGTAAATATTACTGAACCTCATTTTGTGGCCAGTTCGATTGATCATTTTGTGTTAAGAGTCCTATAGATTTATATGTTAGTGTTTAAGATAAGCAGGGCTCGCCTGAGTATTTTATGGAGGAAAAGTGGAAGCCTGGGAAGGCTTATGAATCTCTACTAGCAGACCTTGATTTGAGGTTTGTGGTAATATTTATATGGGCCTCATAGATTCAGGGCCCGTAGCTACAGTCCATGCTCAGACAGCGGGCCTAAGCCACTGAAATTACTTTGGTCCTCACAACGGAACACCTTAAGGACCGTGGTAATTGGGTTGGGCCTGGCCCAGAGACCAATTGAGATGGTAAACATCCGCCAGGCCTTGCAGCCACTGACCAAAATCCATTTAGCATTCTGGGAACAGATTTCTTAATCACAAGCTTAAACTAAAAAAAGCTCTTAAACCTGCTATTATTCTTGATAATGTGTACTCGTTCGGTAGTGGTGGACGTTCTGCCTTCAGAGCTAAGCCCCCGACTGATGGATAATAATAGACTGGACTTTTTTTCTTTTTCTTTTTAATTCGACATGAACATGTATTCCTGGATCGACTTCTTTGAGAGTAAATTTCTTTTTCAAAAATCTAAGAAAAATCCATCTTTTTATAATAATTTGATGACTTTAGATGGGTTTAAGGGTTGGCGTCCAAAAATCCAAAACAGAACATAACTCTTCAACCCCAGTTAAGATTTAACGTGGTGTATAGATTAACTTGATGATCCGTTAATTTGAAATTTCATTGGAGTTAGATCATTGAAAAACCTAAATTTTTTTTATTAAATTAATGTTTTTTAAGGATTTTTTTAAAAAAAAAACTAAAATATAAATTGATTTGAATCAACCCATCTATGATCTAGATCTAGAAATAGTTAGAACAATCTTTTGGAATTCTTAAACTTCAGTTTTTTATTTTAATACTTAAGATACCTTTGCTTCTACTTTCATACACCTAAATTAAAATATATAATCCAGACTTGCTAGGGAAAGCGTTAGGTGACTATTCAAAGTCCAAAGTATTGTATTTGCTTTGGATTGAGTACAGGAGTAAACCTTGAGAAGCTACTTCCACTATTCTTCATGTGCCATAACAATGGAAAAGAGGCGTTTGTCCTGTACATGCTCTAATTAGCATATTAAAATAATTTAAAAACAAAAATATATATATATTTAAAAATATAATTTACACCGCATTCCTAAACAAGACTTAAAATCTTGATAGATGAGCTATGCTAAACTCTCAACCCTAAATTTCTTAAACCTACTTCAGGGCAGTTATGCAACCTAACTTTGACAACTCTACGATAAAAGAGGCAGCAGAAGAAAGTTCCCTGTGTTTCCAGGATTGAATTCACGAGAAATTGTAACCTCCCTTTTTAGGTGGTAAGCCTACGGCTTAATTGCTTGCAAAGAGTGCCTAACAGCTCTAATTTGCTCCACCAAAGATGGATGGAGGGACCTTAAGAAGGTAATTAATGGTGTGATCTACTTGAATAATTATTAGGGTTTTTGTTTTGTAGCGTGGCTGGCAAGTGTTTGGACAGAACTAGGTGTGGATTAATGGATGTTTTCACACATGGTGGGGTCCTTTATTTTTGTCTTGGACTTGAGATAATGAAATTACCTAACCGTGTTCATATTGTTTTGCAAACAAGATAGATGGCAAAAAAAAATAAAAAATAAAAAACCCTGATGTGTAAGGAATTTTTAATTATTTTTTTAGTATTTTTTTAAATATTCAAGTAAATAATTATTTTTCTTGAAAAATAATATTATTGAAAACTTATTTGTAAAATAACAACAATTTAAAGCTTTAAATTCCATATGTTATCTATAATTTTAGAGTCATGGATGTTGTTTGTGAATTGTTTAAAAAGTATATTGGTGAAGGTGATTTTACTTAGTTTTTAAAAAAAATGGTTTAAATTTAAAAAATAAATAAATATTATTTTATAACAACTGCGACAAGGATAATATTATTTATTTGTAAAGGATAGTATTTGAAAAATAAATAAATAAATATCAGTCTTAATCTCTTGTGATAAAAATAATATTTATTTTTCTTCTCTTTTAGGGTGAACATAGATTTGAATAAGAAGGAAAAAAATAATATTTATTTTTCTTCTCTTTTAGATTTAAACATAGATGAAATTACCTAACCATGTTCATATTGTTTTGCAATTTGCAATCCATTTTCAAACAAGATAGATGACAAAAAATAATCTGATGTGTAAAGACTTTTTAATTTTTTTAAAAAAAGTTTTTTCAAAGTATAGAAGGAAATAAGTTTTTTTAAAATATAATATAGTTGAAATTTATTTGTAAGAATAACAATTTAAAGCTCTAAAGTTCACGTGTCGTATGTGATTTTAGAGTCGTAAATGTTATTTGTGACTTGTTTAAAAAATACATGATTTTACTAGTTTTTATTAATGTTTTGAATTTAAAAAATAAATAAAATATTGTCTTGTCACAAGCGTTAAAAGATAATATTATTTATTTGTAAAGGATAATATTTGAAAAATAAATAAATAAATATCAGTCTTAATCTGAAGTTGTGATAAAAATAGTATTTATTTTTCTTGTTTTTTAGAGTGAACATAGATTTGAATAAGAAGGAAAAAACAATCCATGTCCTTACGGTTCTGGAAGTGGACACATCATGAAGGTGCAATAAGTCCTATATTGATTTATTTTAAAATTCAAAACTTAAAATAGCTTTTAAATTTAAATAAATATTATTTTATCACAACTTGAGATTGAGACTATTATTTATTTATTTTATAAAAAATACCTTTTAAAAATAAATAGATATCATCTGTATTGCTTATAAAGATAATATTTATTTATTTTTAAAATTTTAAAGTTTAAGTGTTTTTTAAATTCAAGTAAATATTGTCTTTATCACAACTTATATTGAGACTAATATCTATTTAAAATTAAACTATTATATTTTAAAAATAAATAAATATTATATTTGTTGTATTTGCGATAAAGATAATATTTATTTATTTTTAAAAATGTCTCAACTACAGTTTTTAAAAGAAGCAAATAGTAAATGAGACATATAATTTTAACGTCGCAGATAATATATATAACTTTTTAACCAATGCTATTTTTTTCAAATAAATTCTCAATTGTGTTATTTCTAAAAAAAAATAATCTTACGCTTCTTTGTAAAAAAAAAAAACTCCATTTTTATCCCGTTAAAGGTATTTGATTGGATTCAGTTAGTCTTCAATCATGAAAACAAGTCAACTGATTTTTATTCTCTAGTAGAAATATATTTTGACCAGTACTTTTCTTCTACCATAAAAGACACGGTGCTTCGTAGGCATGGCCGTGCACGAACTTCCATGTTTGTAAATGCAGTTATAATTATGTTTTAAACTATTTTTTATTTAAAAATATATTAAAATAATATTTTTTTTATTTTTTTAAAATTATTTTTGATATTAGTATATCAAAATAATTTAAAAATTAAAAAAATATATTAATTAAAAATTAAAAAAATTAATTTTTTTTAAAATACTTTTGAAACATAGAAACAAACAAGTAAAGGTATGACTAATTCTTGAATTTTAAACAACTATTTTTCTAGAAAACCTAAGTTTATTAGTGGATTTAGGGTATGTTTAAAGATACGGTGTAAATTGTGTTCTCTTAAATGTTTTTTTTTTAATTTTATATAAAATAAAAAAATTATGTTTTCGGATTGTTTTGAAGTGCTAATATTAAAAATAAATTTTTAAAAAATAAAAAAAAAATATTTTGATATATTTCTAAGCAAAAACACTTAAAACCGTCACCGTTACTACAATGCTAAACATATCTTTAACGAGAGGGAAGAATGAATTTTAAAAAGCAATTGGTGTGAAATTATATATGAACTCGAGTAAAAATAAATAAATAAATAAAATTTTAGACATCTCTAATATATGTTTTCAAGACACATTTTAATTGATAGATATTTTATTTTTAACTTGTGAGATTTAGATGCCGTCATTAACCTTGATGGATTAACCCAAGACTTGCCCTATCAATCTACCTTCATATAATCATCCTCTAATTTGTGTTCAAGAGGAATTACTTTAAATTAATTTAAAAGCTACAGCCATGGTTAAATTACATTTCACCTACAGAAAAAAAAAAAGAAAAAGAAAAAAAGAGGCGTTATGCTAAAGTATAAAACGACTTGAATCTTGGCGTAGTTGATTAATATTCAGTCAGCAATACTGACCGAAGAAGTTCAATGGTCGTCCTAACAGGGACAGAATATGCTCCTCGTTGCGATTTCCAAAGAGTTGATGGTTATTACAAGAACAAGTTGCGCCTTGTTTTGCAACGAAACATGGATCAATAATGTGATCAAAAGAAAGTTCAAGAGAGATTCAACTGGAAAAAAATAACGACCTGGTCCAAGTTGTTCCTCTTCTATCCTCCATGAACAATTTCTTTGACCTTTTGACTTTTATGATATTATTCTTAATCAGAGATGGCTTAAGATGAATGAGGGTATTAGGCAAGATTATGAATAGGATGTTTTAAAATATTTTTAAAATATTTTTTTATTTAATTTTTATGTGTGTCTGACAAGTGGGGTTTCGGTCAATTTTCATTTTATATTTAGGGTCTTTTACTGGTTAAGTAAGGACAATTTTCATTTCATAAAACATAATTAATAAATATACCTTAATTATTTCAAAGTATTTTATTAAATAAAGGTTCTTATGTATTGTTAAAAATCACCTTAGCTTTTCTATGTTTTCTTTGATTATATCATCAAATGGTGTTTGAATTGTAACTTCTTTTTGTTTTTTCTCTTGAAAAGTGTATTTTACTTGAAAAAAAAATATTAAATTGATTTTTTTAGTATTTTTTAATAGTTTTTATATGTTGATATTAAAAATAAAAATTATTTTAATATATTTTTAAACAAATAAATATTTTAAAAAATCACAGTAACAAGCACCAAAGACAAAAACTTCTACGCATCATTTACCTTAGTATAAAAAATAAATAACCGTGCTAAATGTTTCACGTTCACCTGATTATGGTCAATGACAGAAAGCCCGGTTGATGATATCCGGGTGGCCCAATACCGGGTGCTGATCAACGGTCGTCGCTTATAGAGATCCCATCACTTGTGGTGACTGCTTGCTTAGTTCACTTGAGCATTCTGTTTTCCACTCGAATCGAACGATCAAATCGATGGCAGTTTCATCCACGGTCATAAGAGCCGTCCATTATCTCATCTTACCCCATATTTGAATCGCGGTTTACTGGGTTAATTCAAAAACTGATGGGTTAATTATTTAAAAAAAAATAAAATGATATTATTTCATCCATGGTCATAAGAGCCGTCCATTCAGACCGTCGAAGTGGATGGTTCAAAAGGGTTAGTTTCGACAATCACGACTGTTCTTGGCACCAACACCTTGAGCAAATCAAGAAAGATCTGCCTTTGCCCAGTCTCCATTAATACTCATCCAACCTCCCTCATCCAGTGCTCCATCCGACCGCATATATGGATAGAAGGAAGTGCACATGTTATTAACGAATGACTGGCAACGAAGAATTGTTGTCCTGTCGAGTACTCTTCATAAATTTTCTCAGAAACGAATTATCCAGAACCGCAGCTGGAAGATTTAAAGCAGACCAAGCACTTAAGAGCTTAGGAGACACAATGTTAGGGGTGATCAAGCTTAAGGGAAATGGCCTGGCTGGTGTTGCCGGACCATATATGATTGGTAGGGAAGCCGGCAAGGGTTCTGGGGCCTGTTTTTTTTTTTTTTCCTTTCCAGGCCATGATGTTCCCATCCCTAAATTCTTTGTCCCCCATTAATTGGATCTGTGGTACAGACCGTAACTGATCCACAATATTGGATGCTTTCCATTATTTCTCTTACCAGAATCGAGCTCAACATTGATGGAGCCATTTGCTTGACAACTTTATTAGGTTTCATAGTTTATTACATCAAGGAGTACATTGTAGCATGAACTGCTTTCTGCGAGGGCTTGGACGGTTAAAATCCATGTCCAAGAAAATCACTCAGCATAAAAATTGTTGTAGTCGGATAGGCAAATAATAAGGGAATGCTGCTCATTTTCTTCACTATTAAAACTCAAAAATTAAGTTATCACATTATAATTAAAATCCTAAATAATTGTTGCCTCATAAATAATAATATAAATCATATCTTGAGAACTTATCTAACAATTTAAGCTACTAGGTTGAAATAGTTGTTTGACATGGTATCAGAATCTTAATGACCAAGCAGTCATGAATTCGAATCTCATCATGCTCATTTATTTGATAAAAAAATTAAGCACTAGAAAATGTGGGCTTGTGCAAATTTCAAGCTCAAAGAGTTTTCACTTGAGGGGGTGTGTTAGAGAATAATATAGATTATATCATGGGAGATGAATTCTTTGACAAAACAGAAAAAATAAAAACAATAAAAATTAAAAGAATATTTTTTCATGTAATTCTTGTTTTGAAAATACAGAAATTGACTTTAAACATATTTTTGTTTTTATGTATAGAAATATGTTTTAAAAATAGATTTATTTTATATTTTTATTTTAATCTCTTTATTTTTTTTATCGCACGTTTTTTTTTTGTTTCTCCTGTATCTATCATCAGAAATACTATTCAAAAAACAACCCTAGTTTGCCTGCCAATGTTTTTTTTCTTCTATCAGATCCAGAACATGAACTTAATTAATCCCAATGACAAATATCCAAGCCACAAAATCCAAAGGAAAAGGCTACGAAGTTGGACGGTTGAGATTTGTCCAGTAATGAACTGGATGCACATGAACTTTTGGGGACATATCCCCCGGAAAGCAGAAAAGCTGTCTTCATTTCAATGTATAGAATCTTGTAACCAGCAAGAAGAACGAGGAGAACGAGTTAATTGTGCATTTGGAACCAATACAGTTAAGTAAAGAAAACTCATTTAGTAGGATTTATGAGCAGTTTCTCTCATGGTAGGGTTAGCACAGCCACTTTTGAATGGATCTTACCGGACCAGCAAGCCTTCCTAATTCAACAGGATGGTTTACATTATTGGTTCGAGCCACCAACTCATTTGACGGGGCAACCATCTTTACACCAAGCATTTGGTGCCAACTGCCAAGTAACTTGCATGAAATCAAGGTCATGAAATGATGACCCAGTTAAAAATTCTTGTTAATTATAATTCCAGGCCAAACCATCAACTATTACTAGCACAAATCTCTTTTTTTTATGAAGAAAACCTGTGCCAGGGATCAATAAGACACCAGAATCCCCAGGTTGTATGTGAATTCTGGATCATAATTGTTTTTATGAAGAAAACCTGTGCCAGGGATCAATAAGACACCAAAATCCCCAGGTTGTATGTGAATTCTCGATCATGAATGTTAATTTCAGAATCGTCAAATTAATGGGTTAATTCAGAAAATTCATGATTTAGAATATAACTTTTATGGTTAATAAAAAAAAGAAGACATTGATTCTATTAAATTTAATTTAATTGATTTGATTGGTTTTTTTAGTAACTTAATTAATCAGATTAAACTCGATTTAAACATAGTCAAATCAATAACAATATATTTATATTTATCCTCTGACCAATTATCCTATGTCATTTTCTTGGTCTATCCTCGTGTATGATCAGAATCATGAAAAGACTGATCATTTGCTGAAGAATTCAGGTGAATGGTAATGGTTGTGCTTGAGGTAACGTGAAGGATACTCCCATTACCTACTGAAACATGTAATATTATCGCTTGTTTATTTTTATATTTTAAAAATATTTTTCAAAAATATATAAAAATTTTATTTTTTTATTTTAAATTAATATTATTTTATTATTTTAATATACTAATATCAAAAATAATTTTTAAAAAAATATAAAATTAAATACTGTTTTTATAAATAAAAAACAGTGATTATTATACTCTCAAATACATCCTAATAACTAACCAACCAACAGCAAAATTACCCTCCCCTGCCCTAATCTCTGGTAAATCATAATAGTTAATTGTATAAGTAATCTGATAATTTTCAATAAATAAAAATGAACATTTGTATTATTAGGTTACAACGTTATAGTTTCAACTGACTGTTGTTAGTTCGTATCCAGTTGTTCTTGTCTCCCATGTTAGAAACAATGGCTCTCCTTTACACTTTTCGGTTCGCACTGCTTTGTTAGCTTTAATTTAAGGGTAAATCTCAAATGCCTGTAGATGAAATCTTGATTGAGTTATCATATAGTTTTATTTTCTCATATAGTTCTATTCTAAAACAAAATAGGATCATATTAAAAAAAAAAACCTTAAAAGTGCATGAAAGGTCGTGTGTACACACACACACACACACTAAAAATAATTTTTTTTAATATTTTAAATTATTTTGATATACTGGTCTTAAAAATAATTTTAAAAAAAATAAAAAAATATATTATTTTGATGCATTTCAGCACGAAAAGTATTTTAAAAAATAATCACAACAACACTCTCAAACAGGCTACAAACAGTTGTGAATTTTTTTGTTAATATATGTTATTTTGTAAGGAGTTTGATGTTTAATTTTATTAAAATTTTGTTTACTTTTTAAAATTTTTAGGAATAAATATTTAAGAAGTATTTTTTTTTTTTAGAGTTGAGTTATAAATAATTTGACATTGATTAGTTTTCTTCATTTAATTGGTGCACCAACTCCTTTTCTTTTTTTTTCTTAGCTCTTACCATCTATGAAAATACCATACCACCTAGCATTAAATAAGATGAATTTAATTTGAATTATATGGGACCATAAGTGTATCGTAAAAAATTTAGTGTAAGATTAAACGAGGATGAATTTAATTTTTGGTGTATGAAAATACTATACCACCTAGCATTAAACACAGAAGAAACTTCTCTTAGTTAATAAATTGCCTTTATAAAAATCATCCCACCAAGCAACAAAATTGACTTTAACCTCCAATCAATTTCATAATAGTATTATTTTCAACATAATTATTTTCACAACCCCATTATTATACACACTTAATGATATACATTGACTCCTTCTGCCCATTTTTAACATGCATGTAAGCTAATAACATCTTGTTTTAATAAATTTGAATTCAATTATAGTATTTAATTTGAATTCATATTAAATTAAATTCATTTTATTTTATATATTATTCTTATTACCTTTATCTTATTTCTTCAAATATTTCTCATGAAAATAAATGAGTATTTTGGAAAAGGTTAATTTTAATATTGTTTTCTGAAATTGTAAATTAGAGGGGTTAATTTTTTTTATTTCTTATAATTTTTAGAGATTGAATTTCATTTGAAATTCAATTCTTTGACATCCAAAATAATTTTAAATATGAGATTTTATTAAAAATATATATATAAAAGTTAAGTTCAATTCAATTCCAAGAAATACAAAAATGTATGAAATTCTCTAAATTTATATGTAATCATATATATGATAACTACAAAGTGAAAGATGCATGTAATCTTATCTGTATTTGGAAAAACATGAAAAATAATTTGTACCTACCAAATTACCCTCCCATTTCCTATTGCGTCCCCTTTGAAAAGAAAGTCTTCCCTCTAAATTGTGAATTAATTTTTAAGTCTATTTACATTTTTTGGTCAAATTTATTGTCTCTCTTGTCATATAAATCCCTCAATCTTCTTATTATCCCTTCATATTTTCAGAACCCTTGAAAGCCTCAAAATTGTTAAGACCCTTGCACACAAATCCCAAGCACGTGAAAGCACAAATGTCCCCCCACCGTTCCTCCTCCCCTTTTCCTTCTTGCTTCCGCCCTTCCACCGCCACCGCAACCGCAACCGCCACCGCCACCGACATCGACATCCACCACCTTCCTCCACCAACACCACCACCTATCTCAGGCAACGCCAACCTCACCACCTGTCTCTACCAAACTGACCTTGGCCTCTTCTCTCTTACTTGGTCAAGTTCCTTGTTAGGCCATTCTCTTCACCTCCGCCTCCACCCCATTGACGACAACGCCAGCTACTGCTCTCCTGTTTCTCTATCTAACCCTCTTTCTCTCTCTACCATATCTTTCCATCTCAATATCAAACCCTTCCTTTTCTGGAAAAGACATGGATCCAAGAAACTCCATGTTATTAACCAGGAGCCTGATACTCCAACCCCAAGGATCCAGATCTTTTGGGACCTCTCTAGAGCAAGATTTGGGTCAGGGCCTGAGCCCCAATCCCGGTTCTACATAGCCGTGGTGGTTGAGCGAGAAATGGTACTTGTTGTCGGTGATTTGACCAAAGAAGCTTTTGCAAAGACTAAAGCTTTGAAGCAAGAGAGACCCCAAGTTCTTGTTTTGAGAAGAGAACATGTGTTCGGCAACAGAGTTTACACTACGAGAGCAAGATTTGGAGGCAGAAACAGAGTGATATCGATAGATTGTAGTGTGAATAATGATGCAAGATTGTGTTTTAGTGTTGACAACAAAAGGGTTTTGCAGATAAAGAGATTGAAGTGGAAATTTAGAGGAAATGAGAGGATTGAAGTTGATGGGGTCCCTATACAAGTCTCATGGGATGTTTATAATTGGCTTTTTGATGACATAAACAATGACCATGCGGTGTTTATGTTCAGGTTTGAAAGCAATTTAGACCCCAAAGAAGAAGAGGCGGTGGTACGGAAACAAGAACAAAGTGAAGCTTGTGGTGGTGATCCTCATCAACAAGAAATCAACGAGAAAAATCACAGCAATAATGTTGTTTTATGGCAGCAAAACTCATCGTGTAGTAATACCAGTCATGGGATGAGTCCAATAGAGTGGAGAAAGATGAGAAAGAGCTTGGTGAGGACAGCAGCAAGGAGTTCATCTTCTTCATCAATTTCAATGTCATCAGCATCTTCTGGTTGCAGCTCTTCAGTAATGGAATGGGCTAGCAGTACTGAAGAAAGTGAACTTTGTGGTGGTCCTATTGGATTCTCTCTGTTGGTCTATGCTTGGAGGAAGTGAAAGATTCGCTGATGATTACTGGATCCATTTCTCTTCTGTTTTTGGTAATTTTAGTTGAATTTCTGTTTGTGACTAACCCCATTATTTGTTGATGAACATATTAGCAAATACACAATGAATTAATTAGTTCAATATCATACATACAGATAGATCTAACATTAATCTCTGCTTTGTTTCTGTATTCACACAAGATTCAACTTCTTGTGCTCTTTAATCTGCGTTCGGACAACTATTATTGTAATTGGCCTCGGTTGGGTTTGGCATTCTAGTGTTTGATACAATTAAAGATTCAATTTTTCTTGTATAATCTTTGTAATGTCGAAGCCTTAATTGGAAAGGAAATTGTCTCTCTAGATGGCTGTCTAGTACTCTTGGATTTGTTTTGTCTGGTCTGTCCTGTTTGGTTTTGATTGGAACAGTAGGTGTGATGAAATTTCCTAGATTTCAACCACATTTAGAACAAGACAAGATGCATGTGAAGAGGTTCCTTTTCTTTTTTTGTGTTCTTTCCCCTCTCTTGGAACCTGTAAACTAGCACTACCTTCGACCCAGACAGCCGATCTATACCTTCAATTCTTGGTGACCAAGTATTGTTATTAAACATTGACTGGCCGATGGGTCGACCCGGTTTTTGTACCGGCCCGGATTTTAAAAAAAAGAGAGCTGACAAAAAAAATATAATTTTAATTCTAATTTCAAGTATTTAGATTAGATAAGTTGTAGATTGAGTTATAACTATGTATTTTGAATTTGAATTTGTATAATAATCAATACAGTAATAAATTGTTTAATTTAAATTTGAAACGATGATTAAGAGGAGAACTAATCCATTTACCATTCTAATTAAGCATTTCAAAGATTTTTACAGAGGGTTATCGGAGACGCCAATTGGATTATATATAATTTTTGAAAGTTTAGGAGGGTTTATTTTTATTAAAATTAATTTATTTAAGTTAAATTTGTCAAACTTGTGATTCAAATTATACAGTAAAGTTATTCTTATTAATAACTGTGAAGAAATCATTGCTCTTGTATGTATACCGACAAAGGCATGTGGCATATTGAATAGCGAAGGCAATGATCAATGCTGGAGAAGATATAGAGCTGCTCTGTAGTCTCGAAGGATTTGAAGAAAGCTGGAGTACTTAACTGGCAACCACATGTATATTTTTCCTTAACGCGCATTGAGAAATATCATGTTGACTCGTGGAATAAAAAGAATAGAGTCTTACATGCTTTAACCTGCTGTCTGATGGACACCATCATCATGTCCGAGCAGTCTATAGCTTCTGTTTGACATTAAAGAGCCTAAAGTTGAGTTCATGCTTTCTGTTTTTCTCCATGGCGAATCTCTGAACTCCCTTTACCGACCCTTTGGATGCTAGTTGCTGTAGGGGAAGATTAGCAAATGGGATGGACTTAAGTATAGGCCAAGGTTGTGCTCAGGGAAAAAGAAAAAAAAATGCAAAACATACTTATAAGACTTAGATTTAATAGTCAAACTAGATCACGGGTTAGGTGGTTTGATCCAAATCAATTCAATTTTTTTTTTAAAAAAAGTAGATGTTTTCGTTAATCAGGATCAAGTCTCACGCAAGTAAGTTACTGGGTTAACTTGTTGAGTCAATTGAGTATTGAAAGCCTCATTTTTATTAATGTGTTTTGAAAAAATCTAGAGCCTGACCAATAAAGTTATACTTCCTAGGATTACTTTGAACATATTTGATATTGAACAATGTTGCCACTCTAGGCATAAATTCAAGTGTATCTTGTAATGTTGTTAGGATGGAATTGATAAAATAAATTGGTTTGGAATGAAATTGAAAATTAGATAATGCATTAAAATTAATGGCCAAACCCCATAATTGTCTTTGTTCTTATTGTTTTTTTAACAGAAGATTCATTGAATTTCGGGCTAATTTTTTCCCTTTTTTCATTCAAAATTAACTCAATTTTTTTCCAAATCTTGCGTCAAAGGCACTACATTTGAATTTTGATTTACAAGTTTCGAAGTTCAGACTTCAACAGGAGGTATTAGGCCGAGCCTTGAAGAGTATAAATCAAAAAACCATGTGGCATACGGATTCAAAACTTTTAAATTCAATTAATCATAGGAAGAACAGGAAATTAAGATACCTTGCATCTGGTCAAAACGTATTGAAGTGGTGCAAACGCACTGCCTCCATATTTACACAAGTCAATCTTGTCACAAGTTACCATGTAGAGAACGGGTTGTGCGTCCAGCAGGTGAGTGCTTTAGATAATCTTCTACTTGTCCAAAAGCATGGACTTTGAATCGTGGAACGAGTAAAAGGCATGCATTCTGCACTTTGCTAATAATTTTCTTGATAGATTCTGGGTTTTCCAAGTCCATACTCTGTATATTTGGATAAGAATTATTGTAGAGCTGATAAAAATGACTTCTACCCTTTAGCTCCCGTGTATTATTGCGTTCCAAACAAGAGTTGGATAAAATTTAAATTTATTTTATAATTTTACATCATTTTAATATGCTGATATTAAAAATAATTTTTAAAATTTTATAAAAATATATATTATTTGAATGTATTTTCAATAAAAAAACAATCATTATTACACTTTTAAACACCCTAACTATATACGAAATTACGGTTGGCGGCGAAAAAAAAGTCATACATGAGACTCGCTCTTTTTCTATTAAAGCAGGGTTTATTTGCATGATCTTGACAAAGTATAAGATTGAGGATTAAACTATGTGACATATTCTTCACCAAATTAATATTTTATAATTGGGAGCTCTATCGCAAGATAAATACGTCTAGCCAGTGGCTTGTAGCTAGCCAGCAGGTTCTTCCATGAATGCAAACAACGTTTCAAAAGATGACCATTGTGGGTATAAAAAGCTAAGCATGGGGCATGGTGGCTGCAAGTGTGCAATCAGGAAGATACACGTAGAGCTCAAGGAAGAAAGACTCGATCAACTCCATGGTTTTCTGAGCTTGACATCGTTGATATTGTACTAATTTGCCAAACGCATATCATATGCTGGTTCCATAATGAGTCCAAATTAGGGGATGTTTAAAAAATAAAGTTGTTGATTAGCTTTTGAATTGTGTTGATGGGTCAAGTTTAGATTTTATTAATAATAGGTTTGTGAATTTCAAGATATTTTTATGATTTCAGGATATTTTCATGACGATAACTTTTTAAAATTTATTTTTTAGAAAAAGTATTCTTTTAAATACATTAATTTAATATAAAACATGTATTTTGAAAGCTATTTAAAAATAAAATCTAGTTTAATTAGCGTTGTAAAATAAAAAACAGATATTAAGAAAAAAGAATGATAAGCTAGTTATTTTGTAATTAGCGTTGGATAAAGCGAACCTTTCTTGCTGGGGCCTGGGCTGTGATGTCTGGTGGTCAAGACTCAAGATGCTGTTGCTGCCATGGGCGATTTGGATAAGAACATGGGCAATAAATAAATCTAGTTTTTTTTTTTTTTTTCTGAAAATTCGAGGAAAGGAGGTATGGTCAAAAGGATTTTCTTACCAGTCTCTTTCACTTTTAGCAACTTGAAATGAAATGCTAATCTCCCATGTACCCGGGGCCGAGGGCAGAGGCAATAGTTTACCTTTTCCTGTATAATTTTCAGTTGTAGACGTAGAATTAATCTGAAAAGAGTTGTGAGTTACTAGATTATTGTGTTTATTTGTTGATTATGGTATTTTTTTCATAGGTTAGGTCCTGAATCTTACGCTTTTCTGATCAAGTTCACGACCCCAAGTTTTCTAGATCAACCCGCTAGACCGAACGAGAAATCTAAGATTAGCTCCTCGTTTTACTTAATTAGGTCCTTCTATCCATGATTGCTAACTTTTCATGGAATCTCAGCAAAAGGACTGCTATATCTCAGAACATGAACATATGAATACAAGACAAAAACAGCTAACAAAACATCGACATAAGGGCTTGATTGAGATATGTGTGAAACATCAAGGACTCCTTCGATGATGTTTTGTTCCAGGATGAAATACGTTAGGGAACAGAATCGCAAACAAACCACAGGTCCATAGATTTATTTAGTTTTGATTCTGGGCACCATAAACAAACTATAACCATGTTATATTACAAATTTTACTGGATTCAGGAGATGTTCACAAGCTGAAGCTGCCCTCTACTCTCAACTTAGCCTCGGGACCTCTTCCTTTCTCTTATTACTGCAAAAAAAATATTAACAATGAGGCTTAGCACAACAAGACTGCTCCTTTCAGGTAATATTCTGAGTATCATTGTTTAGCAATGCGGTGCACCGCGGATTGCGCCGTTGTAAAAGCATTATTCTTTGTGTTTTTGCTGATGAAACGCAGATTACACCGTTGTCAAACAGGCACGGTCTCTCTTGTTGCTTCCTGTTGCCGTAGCACTGTCGGTATTGATGGTTTTTTAAACACACCAAAACCATCCACAGTTTGAAGAATTTGATTAGGAATTAGAGCCCACCTGGAATCTCCCACCTGATGAGGTAAGGGGGCTTTTTCATTCCTTGATTCCCATGAATATCATGGCTTCCAACCATTTGATTGGTGTCCTTTACAGGATGAAGCAATATTCCACTGTACTTGTCTCCATGTACAAAAGAATTATCATGGATTGTCCCGAAATCAAGCCTAATATTCTTCCAGAGAAAAAAAGTTAAAGCCTAGTACTGTTACTGTGAATATCCTGATCAATAGCTTTTGCCTTTCAAACAACAGGCGTTTGACTGGTAGTGCTGAGCTCTTTGTGCTTGCGTGCAAGAGGTTGCAAGTTTAAATTAACTCTTCATCTTTTTTAAACTGGTGGACTTGGGCTCTATTTTAGAAAACTTTTTAATACATTTTTTTTATTTTAAAAATATTTTTAAAAAAAATTAATTTTTTTTATTTTTTACTTTACTTCAAATTAATATTTTTTTGGTATTTTCAAATTAATTTGATATATTGATATCAAAAATAATTTTTAAAAAATAAAAAAAAAATATTATTTTAATGCATTCCCGAATAAAAAGAACTTTGAAGAATAAAAAGAACTTTGAAAAACAACCGCAACCACACTCTAAAATAAACAACTTGGTCTTGAATCTTTTCTAATTCTTTCAATGTGGTAATTTTTTTTTTATCAACGCTCGAGAGCTTTCAAAACTGATTGAAGTTAGTTTGAACTTGATTCTTGATTAATATGCATTTTGCCAGGTTCACTTCATCTACTTACATAGTATAATTCTTTACTCTCGTATCACCTTGATTTGATGTACCATGCAAACCATCTAAAATCAGATTTTTACTGTAATTTTTTTTTATTGGGACTTGGGAGAAGATCTAGTTCTGCCAAAACTTTCATTAATGTTGAACCATGAAGCATGTCTCTTCATTGAAGTTGGAATCCCACTCTATGATTTTGCATATCAGGGCACGAAAGATAGCTGTATCTGTGCGATTAATCACAAAATACTCTGGTTCTTCGATGCGGGAGAAAAGCATGATAAATGAGATCGGTTGCTTGAATCAACCAAGTCCCATTAATTAGGCACAAAGAACTGACCTTGGCTGATGGAACAAGATGCATTGAGATTCTCTGTAAACTGTACAGGGCCTGCGAGCCCAAGTTCTGTGGCCATGGCCTAAACTGGGAGTTAAAGTTGATTGTTCAAGTTCACTGTTTAAGGTGGTCCTGAATTGGGACCGAAGACGCACATCTAGCGATCTTACAAAATAAGTACTTCTAGTATTGATAAAAAAATAAAAAAAATAAAAAAAATTACAGTATACTTTTAAAAACATTTTCGTTAGCTGGGCTACTGTCACTATTATCTCAGAACCACACAACTCTTTTGACCAAACAAAAGCAGATTACTTTCTTGGAGAACCGTTAGCAGATCATTATAATCACAGGGCCACATCTCTTTGACCTAACAAAAGTAGATTGCTTTCTTGGGGAACCTCAAGTAGGTTATTAATGCGGGCCTACCCATGATGACATAGCAACAAGGCCCCCCGACATCGACATCACTTACTAGATGACACAGGGCATTGAACTTTCATCATTCACAGAGAACATGAACAATTTCAGAGACTAGCTTTTACAGGAAATCATATGACTTCCCATTCATTAAAAACAGTAATCATCTTTACAGAAAACAGAAACTCTGCAACAACTTTGAAGCAGATGTCTCAGAAACCACAAAAACCAGGTAACATGGGGCAGAATACAAGCTTTGCATTTGCCCATCTGTAGTTGATTTTTTTTTTTTTTTAAGTCTAAGACCCTAAAATGTTTCAAAACGTAATGTATTCATTAAGCCTTCAAGCTCCATGACGAGGACGTAGAGTCATCATGAACAAAAGATCTTGAAGTCAGAGGAATAAAACGTCTCTGTCTACCACTTCTGCTTCCAGAACTTGAAGGGCAAGGTGTCAATGAAGGAGAAGTTACCGGATTAGAAGAAGATGTGAACCTCGTCGAACGGCTTCTCAATTTCTTCTTCTCTTGTACAATATCATCGGATCTAACTTGGCGGATTTTTGTTTGATTCAACTCTACTGGAAGAACACAGTTGCAAAGAAACCCTGAAAGTTTTTCAGAAGCAACACCGACATTAAATTTATGCCTGGTTTGCCGGATAAGGTAAGGTAAGGTTGATAATAATCTAATTGCATATGGCTTCTGAGGGCACGCGTTGGGATGGATGATGCAAACCAATAGAATTTGATATTTTGCAACCTTAACTGCTGCCTGTCCATTTCCCTTCGAGACCACTAAAATACCTCTGCGGGAATCATCTATTGAAAATCTTCATGCCATGAAAATATCAAAATTCTTGTAAGGAAATTTTTAAAAGCGCAATAATAACTAGTTTTGATATCCTCCAATAAAAAATGGTGAAAAAGAATAAAGAAACCAGACTTCATGTTGGAGTGGCTAAATAGAAACCTGAGCTAAATTGCGACACGGATAAGACCAACATCTTCCACATCATGGCTAACTCAAAGATCTGGCATTTTCAGGGTGAGAATGACTGGAAAAGGAATTATAAACAAGACAGACTCGAAATAGAACACTTCATGGCTTGCAATTCTTTTAATATGATTTTACTAATGATAAAATCGGAAACATACCCTTAACCATGTTATAAAACTTAATGTGTGGAAATGCAAAAACCAGAAAAAAAAATGGTGGAATTCATGATAATGTGCAAATTGCGGTTGCATGAGCACCACACATTTTTCCTGTCTTTGTAAGCATAAAACAATCTGAAAGCAGAAACAAGACTGATAGCATAAACAAATTTAAAGGGGCCTCTTACCTATACGAGCAAGACGATTAACCCATCGTGGAATTTTTTTCCCAGTCAACTTGAGACACACATCATTACAGAAGTGATTGCAGTTCTTAGTGATAAGATGGTAAGTATTCCCAGGAAACTCCAGAGCTAATTTCTCCATGAACATCCGAACTTCTTTAGGACCCAAATCAGTTCTTCCAATCAATATTGATTTCCTAAACATAAATCCCGGGCATTGCTTCGGCTCAACCTCAAAAATCCCCGTTGTCGGATGATCATGTGCTCCAAAACCATATTCAACACCGTGAACTACATTATCACAGCGAAAAACAAAAGATTCAATTTAGTTCACGTCACAACTAATTAAAAAACACTCTTAATAGTCAATGGCTGACCCAAATTCATTTTTTCCTCCCACCAAATCTCAACAAACCAGACTAAGTTTTACTCATTTGACTAACATGAGATCACTGTAAAATAAACAAACCAATAAACTTTCCTTTCAAGCCTCTATGATTTCATTTTCTATAGTTAACGGAGTAGCATTTCACCACATCAAAAAGAACAATAAAAAAAAATTCCTCACTCCCCGGATAAATAAATACAGAAAACAAGAAAAACAAAAGATTATCATAAATTAAACCCATAAATTACATTGTTTTCCTATCCTTTTCCTTCCATTTCATTTTCTCAGCAACCAAACTACTCTAAAACATAAACACGCTTTTCCTTAGATCTAAACAGTAAAAAAAAACCTTAAAATAAACAAAACAAACCCCATCATTTTTCTTACAAAAAACATCGTTAAAATCGAAAAACAAAAGAACCCAGAAAAAAGTGAGCATAAAAAAGATCAAAATTTTTTAAGCGATCACTAACCTTGTACACCGGAATGGTAGATCCCGAGACCAACCCAGTAAGCGTAACCATTAATCGTCGTCAAATCATAAACATTTAAGTAAACTGGAACCGTCCCAGTTTTCTTTTTCTGGTTCAACATCACCATTCTACGCAGCATTTCTTTCTTTTTCTTTAAGCAAAAGAAAAGAAAGAAAGGGTGACGGTGATGGTGGATATAGAAAGCAAAGAGGAGCCCAGTATTTTAAGGGGTCGAGGAAATTCGAGGAATTTCAGGGATTGAATTGGGAACCGAGATGTTTATTTAATTTTATAAATAAAAATATGTGGTGAAAGCAGAGAGAGAGGAGAATTTTGTACTTTGGGTTGCACCGGCGGCCATGGAAGAGTCCGCAAGCCTTCCTTATCCTTCTGCTTTTGGTTTTTATATGCTCAGGACAAACGGTCAATTATATTGACCCTAAAAGTTTATTAATTATCCAAACTGCCATTGGGTTCACTTTCCTTCACTGCTGCTTTCTTTTAGTTAATGGGATGACCAGTCATAGAACCGGCAAGTCGGCAATAGGAAAAGGCAAGTGTGGAGAGGGACTTACGGGATAGATTTAGGTATTGCTTTAGAGTAAATTATAAATATAGTCCTTGCAGTTTTAAAAAAATGAGTAATTAATCCCTGTACTTTATATGATGTATTTAATATTTTTTTAATAATCTTAGTAATTTAACTTAGTTTTTTTATTTTATGGTATTCTTATATTTGATGAATATATTAAATTTGATAAATAAATTTACTAGTTTAGATGTGAATGAGCTTATTGAGATAAAACTAGATAGGTGGTTTGTGCTTCATCGCGAGCAAAGTTGATTTTTTTTTGTAACTTAAAAAAAAATGTTCAAAAACTGCTTACTTTAAAAATGATATAAAATTCCTGAGTCAATTCGAGTTAGCATGGCAAATTCACGTCCCATAATGTGAGGCCGGATTATCCTTATAGAAAGGGGAAAAAAAACAAAATAAGCTTGACATTCAATAAATCCAATTTTGAAGGATGAAAATGAAAATGAAATGAAAATCAGTGTAAGAAAAGATAAAAAAGAAAGACTAATGTAAATCCAAATTAACATTTCATGCTTGTAACCTGAGTTATAAGATCGAGTTCGTTGCACCAAAAAAATTACGAAGCTCGGTTGTCGATTAATTCAATGTTAAATGATGAAATTGAAAAAAAACAAACAAATTAAAAGAATGAGAACCAAATAAATATTAAAAAAATGAAATGAAATGACAAGAGATGAAATTGAAAAGCAATTTTAATCAGGAAAATGATATAAAAAATAAATAGAATTCAAAAGAATGACAACAAAATTTGATATAAAAAAATTAAATAGAATCAAATGTTAAGGGATGAAATTAAAAAAAAAATAATGCACAACAAATAAATAACAATAAAAAAATAAGGACTACAATGACTTTTTTTAATTGTAATATTTAACATTTTTAAAATACCAAATTGTCTCTTAGTTTACTTGCTAATTACCAAAAAACCAAGATGAAATGACAAAAAAACCTAAATATAAGTCCCTATTTGTTTTTAAGTTTAAAAAAGACTCTTAAAAAAAATTATTTTTTTTATTTGCTTCAAATTAATATTTTTTGTGTTTTTAAATATATATTTTGTTAAAAAAATTAAGTTTTGATATCAATACATCAAAATAATATTAAAATATTAAAAAATATATTAATTAAAAATAAAAAAAATATTTTTTTTCAAAAATATTTTAAAACATAAAAACAATAAACAGTCGAAATCATCAATTCTTAATAAAAAAAAAACATCTAAATGTTTGTCAATGCGAAAAACACAAGACACATGGCACATAATTTTATGATTTGATAAAGTCTTAAAATATATTTTTTCCAGATTTGTTTCGTACGAAATTCATCTGGATTGGAATCCTAAGTAATGACGTAAGAGACAATCATTCATGTATTCAGTGATTTTCAAAGAGAGATGTGATGGGTTTTTCAACTTTTATGCAGGCAGGCAGACAAATTCTATTTATACGAGTATTATTCATATATTCAGATTGTTTATTGCTACACTCATCAGAGATAAAAAAAAAAAAAAAATCTTATATCGATAATTGACAGAAATCCCAAATAATATATTCACGAGGATTTTCCTCCTTGCAATCACATCTGACATTTTAAGCCTACCTTTGCTATTGCGTTCCGAATAGGTTTGGGTAAATTTTGAAAATGTTTTTTATTTAAAATTATTATTTTTATTTTTTAAAATAATTTTGATATATGGGTATTAAAAATAATATTTTAAAAATAAAAAAATAATATTTTAATATATTTCTGAGTAAAAATTATTTTAAAAAACAATCATTAACAAACTCTTGAACACCTTTTAAATTCTATATTGGATTTACTTTCTACTATACTCAAGTTATCAAGCGATAGAATCAACACATGCTTATTCTATTTTTTTTATTTTAAAAAATAAAAAATATTATATTTTTTTATATTATCATTTTTTGATGGATCAAGTTTTTAACCATGTCAATATTTTAATTCTTTTTTTTTTATCCTAGACTTATACAGGCTTCAAGTTAGTCAATCTTTTGAGCGTTACTGGTTTTATAACTAGTTTTTAATTTTAAAAAAGTATTAAATATTTAGATCATGTTTGTTTTTACGTTTTAAAAGTATTTTTTTAAATCAATTTTTTTTTATTTTTGTATTTCAAATTAATATATTTTTTATGTTTTCTAATTATTTTCATATGCTAATATCAAAATTAATTTTTTAAAATAAAAAATATTATTTTAAAAATATCTTTAAAAATCGAATTCAACAACCTCCTAATCGTGTTTCATAGCTGGAAAGTCGGGATTCTAAAATTCCTTGTGGATTTTTTTAAGGAGTAATTTATAGAGTAAAAGACGAATGGAAGAATCTAAAGAGGTGGACATTGGTTCCACCGGCAGTCAACAGTCGCCGCGCCATCAGCATCTCCACGGGCCTTTGTCTCTTGCTCCTGTATTAAAATAGCAATACAGTCCAGCCTCCATATCATTTTTCCATCTTCAATTTCTACTTCCTTATCTGGACATGGAATATTTGAGATATCACAATACTGCCATTTCTCATTTCGTTAATTTAAATTAAATGGGCAGCAAACCAGGGATAATTTATACACTAAATTGTTTAGGAATACGGTGCAAACCGTTTTTTTTACTAAAATTTAATATGATTTATATGTTTTAAATTGTTTTGATGTACTGATATCAAAAATAATTTTTAAAAAATAAAAAAACATTAGTAGTATGCATTTCGGCACGAAAAGTTATTTGAAAAACAACCGCTATCACATTGTCAAATAAAAATAACATATATAAAAAGAAAAAGAAATTTAAAAATAAATATATTTATGAAATAATTTAAATATTGAATTATTTGTAACCTTCAACCTTGGTTAATTTCTCTATGCTTGGAAAATGCTCACGCTTTAATTTTTTGAATTTATTTAATTGTTTTGCATCTAATTTCAGAGTCTATTTGGTAGGTTTATAAAGAGATATATTTGACAATAAATTTAAATTTCAAAATTTATTTTTCAAAAGTAGTTTGTAATAAAAACTAAGAATCCAAGCTAGAATAAAACACAACTTAAAGTTGTGTGTTTAAAAATGAATATAATATAGTTTAGAATAAATATTTTCAAATAAAAAATTGATTCAGTATTTAGAAATAACTTTTTAATTTATGCAAAAAAATTATTATAAATCAAACACATACTCACAATTATTGTACAATCGACTCAGTATGTCAATCTAATATCCTACCTACTCAAGATTTGACCAGTCTTAATTAAAGAAATATATATATAAAAATAAAAATTAAGCTAATTAAATTAAAAACTCGAATTGATATGATCAATTCAGACTTAATAGTGTTAAAATATAATCATGAATTTTTTAACTTATTTATTTTTTAAAAATATTATTTTAATTTAAAATAAAAATAAAAATAAAACAAAGAATTTAAGCTTCTCGAATCATAAAATCGAGTTTAAGACTTTACAAATAATTACTCTCTAAAAAAACATCATGCTAGTCATGATCTCAGCGTTGAAGAGATTGTCCGCAGAGTAATTGAAGACCTTTATATATATATATATATATATATATATATATATATATATATATATATAATGATTATTTTAAGATATAATTTTAAAACCCTAAAAAAGTTAAAAGAGAATGATGGAAAGCAGAGGATCATCATGATTTTGCAACCAGTCTGGAGACAACCATTAATTATTTCAGCCTTGGAGGCAGAGCATACTGTCAAAATGAGTCGAGGTCCACATCATGAAAACTTATCATCAATCTACGCGGTGTTTGTTCTCTCTTTTGTTTTTTTTTCGTTTTTTTTTAATATTTGTTTTTAAATTATATTTTAGTATTTTTAAAATGTTTTTTCAAATAAAATAAATATTATTTTAATATATTTTTAAATAAAAAACATTTTTTTGAAATCAGTACACAAACACTACAGTGAAATTGCAGTGTGCTATGTTCACACGACGTCGGCATGCATTCTGTAAAGATACCGCGTGGTGCTGTTATACCCATGAAAAATCCACCTCTACCTAAAAACCAATGCTTTAATATATATATATTTTAAAAATAAAGTTACTTGAATAGACTTATTATAAAATTTAAATTAAAAAATTAAAAACAATGTTTTAATTGTTTAGTTCTTGTAGTTGTGGTTTGAAAAAAATTATTTTATAAAAAATATTTTTCATTGATGTTGGTTTGATATTTATATATGTTTGGTTAAAACCGTAGTTAAAATTGAGGTTGAATAAAAAATAATTTAATGTGTTTGATTAATAATACTTTTCAAATTAAGGTTATAAAATAACTAAAAAAGATATATATTAATATTGATGAGTTTTAATTTAAATATTGTAAATTTAACTACTGTTATTATATCATGAAATAAATAATACTTTATATAAAATATTTTTGATTGTCCCATTAAACTATCTACAATTCCATCGTGTACGAAATTCATCCGACAAATGCTACAATTTTCATAGTGTTTTGAGCGTGCAACAAAATCAGGTAAAATATCATCAAGAACAAAATTGAAATTATGATCAAATTCTTCAAATGCTACGTCATCATATGATCTACTTCTAATTTATACAATATCATTGAATAATGTTAAATTTTCGAATAAAATACAATTAAAAATTAAAAAAAAATAGATTTTTTTTACTGTATCGAATTTAGTTCAATGCATTTAGATTTAGACCGAACCCCAACCGGCCATGAATAATGGAGACATTATCCAGTGCTCACTTTTGTAAAGTGAACAATGTAGAGTTAATTAATTTACTCTTCATAGACAACATAAGAAGAGAAGCAGCTTGAAGCTGCTTTTTGATTAATCTTTATTTTAAAAGCAAATTATACTGGATCCCACAAACAGTAAATTATATTTTATAATTTATAAAACAATATTTTTCTATAGTTTGTTTTAAAAGCAGAAGCAACATAAACAGTATTTTAAACGCAAATTAAACTTTAGTTGAGGGATAAATAATTAAAATTTTGAAAAACTATCTATATTTACAATACATGTAAAAAAATAGAAAACAACTTGCATAGGATACGTATATTGTATTTTTTTTTTAAGCCTTGCAAGTAAAAAAGAGAAAAATACAACCAAATATATTTAAAAATTCTTATAGTTTCTAAATTCAACACATAATCTGATAGATATATAATTGCAAAAATTATAGTTATGACTTTTTATTTACAAGCCCTATCAGCTTTATCTATAGACTCTAGTCCATAGCCATAGATATATAATAAATTGCAAACATTAGGTCTGAGTTGGGCCTGCAGATGGTTAGACCTAATTGTGGGCCTAATATGGGCTTGTTAAAAAAACAGTGATGGACTTGCGAAACAAGGCAACAACTCATACCACCCATCAACAACAAAAGTCCAGCCCATCCCATGAAAGGAGAAACCTTCCAAGTTCCAGGCACCAATAATAATAACAACATCTGGTACGAGGTAACTTTTTGGCTGAACACATACAAAAAAATTATTTAATTAAATAATAACACATTCAGAATTTCATAATCTGAAAAAAAAAGAGACCCACAGACCTTATATTTAAAATATTTTTTTATTTAAAAATATATAAAAATAATATATATTTTTTATTTTTTAAAAATTATTTTCAACATCAACACATTAAAATAACTTAAAAACACCAAAGTATTAATTTCAAAAAAAAATTCAAAATAATCATTAAATTAGGTTTCAACTTTTAATAGCACCCTTGAAAAGTTCTTCAATTATTGGAGATATCTAGATAAATTCATTATTCTACTTCTTGCTAGAGTTTTCTAAACCTGACTCGATAATTGATCCAATTCAAAATAAAGATCGTGGGTTTTAATCAGGTTAGCGAGTTGATCTTAATTTTATTTTTATTGTTTTTATAAATTAAAATGGCTTCATTTTTGTTAGAAAAAAATAATCAATGAGTTGTAATCGGATTTTAACCAAGTCATTTGGTTAGCTAATTTTTTTTATCTTTCTTATTTTTTTTCAAAACATCCAATTTTGAACCTGTATCAACTCACTAAACCAAACCGAGTTTTAAACTCTTTAAAAATACAGCCAACCACATAATTTCTACATTACCAAGCCTTAATTAGTCTTTAACAAGTCTAATTATTTTCTAATTACCTAAAACACATAATTTCTCTTTTCTTCTAAAAACTTTATAACTTCATGTGATAGAAATGATTTATATATTTTAGTCTATCATATAAGTTTTACATAGTGAAAAAAAGGAATTTTGATAATTTTGTATATGAAAATAAGACTATTTAAAATTTATGTTAAACAAAATTGAGGAATCATATTGAGAATTCATGAATACATTGGGATTTAATCAAAATAATAAATAATAGAGGGTCCTAATCAAAATCCCCAATTCGTGAAAAAAAGGAATTTTGATAATTTCTCTTTTCTCAGGCTTGTCGAAAAGAAAACCCACACCTTAAACCCCCAACCCAACCCCCCCCCCCCCAAAAAAAAAAAAAAAAAAATCTCCCTCGCAACACTCCAATGGCTCGCTGGATTCGAACTGCAACAAGAACCCTTTTCTCTTCCTTTTCTTCTTCTACTTCATCACTTCTCCAATCAAGAAATGCCATCACATCTTCATTTCTCTTCCAATCCCCCAGACCTTACTCAGCTGACAACAAAATTACTAAATCGCCATTCGAAGCTAACATTCTCAGAATCATCGATAAGGAAATCGATTACCAGTCTGAATATGCCCCTCCATACCAGGTCCTTTCAATATTTAAATCTCTCTGTTGTTTTAAATTTTTACCTTTTGTTGATGAATATCTTCTGGGTTCCTGTTTGGTCGCCGAAAAAATGAACAAGAAGTTAACATGACAAGACTAGAATTGAGTTGTTAAATTGTTGCTTTTCTGGCTCTTTAAGTTTAATAAAAATAATGGGTTCATAATAGTTTTTTATTTACTTGTGTAATTTATTTAGAAGATTTTTTTTGGCGTTCATGTATGGAAGTAATGAGCTTTAGCTGTGTAATTCATTTAGAAGATTTTTGTTTTGGCGTTCAGGCATGAAAGTACTGAGCTTTACTGTGTAATTCATTTAGAAGATTGATTTATGGAGTGAAATTGTTATATTACGACTGAATTAATAATTTTTTTTATCCCTGGTAAAAAAATAAAAATGGGTTCATAATAGTTCTTTATTTACTTGTGTAATTTATTTAGAAGATTTTTTTTTGGGTGCATTTAAGCATGAAAGTAAAAATCTCTGCTTATATTTATTTAGGAGATTAATTTATGAAGTGAAATTGTTATATCAATAGTGAGTTAATTATTTCTGTGTCTATCCCCAGTTAAAAAAAAGGGGCTCTTGATAGTTTGTTCTTTATGTGTGTGATCATTACTTAAGAGTTTAAATTTCTCACATTGAAGCTTTAGCTTTCTGCTTGTGTAATTTATGCGAATGACTTGTTGTGTTAATAGTAACTGGTTTTGTTATTTGGATTATGTAGCCAGAGACGAGATTTCATTCATTTACAGTGGAAGATCGATCAGGAGAGCAGTGGATGATAATGAGGGGTAAATATGATGATATTGAAGATGTTAAACTTGAAGTTACAATGTTTGATGGATATGTAACTGTTCCAAAACTCGGAGATGATGCCTCAGGGGAAGATGTGCGTCTTCACATTAGTTTTATTGTTGATGTTTCCAAAGGGGATGGTGGTGAAAATTTGGAGTTTTTATGCTCAGCATGGCCTGATCGTTTGGAGATTCAGAAAGTTTACTTGCTCAGGGGTGAGAAGATGCCGGGAAGGCCTTATATGGGGCCTGATTTCAGGTGTGGACCTTTCTTTTCTTTTCTTTTCTTTTGATGATTGTGGTGCTGGTGTTTGTTTTGCAATTAGTGTTTGCTTGGTTGGTTGACTTAGGTTTGGACTAAATGTTTTGTTTTTAGGAAGTTGAATAAAGAGCTTCAGAAGAGGCTTCGCGAGTACTTGGAGGCAAGGGGGGTAAATGATGAACTTTCTTTCTTCTTGCATGATTATATGCTGAATAAGGATAGGATTGAACTTATACAATGGCTTGGAAAGGTCAAATCTTTTGTAGAAAAATAGAAGGATGTTTTTTTATGGTGCCCTTTATGAGACAGCTTTGTTTATTTTTTTTTTTTTTTTATTTCACGAGATCACTGTTATTCAGTATGTAGCTCACGGAAATGAAATTCTTGGATTCCTGACTAATGACTCTCTAAGGGTATTCTGATGGTAAGCTTCTCGTGATTGATTCATACAGCTAGAAAGTTGCAGGAAATACTTTATTTCATTTTTCCTGAGCCACATTGCATTTCTCTCTCTTTTGTGGTCTTGCCAGTACAAGTATGGAAACATGAACTTCTGAACTCTACTTACAGAAAATATCTACATAACAGAAGACATTATGGGCAGTGTGATTTTATTTTAATTTTTCTTTTGAAACATAGCTATATCAGATTGATATATTCGTGGCCGCTTACCATACACATTGAATTTGCTAAAATAGCAGCAAAGGCATTCTACTGGTCCAGGCTGTAATTTCATTTGTTCTTGCTATTCTAATGTGGAAACTCATATGTTTAAGAAATTAACTATAAACTATTCAAAGAAACTCTTGAAGTGAAGCCGTGAAACCATTGTGCATGAAACTGCATATTCAAATAAGGGCTCTCCTTTAGGTATTCAAAATTGGATAACAAATTTTTGTCTAGAAACGGGAAAAGGCATAGCAATACCTTTTTTAGGAGCCATTGTTGAATATGGATAGGGCCATTTCTTGGTGCAATGCTCTTGAAACCCTGAGTTGTAGGCTTGGGTCTTGAAAGCAGTCGCTCTATCTCCAAAATTCTGATCGCAAGGATGGTAAAAAGTTCACTCATATGGGAACCTACTTCAGTGGGACTTGGGGTATGGACTCTTTATAGTTGAGCATGGAAATACGGAAATATTATCGGCCATGAGCATTACTGAGAGTAGCTCAAACCCAGTAAATGAGGATGTTGAATTTTCATTATGAGCTGGTGAGCTTGGAATCAACTGCTTGATTATAGAGATTCATAACTGGGAACCATCATCTTAGAGAGTCTCTATGTGCAAAATCTCCCACTCATTATGGACTTGACTAATGGTTTTTTGAGTTTATCTCAACCAACTTGAAAATTGCTTGGGATTCTAACCAAGGTACTCAAAGGTTCAGGGATGAAGGAAATAAAACTCAGTGAATCAAAGGATTCCTTAGGGAGGATTATTGCAACATTTATGCCTTCATGATGACTTGGGGGGTGCACATTGAAAGATGGGACTTTTAGAGAGGAGGGATAAGTATGGGAACTAGAGATAACAGTTTAAGTTGCAGTCTTAGTTCTTTTTAGGATCTAAATTATGATTTCTTTGCATCATTTTTATTCATCTTAGGTGCATATTGAGCAAAAGATTTACAGTTTGTAGTGACATGTTTCACCCTATATTGGCTAAAATCACATAAATAGATTGCTAACCATTGTTCTTGACATCTTGCGGTTAGAATCAGTTAGAATCAACGAGACTCTCTTATTTTCTGTATAACCTTATTTCACTTGAGTCACAGCTATATCAATATTTCTATTGTTTGGCTGAACAATGAGTTTGATTCAATTCCCAAATGGCACACTTCCTATCTCTGCTCCTTTTGTATCTTGTGCTCTAATCCATTTCTTCCAATGACACTAGCATCGTTGCTTTTGGCATCCAGTCCTAGTATATTTTCAAGGAATCGTCCCACTCCAACCTTTGAAGTACCCATAAGAGAAACACAGTCGAGGTTTGCTTTCAGTAGAACTGTTTGATTGGTTTAGCAACGCAATTGATGTTGGCCTTGTTAAGCCTAACATAGCAAGTTGTGATGGGACAAAAGGTATATTTGTGTTTGTGTTGCACTTGGCATATTGTGGTAAATTATTGTACATCAACATGCTCAAACATTAAAACAATTACAGAATTGCATGCTTGTGTAATTAGATTGGATCAATATGTGACAACATTTGATTTTATTATAAAGTCGGTGTGTTTAGGTGTTGAATGATGTAAGATACTGATATTGCCTTTTGTCAGGTTTATTTCGGTGATATCTAGTAATTAACTGGCAGGCTTCCATAACGTCATGCTGGCCATCTTTTCTTCTCTTGATAATTTTCTAACAGGACACACTGTTATGCTTTCGTGTTGAAACAAACAGCCAACATGGGTTGTCATGTTACGGTTCTGTGGCAGAATCAGGTCAAATGAATTTGAATCTGATATAATGCTGAAAACAATGAGCAATGTTGAGATGGTGATGATGTGGGTTTATATGAACAGTAACCCTGTCTTGCTCCTAATGGAATAATGTGCTATGACTGCTCAAATTAAGGGCAGGGTCTGGTTTTGGTTTTTTATAATCTTTATTAATCAAATGCAAGGCTTAGTAATTTCCGAGGAATGAAACCTGCCCAGATCAACACCAGCTATATTGGGTGAACAGTCCATGTACCGTCTTCATGGCCAGACATTTTGGTCTGAGGAGGTATGGCTAGTTCTTTTAGGGTTTAGAGGGGAGGTTCTTGCCAGTTGCTCAACTTCTTGGTGAAGAAGGATGAGCATCCATTCCATGATCCCTTGTTGCATGCACCTAATTTTGGTAGGAAACTCAAGGAAACATGATGGCCTTTAATGCTTCTTAACACTCTTTATCTGATACTTGATAAGCATGGGATATCGAGTATCAAATAAGGAGCATGACAAAGCATCGAAGGCCATCGTGACTCTCCAAGACCTGATCTTATAAGAAAGGTGGGGTCAGCCACATAGGCAAGACCTCTATTTCTGCACGAATCGATTCTAGTATAGTTTCTGACTTCTAAAGAGATGCTGATCTAAATAAACTTAATGTAATGAATTGAAAGTTTGAAACTGAAAAGGGCATGGCTGCTAAACAGTTGACTTCATTGCAGGAGACCAGCCTGGTTCAACTTGTTATGCCCTTAAAAGAGGGCGTGCACTATTCTACGAAGAAAACTGTGTTAAATGTGATGCAATGTAAGCTAACTGTACACTGTTTTAACACAGAATCAAATCTTCCCTAGATTTAATGATCAGTTTGCGAAAGAGACACCTTACACGTTACTTGGTAAAGGACAAACATACAGTCTGTTTAGGGTTCTTAAATAATGGAGAAAGTCTCAATCAAAAATTGTAAATGACATGGCAACAGTTTCTCCTCCACTAATAAATGCACATAAATACAATTTATCCTTCGCTTTTCTATAATGCCTAATTTGATAATATTTCCTGTAAACAATATCAAATCTTTCACTATATGAAGATATTTGTGTTTACTTTCTGTTCGAGGCAAGGCGAATCCGTGATAACTGATAATGTAGAGAAAAAACCCTTCACACGGCTGCTATCGTCTCATGTTCGGGCTTGCGGGTCTTGTCACAGAAAAGCACATCTTAAGAAGAGAGATAATACCTGGAGCTTACAAGCTCCAAGCCCTCGACTTCAAGCCAATATGAAATATTCGCATCGAGGCTCCCAGTTGAGGGGCGGGCTTGACAGTCGAGAGCAGATAGCTCATGCTTACACAGACATCGTCAAAGTTTACACAGACAACGTCATCAATGATGTTAGCTCGAATTCGGTACATGATTGACCCCTTAAAAAGTATGATCTCACGTTGAGCTCATAGTGTCTCACAGTAAATTTTGTCATGAAAAGACATCAAAAAGAAAGAAAATCTGCCACTAGAAACTTGTAAATGTCTATGCTCTCCACTCCCAGCCAATGCAAAATATTAATATCATCATTAACTATATTACTATTGTCATGTGACAGTGTTTTTAATGTATTCATTCATCGAGGCAGCAATAATTTTTTTTAGTTTAATATAGATATCTAGATTAACTTATATGTATTTTAATTTATTTTATAGATTTTAAAATTAACAATAATGTAAACTTTTAACTATATAATTTAATCATACATGAGATTAAATTGGACTTTATATGATATATGATGCTTTCATTAGTACTGTTATTATTTGGTGTGTACGTGGGATGTTCTTGACCCATTAGCTAGATTTATGACGATCCACGACAATTTAAAGGATAGTCTTGTTTAATCTTCTACTCTCATCAAACCATGCTCGAATATAATTAGAAAATTTTCAATTTTAAGTAACCAGAAATCGCTACAAGTGAGTAATCCTAGATTAAGAACACCACATGATTCACGATCAGTAATCATAAATTATAATTGACCATATCATCTTAGAAACTTTATACTCAAATGATACTGTACGTTACTAGTTAGGATTGAGGGAGATGCTCAACCTAGATTTCGTATAATTTTTTATGTCTTGTAGCTCAATTAATCTCATATTTTTATTAAAAAATACACCGTGCTTTCACATGATTGATGCAGCATAACTTGAACTATTACAATCAAGGAAGGAAGGAAGGAGAATGAAAACAACAATCATTTAGCATTTCTATAGCCAAAATTCACATAAATACGAGTCCAAGATGGTTTCTGAAGATCGATTAAAGTGTAGAAAGGGGAAGAAAACACATTTTAGAGCTTGAGGGACAAGTCAAGCTTGTGAATACGATCATCTTGATTAGTCTTCAAATGACCATTGCCTATCCACCTACCAATTCCAGGGTCTGCCGGAGAACCTACAGTACTAGTCCTCTCTAAGTTGAACCTACCGACACTGGCACGCGATGGTGTTGTTGCATTCATACAAAAATTCTCCATTGATAATTTACCTATACCTGGTTGTTGATCAATATGGGGCCGAGACCAGCTGTCATGTCCATACACGTTTCCAAAACCAGTAGAAGATGATAGGTGATGAGAAGGCTTATGGATCATTGAGTGTACTTGAATTCCAAGAGATCTACCATGGAGAGGGAGAGAAGCCATGCTTGAATTGTGATGGTGGTGGAAGTAAGGATGTCCATAAGCTGCCATTGAAGCCTCTAATTGACTCCTTATTAATCTTTGCCCTCTTTTCGCTAGAGTCCTTTCTCTTTTATGGGCATTTTGGTGTCCTCCAAGTGCTTGTGAACTATAGAATTTTCTTTGACAATAGTTGCATGAGAAAACCCTTTGCTCCCCGTCAGTACCCTGAGGAGTTTCTGGTGAAGTCTCAGATGAATCCATGCTCCTGAAGTTGTCAATAAGGTTGAGCTCTCGATTGAACCACTGATTTGAATCACTTGTAGTTAGCTCTAGATCTGACTGGATAGTTGGCCGAGCCTCTTCCTTTTGATCATCTACTTCTTCTAGGAGTTCTTGCTCGTTCTCTTCTGAGTTCTGCAGTGGAGGAGCCTGTGGTGCTGTAATGCTTGACTGTCTCCGAACCAGTGATTCCATAGGAAAGAGTCCCTCTCGAGCCTCTACTCTCTTTGCCAGTAGAGTATGGAAACCTTTGTTGATTGCAAAAAAGGGATATAATCTTTTCTGACAGGAAGTTAACTGCTACATATGTGCTATATATGGGAGGATATGGTGTTTCCTACATAGATTTTGAACGACATAAAATATAAGAGATGAGTAGGTTTTGCTTGTTGTCACACACTCGTAGCTAGAATTTGCCTTTCATTGGAGCTCCACCATGTATCTATATATCCATTTGTCTGTCCATTACAGGAGGCTACTGTATATGGAGGATCCCTACACTACACACCAAGCTGACCGCATGCTCAATCTTGCCCACCTATCCTGTTGCCCAAGGCACAAATTTCTGAGAAATTAACTATGCACAAACAATAAAATGTTTGGAGCTAAGCTATAATGTTCAAGTGATTTGCCCCAATCATGGGGAGACAAACTGGCCTTCTAGTCTATGCATCATAGAAGGCCTCTCGTGTACTTTTAAGTCCTCCAACTTAGGGTAGTACATTACATTGTTACTTGTTAGTTAAAGAGGGTTTTTTTTTTTTTTTGGACATTCATTTTCCATGGGTAGGTGGACTCATAATTTGGTGTGAAAGTTAATCCAAGATAATATAAGATAATTTAAAATGATATTATTTTAAAATTTTAAAAAAATTAAAATAAAATTGTTTTAGTTTTTTTTTTTAATTAAACCTGGTTTAGTACAAGCTGATTGAATCTCCAGTTAATTTATAGGGTCATTCGAGTTAATTTTTATTTAATTTATTTAAAATTTAATTTGAATTAGATTCTAGATTGATTGAATTTTAAATTAATTTGCGGAATTAAGTTTAATAACACGAGTTTTTATAGTCTTATGTTCACATATTGACCTAATATCTTTACTTGTAGCAGACATTGATCAATCAAATTGCAAGTTTAGTCAAATGAAAGGGTCAAGTCATGTCACGTACTAATCAAACATTGCTGTTACAGCAGAACAAGAATAATCTGAATTTCTTCGATCCTTCTTTTAAAATGCTTGTTGTCTGAAAAATATAATAATTATAATAATGATTTTTGAGTGTTAATACACAGATATTAAATTATAGAAAATCACTCAGTAAATCATTAATTATATCAAATAAAAAATTATCTAAAATTAAACACATTATTTTCAACCCAAACACAATTTAAAAAAAATGCTTTAAGAAGAATATCCAATCTTCATTACCAAATGATGCTTCAACTAATTAAGTCTTTTTTTCATTATTATTTTTCACCTCCCTTTAGATTGCAGAGTAACCCTACCGTCATAAGAGAGTGGGCTTTCAATTATTATTATTATTATTTAAAATTATATTATATTAGTATTATAAATACCGCAAACTTCTTATTGTTGGCATTTAAAAAAAGCCATTTAAATCAAAACTAATATAATAATAAGATTTTTTTTCATATTGTTTTTTAAATTTAAACTCAAAATATAATAACATAAAGAATAAATCTACCTATCACTCCATCTACACCTTTAATGATGTAAGCTTATTCGTGATGATCACCAATCTTACCGTACAATGTGTTTATTTTAAAATACTATATGAGTTTACTACCCGCACTGCATAGGTTAAATATAAAAAGTTAATAAAAAAAAAGTTGAGAACATATGAAAATACTTGCCATGGTTATTAAAGAAAGATTAATCTTTCAACTTAACTTCTTACCTAATTTAATTTTAAAATTAACTCGTATAAAAATTATTTTGACATGATCCAGTCAATTTAATAAAAGCAACCTATATGATCGGTAAAAAACATAGTTTGACTTTAATCTTTTTTAAAATGATGTCTTTTTGCTTTTTTAAAAGTAAGAAAAAAACATATTTGATCAACCTAGGCTTTGTGACTTAACCTGCAATCCGGATCATAGACTCTGCTAGGTTTAACAAATAGTTTTTAAATTATTTTTTTTACTTAATGATATGATAATAAAAATAGATATTCATAAAATTGAGTACCAATAAAATACTGGGATATTTATTGAGATTGCGATAACCTCATAAAAAACAAACTAAAACAAATTAAGAAGACCAATCCAAAATCAACTAAATGTTGAAGGAATGAAATTGAAAAAAAAAAACTCAATTACAATTAAAAAAAAAAAGATGGAATAAAAGGAAAAGAAGAGGAAAAAACAGCATGACCTAACGAGTCAATCTTAAAACCTCTTAACTTAACTTCTTGCTAAGCTCGAGTTTAAGATTAACTCGTGCAAGAATTGTTTCCAATTAATTTAGTTGGTTCAAAAATAAATCAAAATAAATTATAAAAATTAATTTAAAAACAATATATCATCAAAGTATAATTTTTTTCAAAAAAGAGCTGAGCGATTCAATTGGAAAATAAAAAAGGAGATATATATATTTTTTTTTTTAAAAAAAAGGGGGCAGGTGAGCAAGGAAGGAGCTGGGTTGACCCTAGTAGGGCAGGGTGATTTATTCTAAGAGGAAAAAAACAAGAAAATATAATGTAGGTTTCGTATAATATGCCATGAGTGGGGTGGGGCATGGAAGAATGGCCGACAAGGAAATTGGGAAGCTGAGGTGGAGCCATATATGCAGAGGCAGGCTCAAATGAAGCCGATAGTGGCATCTTATGCAACTGGTATTATTGGTTTTGACATGAACAAATCCCCAAGAAAATTAATCCTTGAGATGAGCATAATCTTTACCTTTGTACTTTATATAATTATTATCGAAAGCATATGTCATTTTAGCCAGCTTCTTCGGAGCCCCACCTCGGTGGGGTTTCTGTCTTCTTTCTCTCCTCGGCTCGCCCATGAGAAACACTCCGTCTCTTGATTCTATTCTATGAACAATTTGCTTGTCAAATCAGTTTGAATCAAATCTCTTCGAGATCTCTTGTCTGTCCAAAATTAATCCCAAACCCTAATCAAACATGAAATTTCTATTAATGTTTGGTACATGTAACCTAGCTTTCAAGTACATCTTGTGCTTTTTTTTTTTATACATATACTGTTTTTTTAACGCTGCTTTTGTTTTCCGTGAAAAAATTAAATTAATGTTTTTTTTTTTAATTTTTAATGTATTCTTTTTAATTTTTTAATTGAAAATCACTTTTATAAAAGTATACTATTAGGTACATATAATTACTTTTACACTTTATCTCATTATCAAATACTTATTTTAAAATAAACAAATAATAGAGTCAGTTATTAAGTCTGGCTCAATACTCAAGTTACTAGTTGGATCCATTAGCTAAGATTAATTAAAACAATGTAGTTTTGTTTTTTAAAATGCTGTTTTATTTTTTTAAAAAAAATTAAACTAAGTTTTGATTAGATTATGAATTAACTTGTTAGATGATTTGATTGGATTAACCATATCTTTGTTGGAGAATAATATAAATCATATCCTGGGATCTTATCTAACAACTTAATCTTTTGGATGAAATGGTTCTTTGATATGGTATCAGAGCTTTGATAACCAAACAGTGACGAGTTTGAATTTCACCATTTTCATTTATTTGATAAAAATTAAGTACAAGTTAGTGTAGAGCTGTGCAAGTTTCAAGTTTAAAAGGTTTTCACTTAAAGGGATGTGTTAAAGAATAATATAAATTATATCTTAAAACTTTATCTAATAACTTAAATTTTTAGATAAGATAATTCTTTTACAATCTTAACCAAGTTAATCATCCCCAAGATGAATTTAATAACATTAAGTTCGGCTTGGAATAGCCCCATCAAATTATCATGATGGGTTTTTTTTTAATAACATTAGGTTCAAACTTGATCAGGGATATGATGGGGTTTTTTTTTCATTCAAAAATATTTATTTTTGAAAAACTTATAAATTTGTAATTTTCTGTGCCACAAAGCATAGATCACGATCTTCACTAGTTAAATATTAAAATGACCCAGCACGGCCATCTTCAAGCAATAAAGATATCCCACTGCCTCGTTGTCTATTTTCTTAAATCTAGCTTATTAAAAAAAAAGAAAAAAAAAGATTTTTCAATGATATAATGATACGAAAGTGCACTTTACACTTGACATTTCTATAATTATTGTTTTCTTCCCCAGTTTTCAAACTTGTGAAGTAATTCATGGAAAACAGTATTAGATCACAAAAGAAATGTGCATGAATGTCAAGTGGGAGCGTCCATGCATCCAATTGATAGTTAGGAATATCTCGTAATCATCCAACTAATATAAACTCTCAAAAAATTCGATACGGATATTATAAAACCCGTAATAAACTTAACCGATGATATAATATTTGTATTATTGAAATATGTATGCTTTAAATATTTATATTAGTAATTTATTTTTTATTGAATAATAAAAAAATAATCATAAAACTAGACTCGTGGATAGTCATTATCATTCCTAGTTTTTCTTAAAAAAGTTACTACATGTATTATCGTTGTATATATTTTTTTTTTCATGTGTAAATAGTTTTTGTGTCTCAACATGTTCTTGTGTTCCTCTAATCTTGAATTTCTAGCTCTACTCTTATGCACTTTATCATTTTTATTAATATTGTTTCAGCTAAATTACTTTCGATGTGATTGATGAGTATTTGAATGGGCCCTGAAATCGGTGTGGGCTGACATTTGAAAGGCAAGTCTGGCAGAAAGACCGATATGAGAATCTCAGGTGGGTCTGGGCCCATCAAATCCCTAGTCTAGTTGATAATAAACCAGTGTCATTTCCCTCGAATTACCTTTTCTTTTCATTTTTTGGGATGCCACGTCGAGAATTAAGAATTTTATATATGTGACATTATTATTGTTATAATGAGAAAGAATTTTCCGTTTTTTTATTACCAAAAACTCTATAAACGGGTAGGAAAAATATTGTACATCCAAACACATTTTACTTTTTATTACGTTATTATTTTTTCTTCGAGGAAAAATCAAAAGCTTATGAGTTGGGACCTTTTCTCATGGTTTATTAGTTATTACAGATTTGATTAAAGATATATATAACTTTTCTTGGTTTTAGAAATAATAAAATGATTTTATTAAGCTCTAAGTAGATAAAAACTAATGTTGTTGAAAAGGGATATTTAGGTATTTTTTTAATATAATAAGAACACACTTTCCCTTGGGATCAAAGAAAATATATCACTAGTCCAGGGGCCTTTTGGTCTTCTTACATGTTTTTTTTTGTTAATTTCAAAACTATGCAAGGTAATTTAGTTTTTTTACGATGATCAATTAAAATTTAAACTCATAAAACTATTAGCATGTGTGATGCCTTCTAATTATCAAAATTGCCTTTTATAGTCTTTGGAAGCGCCGCAAGTGTTTTTTCTCTCCTAGTGCGGCACATATCGGCTATGGTTAGCTGGTTGGTTGCACGTGGATATTTTTTCCCTTTTTCTTCCCCTTAAAAATTGGGTTACAATTTTAATATTTATTTTTTTTTATTGATAATTTTTTTCTTAATCATTTTATGAAGGTTTTTTTAAAAAAATTATTTCTTCGATTCTAATTTGTGATATATTATATTTTTCTAATTTGATATTTATTTTTCTAATTTTTAATTTTTTTATTGGCCCTTTTATAAAAGTTGTATTGGTTTTAAATCTCATCTTTTAATCCAAGTTTATGTAGTATTATTTTTTTTCCCAGTATAATCCTCATTCATTTGTTTTTTTAAGTAATTTTTCTTTTCAATTTAACTCCCTAATCGAAAATGTGGTTGTCTTCTAATATTTTATTTTATTTTAATTATCACTTTTATTCTTTTATTTTAGATATTTTATTTTAGTTTTATTAATTTGTTGGAGATTTGGTTTCATATATTTTATGTGTATTATATTTTTGATTTAATGATCCGAGTTACGGATTTGAAAGAAAGGTTAGCCTGAATCATATCTTTATTTTTATAAATTTAATTTTTAATTTATCATTCAATATTTTTTTTATTTTTTTTCTTTCAAATTGGTAACATTTTTTTTTGTCCTTTTCTTGCTTTAGGTTAGCACATGCAGACAAGATGCGAATCTTCTTCGTTCTAAACCAAATCAATCTGTAGTACAATGACAATCCCCACGATTTGACATAGATTTTAGAACCTTGTGGTCACACGCCATTCGTAACTCTTTTAAAATAATATTTTTTTACTTTAAAATATATTTCTTATTTTTAAAAATTAATTCTTAATATTATTATATTAAAATAATCCAAAATTATATAAAAAATCAATTAAAAAATTTTAAAAATAATTTTTAAATACAAAAACAAACATACTTTTCTTTATCAAGCGAATAATTCATATTTTTGGTTAAGACGGAATAATCAAATGCTAAGTAACATTATTCTGAAAATTATAGCGAGTCCCACTTGAAATTAGACCGAACATGAAAGCTTTGGGTGAATCTTTACTTGTAGTTATTTTAGGGTTCAAGGAAGGCCCATCAAGCCTAGCTAGCTACAAGATTTATCACCGATCCCTTTTATTTCTAGTTATTAAACTTAATTTAACTAGTAAATTAACTTACTGATCATCAAACCAAAACTCATTGCATATTAGGTTTTAAACAAAATATTATGAAGTTGATTAAGTTAAATTCAATTGACTCGACAAATCAACTCATAACTTAAAAAAAAACTTTTGAGATGATATTATTGTGGATGCTGATTAGGTTAATATCATCGTTTTGATTTTTTAAAAAAATATAAAATGATATTATTTTAGATTGATTTAAGTTAACCAATCCAATCCATAACTAGAGCTTTGAATCAGGCTAAATTCAATAACTTTATTATCTTCATTCATTCATTTTTATTTTAGTTTTTCTAATTCTGAACATCTAACCTCAACTGGCAAGTATAAATAATATAATCAACAATGATTCCAGAAATTGATGCATTAGTAACAACTGTATTCTCCTTTTATTTATTTCTTGTTTGGAAACATAGGCTAACCCGTGTTTTTAAAAAAATTAATTTTTTTATTAAAAATTATTTTTTATATATATTTTGGATCATTTTGATCCGCTGATTTCAAAAATAATTTTTAAAAAATAAAAAAAAATATTATTTTAATATATTTTAACATAAAAATATTTTAAAAAGTAACTATAACTACACTTAAAAAAAATAAAAATTCCCTATAAACCAACAAAAGCGTATTCTCCCTCCCTCTATGGCCAGCAAATTCCTAATAAAAACAAAGCAGCCAGCTATACCGTGCTTACGAAGAAGCTTCAGGAATTATTTTAAAAATATTCCGCTTACGGGAGACAACATTAGCACGCGAGCCTGTCCTTCCGAGCGCGTGAGGGCTAGGCTCTAGTCCTGGATTTTTTATGATTCTATTTTTTTTTATTTAATTTTTACACTCTGAAACAAATTTGATGGATTTATTTATTCTTTAATTTTGATATAATCTAAAAAAAACAGAAACAAAAATAATACATAGTAAGATAAATAAGGAATATGGTAATAAAAAGATTTATCTTTTTAAAAAGATTAAAACAGCGGTAAGTAATTTAGAGTTTAATAACAATATTAAAAAAATTATTAAGATTCGAAAATTCTTGTAGGCTTAAAAAAACTCATACAACCCAGCGTATACTGTATACATTCATTGAGCAATTATGCAGATAAGGTACGCTGTTCTTCTACCCAATGCCCTTTCAACTTGAAATCATCCCAAAGGGAACTCGTGTAACTTTCCAAAAAGGTAAGGGATCTCAAGATTTGGCACCCAACTTGAATCTTCCGGAAATATATATTATATTGCAAAAAACTATAATATATTTTGGTTGTGGAGAGAAAGAGAGGGCTAATCATGTTAGCATGCAAGGCAAACTGGTCATCACCCCCATTTGAATATTGTTGGAGCAAGAGTCAGAGGATTATTGGGATAATTTCATTGGGATCATACGTCCAATCCACCTTCTGGGTCTAGCTGGGAATTACTTCAATACGTCCCAAGAGCTAGAACACTAATAACTTCTCTCGTTGATCCTTTTAATTAGTTAAAGAATTTGAGATAAATTTGTATTTTTCATGCTTCGACTTTACAACATCACAGTAAATAGCCTATCTGCTAGGCTATGTAATGCTCCGACCACCATAGTAATGGCGAAAAATTAAATAAATAGAAGTTTTTCAAGTTGAAAATCTATTTTCAACCGATTTTCATCAAAAAAATGAGTGCAAATGCCACCACAGCTACTTCTTTGTTGGCTCATTTTACTTTTTAGCTTACTTGGTATGTAGCAGTAAAATAACACTCCTTTTCCTCACTCTTTGTTCACAGAGGCCAGACAATTATCATGGAGTAGAGATGTATTATGTTTGAGGTTGATTATTTGATTACAAAATGTTATGATTTATTGGCATGACATACTTCTGGATCTTTTCTAGACAAATGTAAATTTATTATGGATTTTCTGAGTTTGGTTGATTCTGAATCTTGTTGCTAGATTAATGATTGATTTTAAACTGCTTGAGCACTTGGGGGCTTGAGACGGACCTACCTGCATCAGTAAGCCAAGAACACTGCACATGGTCTTTTGCCCTCTGTGTTTCAGCTTTGAAGACTCTAAAGGAAAACATGCTGTAGATTTTCTATATGGATCCGTAGACTTCCTAAAAGCACTTGAAAATGATCAGTTTCATGCCATTTCCAGATTTCCAACATCTTTGACAATTCTAGAGGTGCCTACTAGTCTGATCAGAACTCATTTTGTAAGTTGGATTCCACGATCGAATATTAGGACCTTCTTCTGTTCAGTTCAACAAGTTTGCTCACTGTGCTGTTTTGTGCTCATTGCATATTATTGCAACATTTTTGCCACTTGTGGTTGTCCAGTTGGTGTTCATTCTACTTGCAGTGTTGGAAGCAAACAGTGATCGAATGCTTGTGATGAAGGCGATCGATCACTTATGGGCTAAAAAATTGCAGCAAAGTTACAATCTTGAAAAAGGAAAACATGCAGATGTTGTATTCTTAATTAGTTTAGGTTATTACTGGCCAGGGGCAATGAAGATTTAGATCTAACGCTAATCTGCAACATAAGATAAGAAGGCTCCAACATTGTGGATATCTTTTTCAATATCAAGAAAATTTTTTATTGACAAATGAAAAGATTATGCTTGCATTCTATAAAATAAATTGAAAAATTATAGAAATAGTTGTTAAAGCCAATTAAAATTGAAAGTGAAAAGCTGATTTTTATTGTAAAAAATAAAAGATAAATGTACATATAAATATTTGATATATTAATTTATGTAATTTTATATTTTTTATTTAATTGCGTGGCAATAAAAATGAATATTCATAAGAAATTCAATAATTTAAATTCTAAAGAAAAAAAAATGTTTGTTTCTTCTTTAGTATTGTGGTAGTGATTAATTTTTAAAATATTTTTTTATTTAAAAATGTATTTAAATAATATTTTTTTAAATTTTATTTTTGATATCAACACAATGAAAACACTAAAATAATTAATTTGAAGTAAAGAAAAAAAATTTAAATATTTTCAATTTTTTTTAAATAAAACCAATCAAGATCTAATTATCTTATCTAATATTAAAAGAGATTTGGGTTTTCACCTTCTTCCTCTATTTTTTTTTATTTTTTTTTGCCCTTTTCTTTCTTTTTATTTTTGTCTTCAAACTTTTTTTTATTCTTTCATTTAAATCCTTTTATGATCTAATTAGATGTGAGTAAATTTAAAATTATGGTAAAAAGATCAAATTAATAAAAGACAAAGAAAATAAATGGTCGATCATAATTTTTGTTTTAATCCAAAAGTTTAAATTGTTTGTTTTTTATTTATTGAATTAGAAAAAGAAAAGAAAATCATCGAAAACAGTGAAAAAGAGAGAATGTTGTTGGTTGTCATAATTTTAATAACCAAAATAGCTGAACTTTGTATCAAAGAGTATCATTTGATAAAAGAAGTTTGATGGTAGTTGTTTTAACTTTCAACTTGTCAGAAAAAATTGATTAGAGATTGGAAAGTTTTGTGATTTCATGTTGTTTTTGTGATTTTAACCGATTTTTTTGTTGTAATTTTAAAGCTATAAATATGTTTATCAAGGTTAGGTCTTGGATAGTTAGCTAGTTGAACTGGTTTGACCTCTCTATTTTATTTTTTTTTAATTTTTAGAAAATTCTTATTTAATACCCTTGCTCTCTTGATTGCATTCTTTAGTTTACACTAATCTTTTTATTTCAATTAAAATTAATATCCTCTCTCCCTACCTTTTAAATTGTTTATTTTTTTATTTATTGATGCAATGTAACTTTGTAATGATCAAATCCAAGAGAATCTTGGAATGATCAAATCCAAGATTATTTGGCTACAAGAACACGAACACTACACTAGCCATTGTAGCCTCCTTTTTCTTCATGTGTAGTCATTATTGAGCAATAAAAAGGGATGATGGAAAAAGTTGTGATAAGATAAAAAGGGATGATGGAAAAAGGTCTAATTACCTTTGTGCTTAAAAAATTTGATTAAAAGGTACTTTCAACCAAACTATGAAAGCCCAAAGTGATAAAATTAGCTTCGGGGAACACGATAGAAATATTGTTGGGTAAAAAATTAATTTTTTTATATTTTCAATTCATATTAATATGTTAATCTTAAAAATAAATTTTAAAAATAAAAAAAATATTATTTTTATATATTCATTTTCTTTTTAGCCCGATTCTCATATTTGTTTTAGTTTTTATCACACTTAATTGTTTTAAATTAACCAAATTATATTTTATTTTGAAAGATTCACATATCAAAATAACCAAAACAAACTACAATGTTAAATTTCAAATAAAATTAAATTTTTAAAAAAATTAAAGAGCCGAATTAAAAAGGAGACATGAACTCTCCCAAACCATGCAAATCAAGCCGTGATGTTGGCAAAAAAAAAAAAAGAACTAAACATTTTTGTAACCTTCAAATTTGATTCTAAATTTAGAATTTTGTTTTGCCAAACCAAAAATTAACCTAGTGACTAAATATTTTCTTGACATCTTGAGTTCCTTGAATGCATGAATATAAAGTAAATTATCAAGACCAATCACAAAACAAAGCAATTTTAAAGAACAAAATAAGAAGACAAGAACAAAAAGACTAATTAATGGTGGTTGATTCAAGTGGTTCAACGCTTGTTTTTTTTAAACAAGGTTTTAAGTTTGAGTCTTATGAATGAAGTACATTATTATTAGAAGAGTTTTATCTCTTAGTGGGCCGACCCGGCTCGACTAAATTAGTTAGGATCCAACGAATTTTTAGATACTGGAGTTTAGAAAAAAAAAAACCAATATATATATATATATTGTGATCTGATGTGATTAATTTTAATTTTAATTTTAATTTTTACTGTGATCTGATGTGATCTAAATCTTAGGTCACAAATAAACCCATCTTTTCGGGCGGATTTTAAACAGCTGTCTGCACCTACTTTCACGCGGGCTAAAATTCTTGCAGTTCCTATCCGTTGTTTACTGCAAAGCATTTTCTATGTGGTCCCTACTTTCAAGCATGTCTAAAATGGTAAAACCATTCACCATGTCATATCGTATGTTTGTCTTTTCCTTTTCAAATCTTAGAATTTTTCTTAACATTTTGGTTAATATTAAAATTATTATTCCATTCTATTAAAATATATTAATCATTATCATTAATTCTATGATTCATAAAATTAGTTAAGATGCGCTGACTCAAATATTTATATTAATAAAATAAAAAAATACATTAATTATATTAAAATATTTTTTTAACAAATTTGTATGAGGATCAAAATTAAGTTATATTTTCAAACAATTTTAATAACACAATTCTATGTCAATGTGATACATCCAAAGCAACAATATTTTTAGAATTTGATTCAAAAAATTAAATTATAAGTCTAAAAAAGGAAACAAATTTTCTTAACTATTAAATGAATTTTTCTTAAATTTAATTAATCATGTTAAGATAATTAACAGGTAAAAATCTCAACATTACACAAGAACTCAATACTAAAGGTTTAAAATTTAATTAAGATAATTCTAGCTATGCCTAAAATGAATTAAGGTTTAAAATTCTCAATTTCCATGGGCTTAAAATCAAATTTTGAGATCCCATTAGCAAGTTTATACCATTAACAATCAATGAGGATAAAAAAAATAAAGTTTTAATCATAATTTTTATTTAAACCTATATTTTATTAATTTAATAATATAGGTTTAAATAAAATAATGATAATTTTAGCAAAATTTACTTATTAAATTGATTGATTCCCCTAAATTTAACCCTTTATATTTCAATTTTTTTGGGAAAAAACCTATCCTTTAACTAAATTTTGTAAAAATAGCATCGTTTCTTATATTATCTTATCAAAAGTAGAAAGTGCAACTAAATATTGTACATTTTCCATGATAATAAGAATGAAAAGTATTCTAAGAGCGTACCCAATCGGAAAATATCCATAACAATCGAAATGGATGCGCGTGGAAAGCACGCGCAACCATAAATAGTAAAAAAAACATTGACAATGATTAAAGCCTTATCTTTCAACCTTTCCATTCGCCTTCCACAACCTCCACCATCGTCCAAATCTAGTCTTAGATTTCGTGTGTGTTTGGTATTGTGGTAGTGATTGTGGTTGTGGTTTGAAAAAAGTAGTTTTATAAAAAATACTTTTAATTGAGGTTGGTTTGAAAAAATAGGTGTTTGGTTAAAACTGTGGTTGAAATTGAGGTTGAAAAAAAGTAGTTTAATGTGTTTGGGTAAGAATGCTTTTGAAATTGAGGTTATAAAATAATTTTTTTTTTAAAAAATACATATATATATATATATATTAATATTGATGATTTTAAATTTAAATATTATGGATTTAACTATTGCAATTACATCATGGAATAAAACATACTTTATATAAAATATTTTTTATTATTTTATGAAACCATCTAGAATTTCATTACGTACGAAATATATCCGATAAAAACTACAGTTTCTATAATAAAATTAGATAAAATATTATTATGTATAAAATTCACTCTAAACTATTTTTTTAAATGTTAAAAAAATTAGAATACTAAAAAAAAAAAACAAAACTCACGCAGTGCAAGTGAACAGTGCAAGAGAATTGCACTGTTCACTATTTTTAAGTGAACAGTGCAATTCCCTTGCACTGTTCACATGAACAGTGCATCACTATGCACTGTTCATGTTAATTGCACTGTTCATTGAACAGTGCAATTAACATGAATAGTATATAAAAAGCAACGAATTCTTGCTTTTTAATTACTGCGTTTTCAACGCAGAAAAGATGTGGGACCCAGTGAACAGTATTTTCATTTTTTCTTTAACTAAACGGCTGCCAGCTGCGTTTTAATTAAAATGCAGCCGCAGCCGTGTAGACAAACGGAGCCTTTATATTCTTCATCACAGTTATTGTAGGTTTAATTTGTGCATTTGGTTCCTCAACTTTAATTTTAATTTACTTCCATCCTCTTTCTGTATTTCATTTCAATTCTATCCTTAATTTCTATTTCTGTATTACCATGGTCCTTTCATAAATTTTCTTTAATATTCTTTTATTATCATCCTGTTATTTTCTTCACAAAAAATAAAATAAAATAACATAACATAAAAAAATAATGGTAATTTTATTTAATATTCTTTTCAATCTCTTTTCAATAAATTTCATGCATTAAATAATTGAATTCTACAGTAGATCTTAAAAGTCTAATGGTTGAAAGATTTTAAGAAGGGATTTTATGCTAATCTTTTGGTAAAATCTCAGTTCTTTATATATTTGTGTTCATCCCTTACATTTACTTCATAATTAAAAAACTAATAATTTTATCTAATAGTTTTACCAAATTCATTTTTGGAAAAAACTCATATATTGATTGAGAAAATACCAGTAATAAACCCATAAATCTAATGATTAAATATTTTTTCAGAGAGTTAATTTTTAAATACTTTCCATAAAATTAGCATTGCTATCGATTTTAAAAAATCAAGGTTCGATATTAGAATAAAACATTAAATAAGGATCAAAGTGATAAAACATTCAAAGTACAGGGACCAAATGCACCATAACCGGTTATTGTGTGTAAGAGAGAGAGAGGGGAGAGAGAGAGTGTTCTGTTTGTTCCTTTTGAAAGCTCTTTCTCTCTCTAAAATACTATATTCCAAGTTTGCCAATGAAGATCTTTTTTTGTTGTCACTTTCTCTCTCAACTGACAAATTTTCAAGCTCTGCAATTATTATGGTTTCTAGGTTTTTGTTAAAAGCTCCAAACTTTCAAACAAAATCCAGTTAAAGCTCCAAACTTTGAAGCAAATTGTAGTACCCCACTCTGTAAATTAGTCTCTTTCTTTCATATTTTGCTTCGTCAAATTGTTTTGAAGAGGAAAAAATGACTGTAGAACAGGGGATTGGAGATAGCAATATAGATCAGTTTCCTATTGGTATGAGAGTTTTGGCTGTTGATGATGACCCAACTTGTCTTTTACTGTTAGAGACTCTACTCCGAAGATGCCAGTACAATGGTCTGTCTTTCTTTTTTATCGTTTCATTGACTTGTTCATGTGTTTTTGGACATGGGTTTTGGTTTTCATGTTTTTTTTTGTTAAGGTTTTGATTTTTTAGTTGTTTGGCAGAATTATGTAGTTAGTTGTGTAAATTATGAATATTTACAAGCCATTGGCTTGATAATCTTTGTTTTTGGTTTTGATTCTCTCTGTTCATTTAGCTGTTTTATGTAGTTAGTTTTTGTAAATATGAAATCTTGTTGAGTTAAATTAAGTCTCTTGTCTTGCTTTTGGCTTCTTGCGGAAAGTAGAAATCTATGTTCTTTACTCCCTTTGTCTCAGTTCGATACTTTTGGGAGATAGGCACCTAGATATACATCTACTTTGACAAGATTATAAAGGTTATTGTTTACTCATTTGAATCTTTACTGTCTCTTATGTCATTCTATGTTTTTAGCTACTGGTGTTTTTTAATGACTGGAACTGTTGGATCTTCTAAATTGATTGCACATGTACTGTTGGGTTATTAGCTCTTTGGAGTAGATTTATATAAATTTGTTCTGTGTTTAAGTTAAATCTTATGATTTATTGGCATGACATACTTCTGAATCTTTTCTAAATAAATCTAAATTTATTATTGATTTTCTGAGTTTTGGTTGATTCTGAATCTTTTTACTAGATTAATGATTGATTTTCTATGGTATAACTTGTCCCTTTTTCTGGCATACTTGTGGAATTTTTCACATGCTGGACTTGCTCGATAAATGGGTTTTGGATTGTGCAGTTACTACGACGAGTCAGGCAATCACGGCATTGAGGATGTTGAGAGAAAACAAGAACAAGTTTGACCTGGTTATCAGTGATGTCCATATGCCAGACATGGATGGTTTTAAATTGCTGGAGCTCGTGGGGCTTGAGATGGACCTACCTGTCATCAGTAAGCCAAAAACACTGCACATGGTCTTTTGCCCTCTGTGTTTCAGTTTTGAAGACTCTAAAGGAAAACATGCTGTAGATTTTCTATATGGATCCGCAGACTTCCTAAAAGCATTTGAAAATGATCAGTTTCATGCCATTTCCAGCTTTACCACTCCTTTGACAATTTTAGAGTTGTGTATTAGTCTGATTAAAACTCATTTCGTAAGTTGATTCCAAAGCTGAATATTAGGACCTTCTTCTGTTCAGTTTAATAAATTTGCTTACTGAGCTGTTTTGTGCTCATTGCATATTATTGCAACATTTTTGCCACATGTGGTTGTCCAATTGGGATTCATTATAATTTATTGATGTTGATCTGCAGTGTTGTCAGCAAACGGTGATCCAAAGCTTGTGATGAAGGGGATCACTCATGGAGCTTGTTATTATTTGCTCAAGCCTGTTCGAATTGAGGAGCTAAAGACCATCTGGCAACATGTGATTAGGAGAAAGAAAAGTGATAACAAAGACAGAAACAGCTCGGATAACCGAGACAAGCCTAATCAAGGAAGTAGTGAAGCAGTACCTGACCAGAAGCTTAATAAAAAAAGAAAAGACCAGAATGGAGACGAGGATGAGGATCATGATGAGGACGAGGACGAGCATGAGCATGAAAATGAGGATCCAACAACCCAAAAGAAGCCCCGGGTTGTATGGTCAGTGGAGCTGCATCGCAAGTTTGTTGCAGCCGTTAATCAATTGGGCGTTGACAGTATGTTATTTAGCTCTTCAGTATACTAGAAGTGTTTGGAATGTTTTTCTCAGGGTATATGACACTGGTTTTATTTATTCAATCTGTGCTTGTGCATGTGGGTTTTATTTATTCAATTTGTGCATGTGCATGTTTACTATTTTTCCTAATTAATACTGGAGTCGATATGTGGTTTATGACATTTCTCAAGTATTAGAACTTTTTTCTCCACCAATTGATTTGAGCAATAGCAATTTCACTGGTTAATAATTAGTTCTTAGATCCTTTACAGCCATAACAAATTCATTCATGGGTGAAACCACGCATTTGTTATGGTATTTTGTTTTAATTTCATTCATTTTGTTTCAATGCAGAGGCTGTTCCAAAGAAGATTCTTGATTTGATGAATGTTGAAAAGCTTACTAGAGAAAATGTGGCAAGCCATCTCCAGGCATATATTCTTAACCTCTCCTGGCATAATTGAAAATGAACAAATTATTTTCATCCAGGAATCTAACTACACCATTGTGATTGTAGAAATATAGGCATTACCTTAAAAGGATCAGCACTGTGGCAAACCAGCAAGCTAATATGGTGGCAGCTCTGGGCAGTTCAGATGCATCATACCTGCACATGAATTCTATGAGTGGACTGGGATTGCACAGCTTGGCTGGATCTGTGCAGTTTCACAGCACACCCTTCAGATCTCTCCCATCTTGTGGAATGCTTGATAGGTTGAATTCTCCTGCTGTTCTGGGCATTCACGGTCTTCCTTCTCCTGGAGTGATTCAATTAGGTCATGTACAGACTGCACCCCACACGGCTAATGGTCCAAGTCACTACCAACCAGTTCGACACCCAGGAAATAATGGGAACATACTGCAAGGGATGCCAATGCCATTAGAACTTGATCAAATACAATCCAACAAGGGTGTGAACTACATTCCGGAACTTCCTACTCATCTTGATGACACAGCCAGTTTCCCTGTTTCCAGTGGTTCCACAGATATGAAAATAATTGCGGGAAGCTCAAACAGCCCTTTTGTTGGTGTTTCAAACAAACACCTGATGTTGGAAGGACATGGTCAAGGGCTCCAAGGTGGCCAAAAATCTGGAAAGCAATCTTCTCTTTCAGCAGGGTCTTTAAATCCAGGATATTCTTCCCATTTTCCAGATCATGGTAGACGTAATGACAACTGGTCCAACGCTGTTCAGTCAAATGGGGCCCAGTCAGATTCTTTTACGTTGAATGACTATTTTAAGCAATCTACTCTGCATCCTAGTGCCATCGGAGACCGCATGTCAACAATGGCCTTGCAAAGCAGGAATAATCCTTCTGATGTTTCTTCTGTCTCTACTCTTCCCATACATTTACAGGACTCCAAAGCAGATCTACCATGCCGAGTGGGAGTGGCCACAGTGAGCTGTAATGCTGGACAGCTAATTAATAATTGCTCTCTAGAGTGGGATGACCATAGGCAGGATGATCCTTACCACTCAAATGGCCTATCTAACTCAATAAACTCAGCAATTCCTATTAATGGTAATGGGAGTACGAATGGGTTCAATTTGGATCCAAATAACCTGTTTTTTCAGAGAACTACAAGCTTCATTTCAACTGGACCGTCAAATTTTGTTGATACCTCATTGATGAAGCATAATGAGGTTGAATGTTCAGCCATGGAAACATTAGTGAGGTCAAAAGATGGGAATTTGCTAGGCCAAGAGAAGCCACAGGACAGTTCTGTTTCGAATAATTTTGGCTCCTTGGAAGATTTGGTGAGCGTAATGATCAATCAGGCAAGTCCTCCATGTCTCTGTGCATTCCTGTCGAGATGTCTTTGTTTTTCCTTTTTGTATTTTAGCTATAAAATTTGCATGAGGTTCTGAGCCTTTACCATTGAATAAGAGAATCTCCTCTAGGCAAACAAAGTTTCTTTTCCCTCAATTATCATTTGGCTCTCAGTCAACCAGCTATAACCCAAAAAATGCGGTAGGATTTATCAACTTTTTAACGATTTCTCCTGACTATCAAATATATGTTTCAACTGTAACATGGTTTAAAGATGGTGTTCCTAATAGGACCCTGCAAAATACAAGTTGATGCCAGTTCTTGTTTTTGTTTTGAATGAGTTTCTTATCACTTCAACTTTGAATCTCTTTGCTTATTATGTTTTTCATGTTCTATGCAGCCAACCATTCTTGGTTAGGAGAATAGTCTGGGTGAGCTTCTGTCTCTGTGAGTGTTTCGGATATGTCTTGCTGAGTATTGTTTTTCAATAGAAGATTTTTCTAGCCTTGAAACATGGAGGGCCCTCCAAAGTCCTTAAATTGCATGTCATGTCCTTTCACCTGGATTTATCTTTTATGATATTACTTGATGAAAACACGGTCTGCCCTAGTCAATGAATCATTCTCGATTTACCTCCCTTTTCAGCATTTTTGGTGTTCCATATCACTTCATCAGCTTTAATCCTAGGCATTTGATAACATGGAGTTGATGATGCAGGAACAAGACAGGTGAAGTTACCAGAAGGAGACTTTGGATGTGGTGGTTATTCTCTAAGGAATTGCATATAAAGCAGATTTAAACTGCGAAGGTCTCTAAAGAGGATGATCTGCAGAAGCTTTGTGCTTTCTTGCAGATGAGTTATTCCTAGTGTAATTGATACTCAATATATCTATGTATTCCACTTCTAATTTTCTTTAGAGAACTGTATGTTAATTGCAGTTGTTTTGTCCTTCTCAAATTCGGCAGAGTAATTTGTTTTTACCTAGTCGATTCAGCAGAGCATTGCAATCTCAAAACATTCCCAAGAACTTGGTTTTGAATTGGGAAAATTCACTGTTCACGGGCCCAGAAGAACAAGTGTGTTTGGCATTATTGGTGATATTGAGATTCTCACAAGGCCCCACACTAAAGAAAAGAGCTATCATTTCTACCAAGAAAAGTGTCTCCACTTGCTAATGACCAGAAATGTGTTCCTGACCGTCTCTCACCAGACAAAAATTCCACGAGAGTAGCATGTATTTTGAAAGAAAAAACACTATCTCTAGAACACGTCATTGTGGCATATCATCACCATAATAATCAGTATTTCCTTGTAATCTTTTCAGATGCCTCCTAAATTTCACCCCCCACTTCAAACAAAAAGAGAATTTAATAAGTAAAGATAGAAAGGCCAATGCATCAGGCTCATTGCACATTCATGAGAAAATAACGAGAGAAGGCATCCAGGGACTGTGGAAGCAGGCCAATCCTCACATCAATTCCTGCAGGGTCAATAGGATTCTGCATCAAGTATGCAACCTGAGGGATTGGAGTAACCAATGGAGGTGCATAGGCTGCATCTCCATGTAGAAAACCCACCTTGTGGAATGGCATCCTTGTCCAATCAGAAACTATAGTGAGCTCCTTCAGAGGAGGGATAGTGCCTTGTGGGATAGTGCCTTGTGGCCCATCTAGTGCTTCCATATATGCGTTCACATAGTCACTGTTGACAGAGTTCTTAGCTTGTTTGATCTTCTCTATTATGGCCTCATGGCTTCCTTCCTCTAATTCTCCAGCTGTGAAAGCTACTGAAATGAGTACATAAGCATTGCCACTGAAACCATTAGGCAGTGGAGGCGTCTTCTTGTTCCTTGCGTCCATAGCAAATTGCAAACACACCGTTCTTTCATTCCTCAGTCCTAAAGCCTTGGTCCTTGCCTAAATTATATGATGATTCCAGGACTCCAAAGCAGATAATTATTCTTGATTATTACAAATTATTCTCTTAAGTTGAAGAAGTACTTGTATGAAATTAAATTAATGTTTTAAAATATACAAAGAAAGACAATAAAGTTTAATTATGATATATATATAAATCTTAACTTTTTGAATGAATACATCTATTTATATTGTAATAAGCCTCCAATTTTTGCCTCAAATGACAAATGTATGGATAGATGCTTAATTGAGTCGAAAAATAATGGAGGAAATATCATTTCAAGTTTGTATATTGTTCGGATGATATTCATTTTAAGCTTCTCCATTTGTTGTGTTTGCAACTTGTTGGAGTATATGTCTCTAAAGAAGTGATTGATCTCCGTGAGTGCATCTTATATCCTTTTTGACAATAAATCTCGATAAGCTAATGGAATGAGTGTTTGCATAAACACGTGGTAGTCATGACTATTTATTCCATACAATTTGCAATTTCTAAATTCACCAACCTTGATATGTTCAAGGCATGTCTATCATGAAAATAAAGACTTTTAAGTCATTGGTAGACAAGTAACTGTGCATTCTTATTTAAGATGAAACTGACTTTGAGTTTTGTGACTCGTGACCCAATATAAACCAACTCCATATTTTTACGATAAAAAACAAAGTTATAGCCATTCTAGTCTTGATGTTGTCCTTTTTTCTTTCCCTTCACGTCATAATCATGTTGAAAATATTCTCAAACATATGGAGGAGATTGATCTTCCAATAAAAAAGCTCTCGGAAAATATTTCATTTTACTCAATTATAGGTCAAACCAAAATCAGAAAACTTCTGCTTACTAGATTGAAAACTAAACACAATGTCATCATATTTTGACACCACATTATACAATTCTTCACCTTAAAGAAACAGTGGTAAAACATCATTTTCAACTTTTCCAACAAAGAAGTTTGTTTTGTTCTTTCAGAATTTATGATTTGTTGGTAAGAACTGTCAGTGATAGTAAAAGAAAATGCTTTATTGCTATTTGTTAGAGTGAATGCCTTGTTATTTTTCATACAGTATGGATATGCTAGTTTTTCATGTGCGCTCCAACCATAAACCATTCCATAAGCTAAAAAATTATTGATGGTTCACATCAAAACTGCTATCAGGAAATTTTATTTCTTTGATACATCATAAGTCAAAGCTCCTGATGACCACAACTGCCTCAACCCATCAATCAACGGTCAAAGACAAATATCCATATTTTGACCTGGACTATTAGTACCGGGTATGACCATAGATAAAAACATGAACTTTGACCTTATATACATCCTAATAGAAAGTTGTAAACTGTGAGTATCATCGGCTAACAAGAATAAGAAGAAATAAATGACTCGAATATATTGAATCCGTCTGTACATAACTCAAGATGCATGTTTCTTATCTTTTTTGAAAATTGAGGATGCACACTATTAAAGTGTTTCCAGACTTCTTCATTGGAAGGGTGCACCATTACTCCATCCACCACATCATATGATTGGTGTAATGTCATATACGCAGCAGTCTTTGGTGATGTAAATAACCTCTATAGTATAGGTGTGATTGAGAAGTATCTAAGTTTTTTATGCGTGACAAAAGTCTTTTCCCTGCCAGTTATAACGAGAATGCCACATGTTCTGCACTCAATCAACTTTGTATTTTCAAGGTAGTACAATATACAGAAGCTTGGACACATGTTAATTTTATGGTATCCTAAACTGAGGGGTTTCATCATGGACTTGACAACATAAAAGTTCTCTTTTAGCCTGTTCCCTTCAGGTAAAATGCTTCTCGCCCATTCAACAATTTTATCATATCCAGCCTCACTCAACCCATGATCTGACTTGATGTTGAACACTTGTGCAACAATCAATAATTTACTGTGATTTGTGCAACGATCCCATAATGATTTGTCAGGAAACTTTCAGAAGATAAAAAAACCTAGTTGTTTCTACATTAGGTTCTTCATCTATGATTAGACATCGATCGACATCACTTTAATTTATTTCCATCGTATCCATAATCATATTCCTATAAGGATTACTATTGCCATCTACAACTTTATGCACGTTGCTAGAATCAGAAGTTGACCCAACTAACTTTTCTACCATCATATCATGAGGAACATATGGTTCTCCGTGTGCATACCAACACAAATATTTCTCCATGAACCTTTTCTTATAGAAGATGCATAGTTACAACATCTCGATTGAGAAACTTTTTATTTTTACACTTCTTGGATGAACATTTAATACCCCATCCACTAATATTTTTCGGATTAGATAATGTATAATTAATAAAACCATAAATCCCATTACAATAATCCATCCTCCGCAACCTTTTAGGTGAATCTTTATACATCCATGAACGATAATCCATTATTTATATCAAAACTATATAAAATAATGATGACAACATGCATTAATTAACTATGTTAACAAAATATTTTGCAAAAGTATTGATTTATCTCAAACTTATCCAATCTATTTTAAAAGTACTCTTAATTCATTATCAATTATCTACATAAATTCAAATTTCTACATATTTACCAAAAATTTCAACTTGGCAATAAAATTAAAAAAAAATATAAAACAAACCCATTAAATAAACCATTATTATTTTATCACAAAACACCTAAAAAAAAAATTCGACATAAGTTTCATCAATTTACAAACAAATACAATTTTATAAAATCTAAAATAAACCGTAACATGTACAAATCATAAATCCATACAACAAATTTGTATGAGAAAAAATTATAAAACAAGTAAACACCCAAACAAAATACATATACTAAAAAAAAATATGCAAAAAAATCAACATTTTAAAATGGAGTTCAAATAAAAAAATGGTAGATTTGCTTACTTAAAGTGAAGAATTCTTAATAAAATTTGAATCAAAACATGAATGCTAACAAATTGAGTGTTGTGATGGTCGGATTTGTTGTGAGAGGTTGAATTGTGTTGAGATTAGGGGGAAGGGTGATTGTTTGTTGCATAAAAAAATACATAAGAAAGAAAAAGAAATGGGGAAAGGGGAGAGAAGGGTTGATTTTCAGGTCATAAATTAAATATAACCGATAGCGTTATCGAGGGAATTATTTTGACAGTAACTCCGTTGATCATTTTGAAGGTAAAAATGTTACGTCGCCGTACAATTTACCTTTTTGAATCCCACTATAATACCCTCCGTCATTCTTTCAGTATATACCAATGACTTTTTTTTGTTGGTGTTTATCGATGGATACAAGAATGAAAAATTATGTCGGTAAAGGTCATCGTAATACACCAATAAAGTTTTTCCATTGGTGTTTTTGTTTGTATTTGCCTATTTTCTTATAGTGTTATTTTGACAAAAAAACAATCTATAACACAATGAGTACTTAATAAGTAGTGAGATTATATATATAGGTGTAGGAATCTCTAAGGTTGGCACATCATTCTTTAAGCAAAAAAAAAACCTTGAAGAATTGTTGCTTGTTTAATTACTGACTATTAGTCATATACTAAAAAGCAAAGTAGAAAAGATGTTGGCATTTGATAAGCTTTCGCCTTCCTTGTAAGGCACTCAACTAGACTAGATTATAAACCTTTGTATAATGTAATGAGGCCTCACCCCTATCTTGTTGAGTCATATTCCAAAGAATATTTGCAAGAAATCAAGCAATAATGATATCAATATTCAGCGAAATCCTTTCATCTCATAAAAGTTAATTCTCAATTCATTTTTAGTACTGTTTTTATTAAAGAAGACCGTCTGCAATTCTTCTTCCTAGCCTATTTGAAAGAAGGTTAGCATTGACTTTTTGGTGGAAACACTGGACTTGAGATATTGTTTACGCACTCATATGATCATAGACGATGGAGGGTAGCCTAAACTATTGAAAGATTGAGTTTTAACTTATATTTTAGTTTAATTTATATGAATTTTTAGTTGAGATTTATTAAGCTTTATTTATTAAGTTTGATTTAATTATTGTTGGGTATTTTATTTAGTGGACCATAAACTCAATTGCTTGTTTTAGTTAGGGTTTTAGTATTTATATCCTATTTTTTTAAATATTAGATAGTTTTTGATGAATTAAATAAAAAAATTGTAACGTTGCAAGCTTTTCCAAGCTCTTTTTTTTCTGGCTTTTTCTTTATTTTTTTTACTTTTAATTCTTAACTTTTTTCTCTAAAACTTTTTTATTTCCTGCTTTAATTCTTTTATTCATTGTTTCGCATCACTTCTTTAGTAGAAAAGTTGATCTCCATTCAAGATTGGAAGTAGACTTGCTGTGAGAAGTCCGATTGTAACTAGAGCTTCTACCGGCTTTAGGCTTCTACCGGCTTTAGGCGGGAAAGAAACCCAATTATTAGTAACAGCTGCTTCAAATCCCTAAGAAGAATGGAACAGCAATACATTGCATCACCTTTGAGTGAGTTGAAGCTGTAGCAAAGAAGTGTTATGCATTAAGAAAATGATATTAAATTAACAATCTCGCTTCTAGCAGGCAGCTGAAATGTAGCGGTTTGTAATGAGCTGCATGGTTAGCCAATGAAGTGCACAAAATCTCAAGCAAGCCATGATGTGGTAAATATAAAGAACTATTCGGTGGTTTTTGCAAAAAGAACTGCATGGTTTAAAAGTACTTAAAAGAGTTACAGTTTAACTCGTACTTGTTCTTTGGCTAAAGCCTGTAAAACTAGTTTGTTGCAGCTAAGAGGAACATGAAAAGGTTACAGGTATTCCATTTGTATGTATCAATCTAAAACGATCATCCCCGAGTCCGATTTCTCTGTGGTTTCATTTGGTACAGCATCAGTGTTGGGTGTCATTTTCATTATTCATATCGACCATTCCCACATCCTTTTCAGTTGTCCCTGGTGAACAAGTTGGTTCTTTTGGAGGAGTAACTGGGCATGCAGAAGGTGGAGAATCACTAGGAGATTTACTTGTTTCTTTAACTAGTTCTTCGTTTAATAATGCAATGGTTCCTTGCAATTTTGGCTCTGTTGTTGCATCTTTCATCTCAACAACTTCGGTAGCAGCAGTGGTGTCGTCATTCTCCTTCAGCTGGTCAGATGGTGAATGGAAATCTGCCTGACTGCTCTGTGATTCAGCTTGGACATGTTTGCTTGAACCAAGAGTAGCCTGTTCTGAAGTAGAAGATTTCTGTTGTGAAGGAGAGAGAAATTGATTTATCTGTTCATAAATCGTCTCTAATGGCTGAAGATCCTGTCTCAACTTGAGACTTGCAGGTCGGTCGGTCAAGGATATCTGAATTGATTCATGAACGTTTTGCTCCAACACCGTGCACATCTGCCAGGATAATCAGAAAAAAACATCTTGTTAAATCCTCACATGCCTTTGGCTCATCCACTACCCGGTCCTTGTATGTGTGTGTTGTCTGTCCAATTTTCATCCTAAGTGTTTCCTATCTGACACATGATACAAATTCCCATCCATTGAACCTTACAAGGAGAATTCCAAATGAAATAGCAGAAGATTTACCTTGTTATAAAGCTGAGGTAATGCCAATCTATCGGGATTGTCATCACAAGCAGCTGCTGAAATTTCTTCTGATGCTGCATAGAGAGAATGTTGATCATTCATAAAAGTTTTGATAATTAATCAAACCTATGTCCCCTAAAATATGATTAAAGTGTCGATAATTAATCAGGATATGTTTATATAATATCATTCAAATGTTTTGCCACTCCATCCTGTAGTAATAGTAATTAATAACGAACTCCCCTTCACAAATCTCTCAATTTCTTTTTTCAGCAATCCCTAATTTGGTAATCTGCAGGCTATAATTGATAAAGAAAAAATGAACTTACCAATTGTTTCCATTCGAGGCAACTGGTCAATCATATGAGCACTAATCTCTATGGAGCCTAAACTTGATCTGTCAGCCGCCATTGTTTCACAATCAGCCTCTTCACTTGTAATCTCATTTGCTTTTATATCACCACCCTGAGACAAACAAGGGTGTAAAAGGAACTTGTGGGTCTAGAATCAACTCAAGTATCATATCATTACAAGCACCAACTACCCACTCTGCTTTACTATATGCTCGTCCTCATGAATGTGCTACATAATGCATATCTAATGTCCTATAGTAAACAAGAGTGCAAGGATTTTGACTAGCTCTAAAGATGTGAGGGCATGAATCGAGCCATAGGATTTCCACAAATCAGCCAAAATTCACAGAAAGAAAAAGCAGTGTTGAAAAAGAAAGAAGAAGATTCCACATGTCATTAATACTGTTGCTAAGTGTTGCACATTCTATAGACAAAATTACCGGCTAAATCTAATTGGTAACAGTAGATAAGGCATGCCCAGCAGTGGTCCTCCTCAAAACCGAACTCTCGTTGGAGTTAAGGTGTTCTAGATTGTAAGTTGGGTATTCTTTTTCCTACTATATCAAAAATTGCAACTTATATTTCCTCATAATTGCTTGCATCAGAAATGTTACTCTTTCAAATTTAAAGCTATCTGAAAATGCAAAAATAGTAATAGTACAGGCAATAAAGAAAATGATAATCACTTACAAAGTATTCTTTCTGGTACTCTGCGTAGAGTCCTCTCTCCAAAAGAAGCACTCTTTTCTTAATGAACTCCACCTGTCGTCTCTGCATATCTCTAAAATGAAATAAGATGGATGAATCTTGATATAACTGTGCTTGATTTGCAACATCAGTTGTTCCATGAGCAACATCAGCTGCTGCTACATTTCCAGTACCATTTGCTTGTGTCTGGGTGCTAGGAGCTTCTGCATTATCCATGTTAGAAGTAGAACTGTTTTGTGCTTGAGAAGCAGCTTGTCCAAGGACAGGTAGTCTTATAAAAGGAAGATTCAACTCTTTACAAATGATTTCTTGAACCTTTAAGTCCTTGTCATCAACAATAGCTTGCCATCTTCCATACCCATGCCTAGAATTTTAAAATTAATCATGAGCAGAAACGATCTTCATAAATGAATTAAGAATATATTAAGCATGCAAATCTGGTTCAAATAATAGAGAAAAAACACTTGTGTTTCAACTTGGTGAAGCATCTTTGCATTCATTCCCAAAGCTAAGTGAGAACACCTACTTTAAGAGGAATGGGGTTTTTTTGGCACATTGTTTATAGATTAGGCAGCTTTATTTTTATCTACCTATCATGAGATGTTTGATGTGAAGCATATTGTGATAGTGAAGCGTATTTCTATCAATCCATACAAATGTAAGGATCAAATTACACCAGGTGCATAGCCTAAGCTCTTTCCCATGCCGGATATGCACCAAACATTCATTTTTTTTTATAATTTAGTAGTTCTGATGGAGGGGGTTTTGAATATTTAACTTTCAACCTCCTCTTTATATAAGAGAAACATGGATACAAATCAGGCTGTACCTCAAGCACCAAAATCCTATGCATCACTCTCCTCAAGGTCAAGTCTATTGAAGATGAGGAGCAGCATATCCTATGCATGTGATTGGATTTTATTATTATTTTCTAAAAATCCAATTTATATTTCCATAAGCAGCAATACATCAAATATTTAATTCCAAGATCTGGACCAGATGGGCAACACATAAACTCCAATCAACTTGACGTTTGATGAGAGTGGTGGTGGAACACTGCTAAAAGTAGGTAAGGCATTGTCTATGATGCAATCTGTTAGCTACCACAAAAACTCACATATTGAGATTGAATACTAATTCATTCAACCTTTGAAGCAATGTCCCAAGCATAATATTCTAGCAAGATATCCTTAAAACCCCAATGGTGAATCCTGTAATAATTGTTCGATCTTAATGACACATAGGAAAGTTGCATTTTTTACATATTGAAGACTACTCTGGCAAGACCAATCCATTTCAAAAACATATTCAACTGACCTGAGCACATCTGATCAAATCTATTCTGAAACATACAAGGCAACTAGAGTGCAAGTGAAAGTCCTAAAATGGGCTGGACAATGTTCAGCCTATCCCCTAGTCAAATCTTTAATTTGTATAAAGAATTTAAGTCCTAGTGCGTGCACACTCACATACATTGGGAGATAGAGCACTTAAGAGACAAGCAAACTCAAACCAAGTTAACAAAGCCTCAGCACAAAACTAGTTGAGGAGTAGCTATTTAGAGGCAAATAAAGGCAAAATACAAAAAATATGAATCATATAAAAATTAACAGATAAAAGTGATGTGACAGATGGTAGTGAGAAGGCATACTTCAATACCGCATGAAGTAACAACGAATCATGCTCTTGTTTCCAAAATTTTCCACTCTTCAGGCCTGGGTAGCGCACCATAATGTCATCTGTGTAAAGGAGGCTGCCTGGGTTCTCTGATGCAAACCTTGCCTATCATTCCCAAAAACACATCAAAAACATCGAATAATTGAATCATTTGACCAATGGAAGTAACATGCTTGGGTACAATTCCTTTTTTCTTATCTTAGCACATGCATAAGGAAAGCATACACAAGGAAAGCACTCATGTCATGCCTTTTCTGCTTTGAGCACCTTTGAAAAGGCAGGCCCAAAAGGGGGAAGGGAGGAAAGGGGAGACCAGATACAAAGAGTAAAAAGAACAGAAGGAAAATTAAAGAACCAAGAATTTCAACTTGCAGACTCACCTTATCCCTTATCAAAAGCAGGACAGCAATCCTAATAAGTACATCTTGTATTCTAAGACCCTCTTTAGGAACACCATCTACAATCAAGATCATAGATGGTGAACAAAACAAACAAAGCATATTCACAGCACAAAAAATACACAAAATAAAAGCCTCTGTGTGAAGATCAATCACCTGAAAAATGAGGTGAGTCCGATAGATCTTCCGCTATATGTGTCAAGAATAATCTTCCATAACTGAAATCAAGGGGTGAAAATACCATCTATGAAAACACAATAAACTTGGACATAAAGCATTAAAGTTGGCCCAAAATAATAATAATAATAATAAAACAATTGCTAGAACTCTTTTAGCACTTGCAAATATGTAAGAAAACAATAGTGTATTGACAAGATCGATCTCTAATATGTATATATAGTAATAGCAAACTCTTGAGCTTCCTTGATTTACATGAAATTGAAGAAAATACATACTTGATAGTTTCCAAAAAAAATCTATTCTTTTTGCCTTGAAACTAAACAAGTGTATCTTCTAGCAACTACAAGTGCATGCATACAAATGTCATCCAATCCAAACCAAAAAAATAAAATGCAATAAGATGCAAGATGTGAGTCATGTGACAAAGATGATGCTATTATTAAAGTTTTAGAACATTAGATTGCTATAAATAAAAGGTAAAGCTGATGTTCAATACTTTTCTACTTCTTCATATGTCTTCTGTTTCAAACGAGGGGCAAACTCCTTCCAGTCATAGTCTCCGACCCCATACCTGCAACATAAAATTTATGTGGAAAAGCCAGTGCAGATGCATTTTAAAAATTTCATAACCCCAGGAGCAAAATTCTTCTTTTCTTAAGGTGGGAATTAACCTCATCAAAATTTGTACAAATGCAGCCCTCTGATTTTGATTAAAACCCAATACTCTAAATGATCTACCTTCACCTTCCATCAGAGGAATTGGCTCCATATTATCCACTGCAAACAAAATCAGTATAACATCAATTTCTTATCACTGAATCATTAGAAACAAACCAGGAAGGAAAAAAAACACTACCTCGACCCTTCTTCTTATAAGGCCTTTTTAATGTCTGAATTCCAGATGTCTGAATTCCAGATGAAGTTGTTTCACCATCAGTCAGCTCAGCTTCATAGTTATCATCCTCGCCATCAGAGCTTACATCTTCTAGACCAGCAAGGTCATCTTCTTCAACAGAGACCATCTGAATCAGTTGAAAACAAACCAGTTAATCTCATTTCCAAAGTCTCAAAAATAAAAGTGCTCTGTACTATTCAAAGATGCCAAAACATATGAACTAGTTAACATTTTTAAGCCTACAAACACTTCTTAATCAAAATTTGCTACAGAAGGTCAAAATAACAAATCACTTTAAGTCATCATCTTCAAAAGAACTATCTTACAGCGTAATTGGAAAATAGGATATGGGGTTGATGTCAACTCAGTTCTATTTTCGAAACTTAATTCTAGCACTTGGGAGGCTGGATTTGTTAAAACATTTATTTCTACACCCTAATAACATTTGAATTCTGACCCAAAAGAATCATATACTTTTGCATGGATGGGTCCCACACCATGCCGCGGTTATACCTTCAAAAAGAGTCCTTTTTTTTTGCAATTTCACCCTTATGCCCTTCACTGTTAACAGGAAAAAAAAAAAGGAACATGCAAACAGGAAATCTTGAACTACCCACTTGAAGACAAAAGTCACTTGAAGCAAATTCAATTCCACCTGAACAAGATTTATACCAAACACATATGCTTTACTGTTAAATTGATTTGAATTTAATTTTTAACCAAATTGGTTCCAAACTGGCTGTAAGTGAAACATACAGTCTCATGCCAAGTAAATTTAACTCCTCGATGATAACAAGCAAATGTGCTTTCCAAAATATGGTAGAAAGAGGATACAATAATACCTGCTTACGGCTTCTCTTTCCTTTGCCCAAAGCATTAGACTCCTCGATTTTGTGCACTTCATAACTGTCTTTTAGCAAGTCCTCCCAATAGTTTGTTTTTTCAGAATTGCTTATGGTAGATTTAGTTTCCATTGCTGCCTTTTGAGCTTCCTTCTCTGCTGCAGCCTCTGCTTCGTCAATATACTCAAAATTTGCAACCTAAAACACGCAAAAAAATGTTTTCCAATCAGAAACATTTCAGATACTTGTAAATCAGGAATCAGAAAGAACAGAACACAGGAATAAAGAGCCTGCTCCGTTTTATGAATAACTTGTAATAACAATTACAGATGCAATCTTCAATATATTATTTTTACACTGACTATTTTAAATAGAGCCGAATACTCAAACTATAAACAACTCATGACACAAGCACTGTATCTAGGAATCACTGTACTCATGATCAAGAGTTCAGCCATTCGTTGACTTAATACAATTTCACCTATGACATACTGGAGATGAGTTTCAAATGATGGGTGGCTTTGGCATCATCATTTAGAGAGAGAATCTAGGAAAGATAAGATCTGCCACGAGGATCTAATTCTTAAGCAGCCCCACTGTACCAAAAGACCTTTGCTCTCAATGATCTACCAAAATTTCTTAAATGAAACTAGAAAACATTCACAATATTCCTCTTGTATAATATCTATGTATATAAGAAACAACATTATCAAAACCTGCAGCCTTAGAAGACTAAACCCCATGGAAATAATTTGCACAATCAAGAGCACTCCCAATATAGTTCAGACCTTGCTCCCAAAGAAAACCAAACTTCTAAAAAGTCTTATGATAAAATTCTCAAGTAATGCAAATGCAGATTTGAAATTGAAACTCAATTCATTTGAAATCCACTAACCCCAAAAATCTAATTACGATTTTGACCACAGTAAGACAATTCCAGACACACAGGGTGGGTGGTTCTTCATCTGTATTGAAAGAAAGCAACAGGTCATAAATGTTTAACAAAGGTTTAGATTTTATTTTAATGACTACAATTCCAATTATTCGTCCAATTTGGCAAGTGTTTAAACTGAAAGACTGCATATATGGTAAGAACAGGCCTTATGATAAGTATCACAGATATAACCCAAACAGAGCATCTGCAGAAAGGGAAATCATAAACAATGTATTTTCTAGACCACAATTTTAATCTTAATTGGCACTGGTCATTATAAGCATAACATAAGCTTTTCTTTGTTCTTTCTGAAGCTTGGTGCAGAGGCACCCCAGGGTCTTTGAGCATTCAGTGAGACCAAAAATCATGCTGACAGGTGGAACAACCACGAAAAATCCTTGGGGTTGGCCACCAAGGGGTCATGGCGAGTTCAACTCTATAGTAACAGAAAATTTACTTAGAACAAGTTTGGTTTATGTTTCAAGAAACAGTAATCACAAGAGAACGCGCTAAATTTACTTATCACGTTCAAAATGGAATAAGACTTGAAATTGTAGAAATCTAAATCACAACACTAATGAATAAGAGGCAAGTATATAAAGAGTCCAACAATCATGGTTGGATACCTAGAAAGGATGACTAGGTAAATGCTGGAAAACATAAAGACGATGAAAAGGCATCCAGAGAAGCTACATGAACCAGATGAATATTGAGAATTTCTCTGTAGGCAATGTAATATGGATAGTGGATGTTAACTAATCTGCCTACAATAGCTAAGACTAATAAAAAACAATGTGGAATGTGGTGAGGAAGATAAAACACGTGATGCAAAATTTACTTCCCTTGCATTATGCATCCATCACACAGACTAGGCTAGTCCACAGTTTTTCTTCCAACAGGCAATCATAGTTTTCATCTTTTAATGCCATCAATCAGAAGTGTGAGATAACATGTGTGGAATAAAACTGTCTAAAGTCTACATGGGAAAGGAAAAACAATTGCTAAATAGAGAAGGCTTATTCTATGGCAGTTACAGTGGAAGATTGAGTACTATAGAAAATCACCACAAAGGCACCTCAACAGATAACAGAAAAAGACATTATAGTATTAAAAAGAAAAAACCTTAAACGCCTTTAAAAATCCATCTTCCTCTTCATCATCCAATGACGTTTCTTCATCTCCAATTTGTTCACGGTCAAGTAATCTATTGAAGAAACAACATAGACTACAACTTTTAGCAAACAATTAAATTTATAAAGCACCAAGATACTAGCAGTCAAAAGAGTTTACCGATGTATAGCAGCATCGTCATAGTGAATTTGACGTGATTTTCCTGCTTCATCATTCTCATCAGCAAAAAGCTCCTTTGAACCATATCTTATGATGTCATCTAGCTCTTCCTAAAATAGAATCATAATCTTTTAAGTTTTTTCTTAAAATTTTAAACCCACTCAGCTACTTTTTTTTTTCACAATATGATTTCTACAACTATCTTGTTTTAACTGCCCAGCTAATATGCCTGCATAAAGAATCTTGCAAGCTGTACACCATAAACACAATAACCAGCATTTTCTAAAGAACTAACCACTTTAGCCAAGAAAAAGAAGAAAAAAAATCTGCTGATGAGTATGCAGTGCTCTCAGTATAAGTTCAGCATAGATCATATCTGTTGAGTTTTTGCCCCTAAATCATACTACGATATTAATAATAGTTAAATTGTGACATCTCTGATCAGAAACTCTAATCATAACTTTCATTTAATTTAGCCCACACAAGCAACATAAGTCTACTGCCACACGTACAACCAAAGGCCTTGACTAATGAAAAAAGATTATTACTTGGTTAATATTTTGTGCCTTAAGCCTCCCAACAACAAGGTGCTCTAAAACCATTTTCTTCTTAGTCATCTGCATCATCCGTTCCTCAATAGTTCCTCGGGTTATGAGCCTATAAATCATTACCTGCAACACCAAAACAACACTACAATGTAAAACAAACAAACAAACAGCAACAGAAGTTATCTATGAAAACTTGAGAATAAATTTTAACCTTGTTGGTTTGCCCAAGTCGATGTGCCCTAGCCATTGCTTGAAGATCAGCATGAGGATTCCAATCACTGAAAAGCCAAGAATAATATGTCCAGTGAATTGAAACCAACAAAGGAAAAAAGAAGCAGAAAATCATCACAACCCCACAGAAAAAATTGCAAATCTAGAACTTTTGAGTTTCAAAATCCCCAGCACTGGAAAAAAAAAGTGATCTTTTAAAAACATAGCCATTAGAGACGTCAGTAAATTTAAATGAGCACAGTGATAGTGCCAACTTTTGACTTAGTCAAATTTTAAAAATTCATAAAACACCAGATCACAGTCACCTTATATTTTATTACCATCATACCACCCTTCAACCACATAACTACTACTCTACCGACATTTCCATAGCACCAGCTTTCTCATTATCACTTGAAAAGGGAATACTAAAGCAGAAAATGAAAACACTCAACCTATCATATATAATAACTGTATCAGCAGTAGCAAGATTTATTCCCAGTCCTCCAGCTCTAGTTGAGAGAAGAAAGCAAAATCTTGAAGAATTTTTGGCATTAAATCGATCTATGCGTATTTGTCTCTCAGCTCCACCAACCTTTCCATCTATCCGTTCATATGTCCATTTCTGACCACAGAAACAAAATAAATGATAAAATACTGGATCAAATTAGTGTATATCTGAACAACCTATCACTGCAGCAGCCAAATACAGATACAGGATGGATCATAATAAGAAGATGCCAATACCTTATGAGTGCAGTAATCTTCCAGTAGGTCCAGCATGTGCTGAAATTGTGAGTAAATGAGAACTCTATGTCCTTGTTCTTTAAGTCTCACCATCATTTTGTGCAACAGTTGCAATTTCCCAGAAGTTTCCACGAGCTGCCTGCCACATAATAAAACAAGAACAAGAAGCACAAAATAAATCAGGAAATAATACAAAGTACTTTGAAAAGAGTCTTTATACACACTGAAACAACGGAGAACAGAATCATATTTCTACAAGAACAAGCATAGGAAGCCAAAACTGAAATGAAACATCAGAAGAACAATCCACTGCCTCTCAAGCAAAGAACACAGGCTGAGAATATAAGATAAGAATATGTCCTATCGTAATGTCAAGGTACCACATGCATAACTGGACACATACATGTGTAAATGCACATGTGAATGCAATTGCACAAGCACAAAAAAAGTATGAATATGTAGAATTAAATTAAGCACTTGAAAGATTCATTGCATGTGTAAATGCACATGTGAATGAAATTGCAAAAACACCAAAGAGCAAATACATAGAATAAAACTGAGTACTTGAAAGATTCATTGGTGTCTTCTATATCTGGTTCCACTCCTTCTAACATATAAGGATGACAACAGAGTTTGCGCAATTCCATAACCACATTGATAAGAGAAATCTGGTCAAGGAAGATCCAGGGAAAATAACATGTTAGGTTGAAATACACTAAAGTAGTTAAAGTATCTTTATTTCTCTACAATAATAAATTGCACCTGTGCACCGCCACGTCGAGTCAGTATTTGATAGTTACGAGTCAGAATGGCCTTGTAATATTCCTTCTGCTTACTACTTAGTTCAACACGTAGAATGAGTTCCTTCTTTGGAGGTAGTTCCTTCATGACATCCTTCTTCACCCCTATAAGAGCATCACAAATTTGCATCCACATTCTCATCAATACTAAAATTTTAAAGAAAAGGGAATGAAAGCCATCTTTTGCTACAGAAACCATAGCTGCAACAGGCCAGAAAAGAGAGAGCAAGAGAGAAAGAGAGAGAGCCCTTAAAATTGCATATTTAACAATTGAAAGGAAAAAAGAAAAGCTAATGGAGCAAATAAAATAGACAGGGAATACCTATTTCATGGAAAATAACTTGTCACCCAACTTGTCATAATAGTTCTACTACAAGAAAAGTTTTTCCTAAGATCCTGCATTCATTACTTTTACATTTGTGTTCCTTTTCTTGCAAAAGGAAACAGGGTGAAACCATAAGTGATTCAGAATACGGGACAAAACAAATAAAAAAAGAAAAAAAGCGAGGGTGCTAGCAAAAATCAAATCAACTCTGTAAACTCAGCCCCTTAAAAGAAATGTGGAAAAATTTATCGCTTCAATTGCAGAGGAAAAACAAAAACCAAGTAACTTTAATGTGCTGACAAGTGACGAAAGAAATGAGCGAAGATTACTAGGAGACATGTTTTTCAGATGGTTTCTGTGTTATGAATAACAATCTATATATTAGTTCATGATGGGAAAACTCCAAAAAGAACTGTTTGAGAAAGTAAGACCCCAAGAGAAATCAAATGCTTAAACAGAACTATGGAGGCATCCACAAATAGTCTGATAACACTTCATTTGGCACCTTCATGTCCAAAGAAAAGGCAGAAAAGGTCCACGGTCAACATAAAAGAAAAATGATAATAATCAATGCACCAAATATAAATCACATATATCAATAGCTCTGGGAATCCAATTAATCAAATGAAGTACATGTCAAATGGAAAAGTTAGAGATTTTACTTCTAAGGAGATGGGGAGCCAACATTTTATGAAGTCTCGATATCTGCTCCTCTTGATTTATATCCTTAAACTCCTCTTGGAACTCTTCTAAACTCGCAAACTGCAAAGATTAAACCAATATGAAGAAAAGGCTCTTTCAACTTATCACCAGGCTCTTATAACCTATCATGATCTAACTAAAATCATATGCAAAGCTGCACATTGTACTAACCTTCCCAGCATCAAGGAAATGCATGAGCATGAAAAGTTCATCCAGATTGTTCTGAGCACAAGTCAAATGAGTGCATAGGTTAGTAAATTCAACAAACTCATATGTAAACAGTATTATTAAGTGGTAGAAAATCCCATAAGGCAAAAGCAAGCAAATAAAGCTAATTAGCTATTCATTTAATGATGGGAGGGCACTGCATTTTACTTTCTATCCAGAGTTTGCAATCTAAATATTTGACTCTAAGCCAATACTGTGAAAATTAGCATGGCATGCATAAAGAACTTGCAATACTGAAGCAATAAGATGATTAAAAGCATCATATTATAGATATGTGCACATAAAAACTGAAGATAATGATAAAAATAAAGTGCAAACAAGAAGAAAGAAACTAAAACATGCATTCATATTGTGTTGCAAAAGTGCTAATTGATTAGACAGACTAAATCTGCCTATCTGCCAGTGTTTAAATTCAGCAAGCTAACTTTACAACATGATAAAATCAGCAAGATACTCCCTCAAATGCTCCAGTGGCAGAGCATCAAAACAAATGCATGTTAATCAAAAGAACGCTGAACAAGCCTCTCAATTATTGCCGTAATCAGTGGTTTCATACCCAGTGATTTTGCTTAAAAAAATACAAAACCAGTAGGAATCAAGAGAAGCATAAAGGCTTTTACATCATATAATAGGTTTACAAACATAGGCATACAATAAAGTATTTTTATTTTTCATTTTTGTTCTGATGTTGGTATTTATTATATGCAAGCACTATTCTCTGGCAAAAGCAATAATCTTAAGTCCATGTGATTCAATTGCATCATTAGAAAACAAACCTGAAGAGGGGTTCCAGTCAAAAGCACACGATGGTTACTATAGTACTGCTTCATCGAGAGAAACAATTTTGAGTCCTTATTTTTTAGACGATGACCTTCATCAACAATCTACAAGTAGATGTCAATGTTGAGTAGCCATAACATGCAGGGGACTAGCATTGTACTCGTTAAGTTGTAGAATGTTACCATGCACTCCCACTTTATTGGTTTCAGCGATGTTGTGTCTAAGTTAATCATCTCATAAGATGTTAGAAGCACATCAAATTTTATTCTATCTTGCTTTTTTTCAGTGACAACTAGACCAGATTTCTTTTTCTTGATCTTCTTGTGCTTCTTGGTGTAGTAAAATTCATATTCCCTAATGACAGCACGAGCTTGTGCAGAGCCAACATACATAACCTGTACAAGAGAAACTTCCACTCAGTGTTCCTTACCAATGAGTAAGATAACTAAAGAGTTCCATGTACATACAACATTCATTTGAGGAGCCCATGTTGCAAATTCACGTTCCCAGTTTCGCAATGTTGAAAGTGGAGCTACTACCAAATGATGAGAGATGCCTTCTTCAAAAAGAGATGCTAAAAATGCAATACTCTGTATAGTTTTGCCTGTAATCAAACAAAAATAGAAAAAACATGAATACATTGGGAAAAACAATGAAAAGCTATCAGTGCAAAAGAAAAAACACAAGCAAGACTCACCAAGGCCCATCTCATCAGCAAGTATCACATGTGTTTGTTTGGACCAAGAAAAACGTAAGAAGTTCAGCCCTTCTAGCTGATATGGATGCAATGAGCCTTCAATTACAAGAACAGGAGCACTTGGGAATTAACAATAATCAAACCAAGTAAATATAATATGAACAAGCATGCCAGGTTTTCAAGAAAGTAGAAAAACATCAGATGGAATGATGTACCTCCAGAAAGAAATTCAGGACTGTGTTCATACTGTTGAAATTCTTTTGATTTCTTCTTTGAATCAGTAGCATCTTGAAGGCTGCTCTTTTGCTTACTCGGTTTGTGAGACCTAGACTGAATTCTATTAAATCTTTCTATTTCAGGCTGGAATGTAGATACATCTGATTCAAATTCCCAATAACATTCATCATAAGGAAGTTCCTTGTACTTCACAAGATATTCCTTCTCACCCTCAACTCCCCTGAAGCACGCAACAGTGTCACATTCGTGAATCTTGTGACAGAATCAAACAATTTAAGAACAAAAGTAAAATAAAGAGAAGAAAAAAAGGCTAAAATAGCATATCTAAACAGCAAAGCACACCGGTATTATCAAGACATGCAGCCCATGATAAGAGGCAACTGCATATTATAAATGGAAAATTTTCACTCTGATGCTTTTATGCTTTTATCTACAATTAATGATTTTAAAGTTCAAGAAATGGGATGCATATAAGAAATACCCCTTGTAAAGACAAAAGAACATTAAAAAAAAAATGCATAAAGCCATAGTAAAGAGGTTCCAAAATAGGATGATGGCAACAGGGGGAACAGATAGCCATGTAAGATGAGCATCCCTTCAAAATCCCAACTATTCTGCTGAACTACCCTACATCCAGGGAAAGATCCAAGGATTAAAAGTTCCATCCCAACCCCCCTTAAATATAACAAAAGGTTGATATTCTTCAAGATGATATTTTTATTTTATTCCTAAATGAACAGTTGTTTCTTTTTTCTTCTAAAAAGATTTTTCTCAAAACACTTAACTCTTCATGTGTGAACAATTTTCTCCCTCTACCTCAAAAAATGAAAGCATCTGATCCACCAGTTTCATCCCTGAAAAGAAAATTTGTCTTTTCCCCCAAAATAACTCAATCCTGGGTAGGTCCCTAACCACGTTTAATCTTAGATATGAAATTGTTACTTGAACAGTAAGGATAATTCTTTCCAACAACAAAATTCTGGTAAAAAACATGCATGTTAGTTGTTGTATTAGCAAACTACTTGTCTGTCTGCATTTTCTCATATATAATTAGAGCATAGAAGGCACATACTTTTAATAGTGAACTCCATTCCATAGATTTCAAAATTCAACAAAAAACTTCATAGAGCATTTCCCCATTTCATCGTTTTGTAATCAGCCATAAGGAAAAAAAATGCAGCATAAAATCAAAACTATCATATTTTGTGTGCGTGTTTGATGCATTAAAGTTTCAGATGAGTCAACCTGCAAGCAAGAATTCGATCAACAGTTGTCCATTCAGGTCGGATAGCAACAAAGTCATCCTCAGAGTTATTGTTCGATGCCATTTGACGATTGAAATTGTTTACTTTAGTCTTCAGACGAGGATTTGACTTGAAAGCTTTTAGAAACTCTTTCTCAGGTACCCTGTAGGGAGTTGGGACGAACAAGGAAGGAAACCAGAAAGGAAAAAAACCAGCTAACGCATGAGCAAGCGATGCCTAATAGGCAGGAAAAAGACAACATTGAACAAAAAAACAAGAGAACATCATACAAAAGTCGAAATGGATTGTGCTACAGAAACACACAATATAAGGCATGTTAGCATGGAGGGGAACTTGAAAAGATTATAAAAGGGTTTGCAAAACTAACATATCATTTTACAAGCAATTGTTCTACCTGATAAAATTGGAAACCATATAAACAAAATTACCAAGTGCAATGTAGATAAGATAAGCCTTTCCACTTCACAAGATACTGTTTTACAAAAATTTGCTTTGAGCCTAGCTTAGAGGCATCACTATCATCAGCTACGGTAGGGCGCATTTCACTGTCCAATAACTTATCAATATCATTCAGAGGGCTAACCTGCAGACAAAAGAATGGTAATTGTAAGCTTTGAAAAGCATAATGTTTTGTGAATTAAACAAGAGTACCCATGAGTTCCAAGGAATCATACACATTCAGGGCATCTCCAATTGCTAGGAAAAGGAGCTTTTAGTGGTGGAAGCAGACACTTGGGATGGTAAGCATAAGTGCAAGTTTCACAATTCAGAAGATTCTCACTCTCTCCGCAAGCTTGACAGGAATCCTCCTTCTGAATAAGAGGCAAGAAAGCAGAACTATTAAAGAGACATAAAGTTTATGAAATTTGCAATGCTAAGAAAGACAATCATGAGAGGACAACCAAATCACAGCATCTATGTTCACTGTAAACATGTGTGGGAGCATGGACATGAGAGATGTTTCAAAAAATCAGATATATATTCTGCCAAATGTTTAAAGCATTATTCTCCATCAGTTGTTTTGAAGCCTAAAGGCCTCAAGCAGCTAAACACCTAAGCCGTAATTTCTTCTCGCTCTTGTGCATTGTATTACATTGCACTATGTTCCACAAATACATCATTATTTTTTATATCAATTTTTAGAAATATGCATTTATATTCTCAGCCGTAGTAAACTACTTTCCAGTTCCATCATCATAATCATTAAAGTTGAAGGATTAACATGACAACTGATGAAGGCTTGTTCAGTTAACCTACAAAATAAATCCAATGAAATCAAGAAAAAAGAACACCAAATACATGATTATAGAATGGAGTCCGGGAATCAATGAAGATCACCCACGAAAAGGCCCAAACAAGCTTACAATTTCATAAACCATCCCAAACCAGAAAAAAGAGCAAAAAGCTGGTGGAAGTACGAAACTACTCAAACCCAAGAAGGTTTCAATTCTCAATTTTGACAGGCTGTGCCCCTCATCCACAAGAGAAAGGGCACTGGTAAAAGTAATGCAGTGAAAAAAACATCTCTAAATAGAGGATGTACCTTAAAATAGAACCATCTAACTCAGAGCAACTTAGACATGACCATGATTTCATCAGGCCAAGCACTAGACCATATATATATACATATATATATATATATAAACACTAATGGAAAAATCCATGTGACTAACAACAGCCACAGGACAACAAAATTGTATAATTTTTTCTTAGTTATTTCCACAGAACATAGTTACCTCCACTCAGAAATCCCTGACCAAAGCCATCCCTTTATTTCCTCTGTTAACTAGCCCATGCATCTAAGGCAGCCTTAAAAACATCATCAAAACATCCTTAAGAATAACAACTCAGCCACAATCCCGATCCTTTTACATGATAATATCGAATAAAATTTCTTTTCGTGGGAATTAAACTCCTTCCCAGAATTCAAAACTAAATATAAAAAATAAAATGCACAGAATTCACCTTAAAACCATTAAAAAAAAATCCTTCAAAACACATCAAAATGTTTGAACCTCAACTATCTTAACTTCCAGATGAAACTGTAAAACATCAAACTCGGTAATTAGCCTCGAAAAGAAAAGGGAAAAAAACAATTATCATTCAGCATTAAAGACAGTACACACTAACCTACGAAAGAAGTAAGAAGAAAAGAAACAAACCGCATCATCCCTGACAAGTCTTTCAATTTTCTCCTGGGGTTTTTTAGCTTTCCCAGAAACAAAATCAGCATCATCATCTGATTCATCCAAGTTATAAATTGGCCTCCTTTCTGATCTAACACGTAGCCTCTCCACTAAGCTACTCATTTCCTGCAACCAAAACAGAAAAAACAAAGACATGGCATTATTAAAACCACAAGCTCAAGAATCATAAACAAAACAAGGAAACCAAGAGTGCAAGAAACCAACATGACACGTGCACCAATTCATGCAAGAACAAAATCACGAACCACAAGAACAAAAACCCACTTGATAGAGAATTATCAACATTAATCACCATTTCAATAATTAATGAGTTTCTGGGTCAGTAGTTATTGAAGTAAAGTGTGTATCTTTATGCGTGAGGTCTTTAAAAGCAAAGATGGCAAATGGGTTTTAACTCTTTTCAAGGAATTTTTGCCAAATAGAAGTTTAGAGTGAGAGAGAGAGAGTTACCGGAGGATGTGGAGCACCAACGTAGTAAAAATCTCTGCCTAGACCCAAAGAAACACCAAAATCGGAGTTTGGGCTAGACAGACAAAACTAAAAAGACGGAGGTTTATAAGCGTCAATTATGTTGTCACCTAAGACAACGTTTTTCCTTAATGTTTTTTAAACATGAAGTACTGTTTATATAATAACCAAGGAGTTGCATTTAAGCCCCAAAAAAAAAAAGATTAGTGTTATTGTTTTGCAGCAAAATAATCAAGGTTGAAAGGTATACCTTACATCAACTTAACATATATGACTATTCATCCTATTACATTGTTCTGTTTAAAAAGGGGTAGCCATGGCTATATAATTGGGAAGCCCTTTATTTTTATATGCTAGAAATGAAAATCATAATAATTGAACTAACCTTACCTTATAAAAATAAAATACTATATACATAATGTTTTTTAATTGGTGCCACTTTAGAAACTTAACAATAAACAATTGTTTTTTTTATTTATAGCAATAATACATGATTTGTCTTACATTTTTTTATTGAATTAATGAGAATTGTTGACTTTTAATATATTTTGAAAGATGAGTATTTATTTAATTTCAGTGTCTAGTCTCCTTCTATGAACTTTAAATTGTTTCTCTTTAATTTATATAGTTGTTAAAACTAGTCTATTTTATATGCATGTTTACATAAAATTTTGTATAATAATCAATGAGTTGCATTTAAGCTCACGAAGGAAAAATTATTGTTTGCTATTTATCAAATTATCTTTATGTGTCTAGGGAGGGAGGGTTGGAATCAATAGCTTAAGAGGTATGTTTAAAGTATGGTTGTTTTTTAAATAGCATATTGATGAAATCATTAAGAGCATGTAAAATTTATTAATGTGAATATGGAGATTTAATAACTTGGGAAGTGATTTCTTTATTTTATTAAGTAAGAGTGAAATTATGTTTTTATATTTTTTTATAACAGAACTATACTTTGTTTCTCTATCTCCTTCAACATTACGTCAGAATCTTGTCATTCAAAAATAATTTCAATGATAGATAAAGCTACATCTATCATATATCAAAAACAAAACCCTAATTTTTTTCAAGGGTTGCTAAGTATAATAGGCTATTGTTAACCCTACCATATAGAGAAAACTAAAAAGATAGTGGTTTATAAGTGTTAATAATGTTATGTCATCTAAGATGTTTTACTTAAGGTTTTTTTTAACATTAAATCTTATTTATATAATAACCAAGAAGTTGCATTTAAGTCCACAATGAGATATTAGTGTTTATTAATTATAGGATTACTCTTAGGTGTATGACAGTCGAATCAAAGGGGTGAGATGGTTTTTATGGAGTTGTATAAGTTTTTTTTTAATTTGGATAGTGTTCGGAACTATGATATTAGTGAGATTAATGAAAAAAGATAAAGTTCGTTAATGTTGATTTGATGATTTAACTAATTGAAAAATAATTTTTTTATGATAAGAGTGAAATTATGTTTCCATATTTGGTAATAAAATGACAGGAGTTTTTTGTTGGTATCCATATCTAATTTGACAAGGAATTAAGTGAGTTAACTATAAGAAAGTTAATCGTTATTTCATTTTAAATAATTGGGTTACATAATTGGGAAGCCCTCTATTTTTATATGTTAGAACCAAAAATCATAATAATTGAAACGCTAACTTTACCTTATAAAAATAAACTATTAAATATACAATTTTTTTTATTGATGCTCTTTTAGAAACTTAACAATAAACAATTTTTTTTTATTTATAGTAATAATATATAATTTGCATTACATTTTTTTATTGAGTTAATGAGAATTATATGTTGATAATGCAATTAAATTTGACAAGAGTAAGTAAGCTAACTTTTAATATGTTTTGGAAGATGATTATTGACCTGATTTTAGTGTCTAGCAAGAGTTAGAAATCATCTATTTTACATCAACAACAAACAATCATGTTTGTTTATTTGTACATGAAAGGAGCAGGGTGAAATTTAATTTATTTCTCGCTAATTAATATCGTGTTAGAATTTGTCTGTTTTGTGTATGTGTACAAAAAATCATGTATATTAATCAAAGAGTTGCATCTATGCTCACAAAGAAAGCATAGTTTAAAATATAAGCTATTAAAATATAAGCTCGTTGCTAAAAATACATTTGATGTTCAATATTAATCAATCAATTATTAAATTGAGAAAAAAATATTTAACTTATTTAATTTAATTTAATTTTGATTAGGATTATGATTTATATTTGAGCTAACATATTAGAGGACCTAATAAGTCATACATATAAAGAATCATGAGTAAGAAATTAATCTAGAATGATTAATCAAGTATGACTTGATTGTAAATTTTAGAAATTAAAAATTATAATAAAATTTATACAAGAGATTACAATTCTAGACTTAAAAAAATCAAGTAGGGACTTGAATTAATAAATTTATAAAAGTATCATGAAATAATATATCTGTAATATTTTTTAGAGGGTAAAGTGATATTTTATCATTTATAGGGTTATCAGGTTTTTTGATAAATAATATGTTATGTTTCAAAAAAAAATTAACACATAATATATGATACAGAAACACCTAAAAACACAAAAAATGCTAATACTGAAGACATAATAATCTCTCTCTTCTAAAAAGGTTTTAAGAGATCTATTATATGTATGAATTACTTACTATTATTGATTGGATAATTAAATGACTTGTAATTTACGACAACTTAGCATTGAAGAATTGATCAAACCTCGAAAAAAAAAATAATCTTCAAATAATTTTCACTCAAATCCTAAATGACCCTTAAATTATCTAACAGGGTCCTTGAGACTTCCAAAAAAAATTTAAATTATTATTTCTTCTATATTTATGTGTGTAGAAAAACCCAATACTAAATATTATGTTGGTTAAATAATGCACCCTTAAATAGGATAAAAGTCACTCAAAATTCGATATCCTCTTAGGTTCAATCTTGGACTAATATCATGAGTTAATGAGGACATCATATATTTAAGAGGATAAGAATGAGATGCCTTGTTTTTTTACGTTGATTGGTGATGAGAAAATTAAATGGTATATAAAGAATGTTTGAAAAACTTATATGCAATGAAGAATTCCTTTTGGGTTTTAATGATAATAATGGAACTTAGTGTTATATTTGTATCTTTTATAATTATTAAGTTTAGTTAATAAACATTGTCTTTAAGCATATAAACACCTAATATAATGACATCGGAATCTTAGTTGGAAGGTGTTATATAAATAAAGTGTTGTACTTTTTAGAGGATATAAAAGCCACTTATTGAACCATAAAAGCTAGTTTTAGAATTTTATCATACTTAGAACTTAATTATTGGTTGAGTTTATAGTACAATAGAGATTTCACACATTTAAAAAGAAAGAAGGTGATGTTTCATATGTCAAATCAAGAAAATTATAAGAAAATTGAACAAAACATGATGTTGTGGTTTGGTTAGTATATCAATATGGAAATGATAGATATAAAAGAGACATAAACATGTCTGGTCGAAAAGAAGAAAATATAAAATATATGTTTTTATGATAACTTTAGAGTGAATTATTAAACTTCCAAAGCAAGAAGTACATAAAGACATGTCTTATTTGTTCTCGTTGTCTCCTTTTTTTTTATCTCAAGATAATAACCAAACGCTACATAAAAAATGACATAATAGCTCATGTCTAATAAAGATTTGTTTTAGGATATGAATTCAATTGCCCAATTTAGTGTTGTATACTTGCACTTATCAGTTATGCATCCATTTAGATTGTGTAATGTAAGGGTGTTCAAAACCTAGTTTGATTCAGTTTGAGCTAAAAAATCTAGATGGATCAAGTTTTTTTAATTTTAAAAAAAATCTAATTCGGACTAAACTAAAAACCAATTCAAACCGAACCAATTAAGTTTGTTATGAATTGGATTTTTTGCTTCGAAAATAAGAAAACCCAATTCCATCAGAGTCTTCAAATTTCCTAATACTTCTTCTATCTGTTTGAACTGTTCCATCTAAATCTTCAAATGGAAGAAAGGTAATTAACCTCTGATTAAGCAACGAAAAAGTATTTCTATCAAGTTTTAAGATTCAACAAACATGTCTGCAACGAAAAGATAATTATCAATTAAAAATCCATAAGACCATGTTGCACATCAAAGTAAATAAACTATATTCATTTAGCCATTAAGATTGGATATGGAGAGAAGGGCCACATTAAGAAACAAGACATGCAAGAAGGACAATATAATGTAGCCACCATACACTAATCAAAGTTTCTTGTATGTTGTACTGTGATGCCAAAAGTTCATGACAATGACTCTTTTGATGCTTGCATTAATGCTAACATTGAAGGAAAAAAAAGCTAATGAAGGACTATATAATAAAAAAAATTAAGGACCAAAGTAATTTTAGAGATTTTTTATAAGTGAAATATAGAGGGTAGAAAGAAGGTGGGCTAATCGGAAAAGTGATGGAGTAAAATGAGAAAAAAGGAAAGATGAGGAGGTGAAGTGCGAATGTTATGAGTGATTTAGGGTCAGATGAAAACTTTATATTTATACGTTCTTTATATATATATATATATATATATATATATATATATATATATAGCTGGTTCAATTTTAGTTAAATTAGTTCACTCGGTTTTATCTTTCTGAAATTAAAATCGAAACTGGACCAAATTGAATGGTTTTTCTTGTTTTTAAATTGCTTTTTTTTTTTTAATTTGGTTTATCCAGTTCATTTTTTGGGTTGTCTTGATTGATCAATTTTTTTTTAATATCCCTAATGCAATAACTCTAGCCTTCAAATTTAAGATGTGAACATTTGGTGACACAAACTTCTTAGTTATACAATTTTAGGACTTTTTTTTAAGATGGCTCATTTTTCATATAAAACATCATAATATTAATTAATGTTTTTTATATATAAAAAAATCCTAAATTATCTAATGCAGAAATACGTAAATTCTTTCATTGAAATATGCATCAATTAGCTTGAAATGAATTTGAATTAATTATCAACGAAAGTTAAATATGTTAGAATGTTTTTTTTAAAAAAAATAAGTGTTAATCCATTCTTAAGATTATATGGATTACGTTATATATCACCAACCAAATCATTTTCACTAGTGTCAATTTTTTCTCATTTTATTGTTACTAATTCAATGATAAGATTTTAATTTGATAAAAAAACATAAAATAGATAGGCTGATGCTTTATATAGTAATTTTATTTCATTTTTGGTGCATTCACTTATTCAAATTATAAGTTTAAAAAATAATTTATTCCTGGTAGTCTTATCTTATCAAGTCATCATAATTCATAGTTGGAAAGCTCATTAATGAGAGAGAGAGAGAGAGAGAGAGAGAGAGAGAGAGACTATTCTACGTTCAGATTTTATCATTATCATCCTTTGGGCTACTTCAAGTCCGACACCAAAAAATATGAGAACTCGTAACAAAGCCCTTTCTCAATTTTTCCTTTTTTGGAACAAGTAGTTGGGCCAGATATGAAACATCTCAGCTTCCTCAGCATCCCAGTCCAGTGATAAACAAGTGGCTAGCCGGTGCCTTAATGGAGTTACAGCATAAAGAGAAAGTGGCCAAATCCTCTAGCAGAAGGTTTGATTCCACCAGCAAATATAGGCCATTTGGTAGAAAAGAAGGCCATTAGGTTTGATTCCCCTTAGGCATAGAAGCCATTTGGAAAAAGAGGAGGCCAGATTCTCTAACGTTAGGTTTGATTCCCCAGACACATGCAAGCCATTTGGAAGAAGAGGAAGCCAGATTCTTTAACGTTAGGTTTGATTCCCCTGACAAATACAAGCCATTTGGAAGAAGAGGAGGCCACATTCTCTAACATAAAGGTTGATTTCCCAGACAAAAGTGGCAACCTATTTTTGACGTTATTGGTGCATGAGCCATGCTTTTCTGACGAACAAGCTCCTTTAACCGCATTACTTGAAACAAACGTGACAAAATCTCATGAAAAAAGGTGGTAATGTGGTACTTCTGGCACCATCTCATGAACTTGGCAGCCCATTTGTCATGGGACAATGAGAACTTGCCAAAGGCAGGGCAGGGCGGTTACAGGCAGGTTTATGGGATTTGAAGGGATGAAGATTACCATTAAGGCATCAACGTCACATTAGCAGTAATTTAATTAGTTAACAGGAAACTGAGATTTTAATGAACGAAACTCTTGGAATTTTGTATCTCCATTCGTCAAACTTGTAGCCCATTGATTCATACCACAATTTGTGCTCAAAGGAGGCCTAACTTGTTGTGGGCCTTCTATTTTTCTTAATCTTCTGGGTTACAGCATGCCCCCCGTTTTGAGAAGCAGCAAGATGGATATATATATTTTTTGTCCCAAACTGTTGGATTTGGATTAAGTTGAGCTGCTGATGATGAGCAAGCACAAGTCCAATTACAAAACCCACTTGAAAGTGGGTTAAAATTGCACAATTTTATAAGTGTTAGTTTCTTGAATTGAGAACCTAACTATAACACAAGACCGGGTTTATCCGGCTAAAACCCAGGTCATAAAACAAGTAGATTGACTCGTAAGTTATCTAGCCAATCTAAACTATAATATTTTTTTGAAAAAAAAACTGGAAATAAACATTGTTTGTAATTATTTTTTAATAAAAAATAAAAAACAAAAAACATAATAAAAAAAACATATTCAAAGTAAAAATTAGGATCGACAAATTATCGAATCAATCCGCAGACAAAAGAGTAGAGAACATAGAATATATCCATATACTCTCGAAACTCTGCATGTTTTTTCTCAACAATTCAACTGTTCATGGTTCTCGAGAGGTGAAGCATGTGCCTTTTCCTTGTGATTACACAATGATCCTGGTACACGTGAGATAACAAATGACTTTGGGTTAGCAGTACACTCCTAAATCGCATTATTGATAGGAGAACAAGTAGGTTTCCTACTTTGTTTACAAAAACATTTTGCTTTGCAAGGCTTCCACCCTTGCATGCACTCCAGGAAGTGATCCCTTCGTTTTAATATCCTACAAAATTGAAATAGCTTTGATCCTGGAAGGGAAAGAATCTGATCCCTGGAAATTTGGCTCCGTTGGATAATGGTGGCTTTTGCAGGTTTCCTCAACTTTTAATCTCTGTGCTTCAAATTTCATTCCATAGCTTCTCATGTATTCTGGCACAAAGAAAACCCTCGTTATGCAGAGAATTAATTCTTAGGTTAAAAAAAAAGAAGTAAACATGTTAGTACCTTAGGCGGGTGATGACCAGTTCACTCTAAGTAGCCAACAAATGAGCAAAATCAACGAGGAAAACTATGAAAAGCTAAGAACAGTGGAGTTCTCTCGTCTAAGTTAATCATCTCACAAGTCCTTGAACCACGAGCTTATCAAACATGTCCACTACTTGCATGTTCCAGAAAGGCTCATCCTGCTTCCTCTTGTCCCACCACACTAGCTCTTCAAACCATGCTGCTGGAAAGATGAATAAACTCCGTTGACTTCAAAGATGCCGGTAAATGTCCGTGTGGAAGAGCACGCCTATTCTTCTAGGAAGTTAAACAGGCATGTTTCATATAGTCTAAGAGGCATTCAAGGCACATCATACAGAGTGGAGTTCAACCTGGTTGTATTGTAAAATCCAGGAGTTCAGTGAACCGAATAGAGGAACAATATATTGCATACCAAGGCACCACTGCAGCCTTTTTCACGACAAGGGTGAAATAATTTCGAATAGGAAGAAGAAGGGAGGGAGGGGGCACTCAAATCTATTAATTTCCAGGTCCTACGATCATTATATTTGTTGACAATCCTTTCATCCTTACAAAGACACGGGCAAAGACAATATCAAAGGCAAAAAAACACTGGATACTCCAGGGTAAGATAGGATGGAATCAAGGGAAATTGCATTCATTAAAGACAAAATATCAATTCAATGCTGAAGGCTTTCACGGTGATCTTAATTTCAAGGAAAAGCTAGAATTAGAGGGTCTAATTATTGGAAAATATTAAATAAAAGGAGGGAGAGACAGAGATACACAAAGTTATCCAAGTTGATTGAGTAATTGTGTCTCCTTCGAGGTAGCAAACACAGCAAATAGCTAAATATCCAGACCAATGCACAAAAGATCAAAACAAAATGAACTTCAGCAGAACAATTTGTGAGAAACTAAATGATTATTGAACACTAACTGAAGCGATTTACAAAAATCCAACGCTACTAACAGTCAAGTTTCGATTATAAGGAGGCAATTGAAAGAAATCAACACCATAACAACAATCTTTTTTCGCCAAAGTTTACAAAGAGGATAGAAAGTCTCACACTCCAGCGGTCTACAAACATTGATCAACCTTTTATCCCATTTGTTTTTTTTTTTTTTTCAATTAGCATTCTGTCCATTCTGGAAACCAAGACCATACAAAACATATAAACTAAATTGATACATATCTGGGTTGGAGTGCATAAATCCCAAGCAGTGATTAAATCGCACAAGAACAACGAGTGATGAGAAACTTCCCAAGGAAATCAAATGAAAGCATGTGTCTTTGCTCGGCACTATGCAATTCATAGCACCAAAAAAGAATTGGCCAAACAGATATAATTCCACAAAACTTAACAGATAGTATACAGCACCTAATGTGTAACACATGATGGACAAATTCTCTCTTCATTAAACAGAAAAGATATGAGGAAAAAAAAATAGATCTTCTATTGTATTTAAAGATGTATCAAGTATACAAAGCAGAGTTTTCTACTTTAATTGCTCTTCTGGGAAAATGGCTGGAAGGAATACAATGGGTCAATGATTAGAGCATGTCAAGCCCCCTCGCGTCGAAAAAATAATTCGGGCAAAAAAACAAGCCTGCTGTTCCGACGTGGGCAGAAAATTTTAAAAACTGATGGCGAATTGACGAGCTTGTACCAAAATTAATCATTGATAATATCACCTGTTCATAGGTTCTAACTGAACTTCCATTCGTCCAGAATGCTGTGCATCTTTTTGTGCTGAAGCCCTGGCTGGACTCAGGAGGTCAATAGAATCCTCTTCCTCGAGGTTACCCAACACCCAATTACTTCTTCCAAGTATTCTGCCACTCCTTCGCTGTTTTTCTTGATATTCCAGATAAGTGACAATCATTGTACCAATCGCGAACCAAAGAATTAATGCCCAGATATATCCATGAACATTTTCATCTCCATATCTATCTCCCAAATGCTTCAGGCCACTGAAAAGTGCCGCAATTCCTACAATGATGGCAGATCTGCCAACAATGAAGTGAAGATACTCCCAGAGACGCCTTTTTGAGGAAACGTCCTCTCCATTAGCAGGTTTTTTAGGCCTCATGGAGGCATTAACTGGCTGTACACAGGCCAGAAATATAGCAGCAAGCCCAAATTTAACATGAGCTGAACTGACATAGAGGCCCCGAAGCTCAGCTACTGCAAATAGAAGGCCAAGTAGGAGAATGGCTAAACCTGAATACTGCAAGTAAACATGTGTCTGGTACCAGCTATCCCCCTTCACATGCTTCAAGTATCTAGCGGCCATAATTCCACCAGGAAGCAAAATACCCCAAGCAAGGAACATCATGAACCCATGGACAGCTAACACCGGCCGTAAATCTTGCTCTGCTTCTGCAGAACCACGCATAAGCAACACCTGTATAGGCCTATGGCTAGTTTCAAAATGCATATTCTTCTCATTTAGGTGTTCATCTGACCATTTAGTACCCAGTGCCCATATGACCTTGAGAGGAGTTGTAGGATCGATGATATTTTTACACTCTACCCGATCATTGTGACTACAAGGTTTCAATGGTCGTGTAAACTCAAAGGTAATGATCCCATTTTCTGATTTGCACCTTATATCCGTCAAATTCTCATTTGTTGGATGCAAACTTGAGGCATCCCTTCCATCAATCCAAAATGAATTTACATGCCCTTTACCGATATCGTCAATCCAACCCACATAAGCATAGCTATTAACCATTTCAGTACCAAATCCTATCGCAATATAACCACTCTTTTTCTCACCGCGGGCAGCAATAGATATAAAGTCTTTTGACAACGTCCAAAAGAATGTGACTTGCTGATCATCCAAAAGGACACTGTTGTTATACATATCAGATAAACCCCCATCAACCACCTGAACTCTCCAACCCATCTTCTTCTGAAACAGAGAATGATAGTACACCTGATCTGGAGTATTCCTATCTGGTTCCCAGATCAATTCCATTGGACTAGCCAGAACACCTTCAGCTTCAGACCCTCCCGCATATATCGTCTCAGTCTTGTTCCTCTGTGTTGCATTACCACCAATCAAATCTGAAGTAATGTACAAAGCAACATCATGTCCAGCTTGCACCGAAAACTTCACTGGCACCCCTCTTTCAACTTTCAAAACAGGAGCCTCCTTCTTATTAATGTACAAAACTTTTGAAGGATTAGGTGGATTGGGGTAATGAACTGCAGGACCAGTAGTAACAACAAGAGGCTTGTTTGCATCTGCAATAATCAAATCCTGATCCTCCTTGTCTGCAGCATCCAAGGGCCCTAAACACTCATTCACCTGATCAGATACATTGAGCACCAAATGCCCATAAGTCACTGACATTCGCCCTCCATGATTCTGCGGCAAATAGTAAGGCCTAATAGTATCAGGAGGCCTCATCAACCCCAAAGCCCAAATCACTGTCATGTTCTCTGTATAATTCACCGGCAAATCATACTTGGTATCAACCGAAACCAATGGCCTCCTGTACCTGATAAAAGACACCCCATCCCTTCTGTGCCCATAACTCAACTTCGTATTGTTCACCAATCCAACAGGGTCCGATCCTTCATATATCGTATCAGGACAAACCCCATGAGCTGAACCATCCTTATCTATAGTACACTCGCTATACCTAGTGATATAAAAATCATCAACAAAAGGCATTCCTTCCTCCGTAAACCCTGCCACCGCCACATCACCACCGATCATAACCTCCGAATTAGCTTTCGGATTCGCCCAGCCAAATGCCATATAATTTTGAATAGAAATTGCTGCCTCTAATCCTATATCAATAAAATCCTCGTCCAAACTCCACCTAATCCTATAATCATTAGACAAAACCTTACAATTATCAAACATCGTCGGAACTCTAAAAGGCCCAGATTTGCCTTCCTCACCACCACTATCATTACCAGACGGTGCCGGGGCCAAATCAGATCCATTTGAGAGAATTACATGCCCAAAATCGGATTCCGTCAACAAGTCCCATATGGATAGGACTTGGATCCGATCCCAAGTAGCATTTCGACTCAATTTCACACTAAAGCTTGCATTTTTATAAGTCTCATTGAGTTTATAATCAGAAATTATAAACCCATTTGTGAGATTATCAAAGTCGGGCGCGATGGAGCCCCAAAAGTGAACATCGGATCCTGATAGCATATCAAACTGAGAAACCGTAAAAGAGCAGTCATCGGTTATGGTTAGAAACCCACGTACTTGGTGTTGAACCATGGAGAATTCAGACTTGAACCCCACAAACGGGCTGGTCTTCGGGCAAGATTGACCCGGATCCGCATTAGAAACGAAGAAGAGGAAGTTATTGAAGAGAAAAAACCCAAACCCTAAAATTATTAGAAGATTGTAATTCATGAGGGGAAATCAAAATCGAAGATCCAATCCAAATGGGAGTATTTGGGTTCGGATCAGAGAGAGGTGTGGTTAACTGAGCTAAGACGAGTTTGGGGATGAAATAGCGAGTTAACTCAGTGAGAGGAGTGAGTTCTTGATGATTCTTTAAAGATCTTGTGTTCTGTTTTTTTTTTACAGTTCGGAAGGAACTATGAGGAAGAAAAAAAACAAAAGAAAATGTGTCAGAGAAGGGGTATTTTCGTCTTTAAATAAGTTTGTGATTGGTTGGAAGATGGACTTGCTTTTTTGGCTTGTGTATCCTGGTAAAAACCATAAACGGAACCCGGTTTCGATCAGTTCTCTGTTCTGTTTAGGTTTATTTTTGTGTTTTAAGAAAAATTAAATTTTTTTATTTTTTTATTTTAAAATAATACATTTTTAATGATTTCATATTATTTTTTTGTATAAAAAATAATTTTAAAAAAATAAAATAATATTATTTTTATATATTTTCTGATAAAAAATATTTAAAAAAATCACAATAATACTTTCAAACACCCATTTTTAAGTTAAATGTTGTTGTTTGGAATAAAAATTAAAAAAATAAAAATAAAGTATCATTATTTTTTAAAAAGAATATCTTCATAATAATTTTGAGTTTAAGTTTTGTCATGTTACTGATAATTGATAAAATTAAATTTAAATTAAATTTTAGAAATGACTTATCCAATCAAATCGAGTTTAATAATTTTAACAAAAATAATTTTATTTTTCTGATAAAATTTAGAATGATAGTATTTTTTATAATTTTTGGGTACAATGGTTAATAATTTTGATGGGATACGAGAAAAATATATAATTTATGTTGAACTTATAAAATTTGTGAGAAATTATTTACTAAGATTTAGATTCGTCTTGTGCTTCTATTCATATAACAAGTGTTCAATTTAATTAAGTTAATAATTTTTATATTATTACGTCAGGTTTGAATTTAATTAGAATTTTTTAAAACTTCGTAAATATATCAATTTGGACATGGAATAACTAATTGAAAAAAAAAATCTCTGTATCAAAAGAAATATTTTCAAGATACTATAACCGTGTAGATAAATTAAACAGGAATTGACGTGGCAACATAAATTGACTTTATGTTGGCATATCACTTATGGCACAACAAACCGAGAATATTCGCCTTGGGATATGCTTTCATTATCTGCAATCTATAAAAAAAATTGAGGTTAACCATGTTCTATCATTAAATTATGGGTTTGGTAACATTTTAAAAATAATTTTTAATTAAAAATATATTATTTTATTTTATATTTTATATATTAATATATGAAATAATTGAAGAACATCTAAATATCAATTTGATATTTTTTTAAGTGAAAATAATTTAAAAATAAAATATACCACAGTATAACATGTTAAGTTTTCATTTAGAAGTGTGATATTTATTGAGTTTTCTCTCAGTCACAAGAGAAAATTATTTAAAAAATATGTTTAGAAATGTGAATCTTGCCAATAACTAAGGTATAAATTCAATAATTTTGAAGCATCTTGGAGATGCTTATTTGGAGGTATGATTTTAATTGTTTTTTTCACTTTCCTAGCACAAAAGAGAGTTATAATCATTGTAAATCATTAGCCCAAAATACCTTACTCTCCTCGTATATATTTTCTTTATTAAAAGCAAACTATGCTTTTTTCTTCAAACTATAGTAATAATGTGAAAACAAACTCATTATTTTAAATTAAAATTAATTTATAGATCTTGGTAAATACAGTCGAGGAGGTTATTTAACATATGAGTTTTATTTATTTATGATGTTTTCTTCTTGTTTTGATTATTGAAATCATCTTCTTCTTTTTTTTAAAAAAAAAATCATAAATTAAGTTATTTGACATATGAGTTTTATTTATTTATGATGTTTTCTTCTTATTTTGATTACTGAAATCATCTTTTTCTTCATCTATATCTTTGAAATCATCATCTTTTTCACTTGTCTTTTCAAATTGAATGTAATGACATGTTATATATTTTGATTTCTCTAACATTTGCATTTATGAGATTTTGTGTTTTATATTGAAATTATAAGGTGTGCTTGTGGCAGAAACGAAAGGAGCTCTAATTAGTTCTTTGTGGTAAAAGAAAACGAAAAACATCTCAAAAATTGCATTTCTAAATTAGAGAAGGTGTTGATTAACTGGTAATTTATTTTTTTCTTAAAAAAAAATCCTTAACTCGTAATAAAAACTTATGAGTTATTCTTTTATATATGAGTAAGTATTAATGTTGAATTATTTTTTTGGATCTGATCAGCCTGGAGTTGATGTCTGACACAATATTGTTGTACAATTAGATTGTAAGGCATATTAATTGTATTGGTGTTTGGAATATCAATTAGTTAAATATATATTAGTTCCCATCAATTATTTAGGGTTTAGGGATTTAATTAGTTCAATTTTAGCTTGAGTTAAAATATCCTAGCATATCAAATTGTTTTTTTGTGTATGCAGTTTTTTATAGGCAAGCACCACTAATGAAGACTCTAGCTTTTATTTTTATATTCTGAGCCATTTTCATCGATTTTTTATCTTTCTTTTCCTAGCTAGCTAACTAATATATAATTTTTGGGCTCTAATTATTAACCCCAACACATTTATATAAATAATAACAAATGTTATGTCAAGGTATACACTACATTGGTCATTCCTACAATATATAATATTGTCAACATACACTCCAATTATAGTCAAGATCAAGCATCCTAGACAAAAGAAATGTTCCATATTTTTTACGGCATGTACCATGGCAGTTGATAATTATATGAGACCAAACATACACTTAAATAAAAATGGATGGAAATATATGATGAATACCTTAAAAGAAAGAACAATTTAAAAAGCAAGTTAGTATTGAAGAATTGAAATATGTTATTTTTTCACTAAATCATAATTGAAGAACAAATAGGATGGTATAAAAAAAAATTTGAGGATTTAGAAAAAAAAATAATTTAGTTGCTAAAATTGATGTTGGATGTAATAACGAAATTAGAATTATTAATGCAATTAACATGTGGTGGACCTTAAAACTTTAGGTTAATTTAGGAACTGTTACTTTAAGTGGTCGAGAAATTGATTTTGTGTTATTAATTATATTGATTTTATTTTATTCAGGAAATTAGAAAAGTCAAAAAGTTCAAATATACTAGTATTGAACTATCTTTTTGTAGTAAATTTAATAGAATGTTCAGCAACATAATGACTATTAGAAAATTTTTGCATTTATGTCTACTTATACTTATAAAATGCAAGTTCAAATTATAATGATATTAATGTTACTACATAATTACATTAGAAAAAAGTTTTAGGAAGATCACATATTTGTAAAATTTAATTGCCATCAAATTTTTTTTCTAATAATATTTAATTGATGTTGTGCCACGTTAAAAAAGCTATGAATATCATATACCATCATGAATAGATTATATTTATGATACGATTGCAGCTAATTTAATGAGATAATAAAATTAGAATCTTAATGATGATTAATGTTGTTTTTCTATTAATAATCATATGATTTTTAATTAATTTGAAACTATGAATATATCTCATATTTTTTTTTAGTTATTTAAGTATCAATAACACCCTCAAAATCATTTTTAATCAATTATTTTTTAACTGTATTTTATTCGGCACTAACCTTAACAATAATTTTAACAAAACACATATAAAATCATACTAACAATAATTAAAAATATTTTTTATTAAACCATCACAATATCAAATAATACACTCTAAGTCGGCAGTCAATTTCCGTTGAGATTAGATGAATATTTAAACGTGTTAATGGAAAGACGTGGAGTTCCATTTAGGCATGTTCTTGTAGGTAGCCACCCGCTAGGAATGAGTGGAATTTACAAAATTTGGATGTCACTATCATGTCACAGCAAGTCTTTGTCTTCAGAAAAAAGCTGCACTAAGTCGCGTCGTCAACCTTGGCGGCATCATAGCCTTGTAGCTAAAATTCTCCATGGCATGACAGCATTGAAGATGGTCAAACATGGAAACTAAAATGTTTCTCTCTTTTTAATCATTGAGCAGATCGTGTCATCAATAGCAGCAGTGCTGCTCATACCAGAAAGTTTCGTGATCGTTCAGGAGGCCTCACTTATGGCGTGGACCTTCAATTCTTTTTTTAAATTAATGTAAGTGTTCAGATGAATTTCTACGTATTTTAACTAATTTCAGGATTACTTTAATTTTTCTTCAGGAGTTCTGGACATTTTCCACCACCTCCACCTCCAGGGAGTGATGTCATCCCTTTGTTTTATTGTCCTAAATTGCAGTGATTCTTTGGTTCTGGATGGGAAAAAAATCTGGCCCCTTGAAATTTGGCCACATTGATGATGATGGCCTTTCCGATTCTCCCATCTCTTTACCTCCACGCTGCAAATATCATTCCATAACTTCTCACATATTCCAGTACCAAGAGAATTCTCCTTCGATAAACTCGTATTAATTGTTTTTTTTTATGCAGAGAATCAGTGCTTATGTTTTACCAAAAAGGTAAGGAAGAAGTTTGGTCTTCATCTCAGGGCGGCAATGAAGATTGTAAAGGGGAGACCAACAATTGTGCTGAAGGGTCTTAAAACCGCTACTTATTGCATTCCAAGCAAAATTCATTTTCAAATTGGGACTCACGTTCTAACATCCAGCATGAAAGACCATTAGTGATGCACCAGCCAAATACTGGGATCAATCCTCACCATTCAGTACCAGTTCATGCTGGAAACTGACCGCCTTCATATAAGCGTTGTATTTGATATTGTAGTAGTTTTTGTGGTCATGATTTTAAAAAATTTATTTTATAAAATTTATTTTTAGTTGAGGTTGATTTGATATTTATATATATTTGGTTAAAACTATGGTTAAAATTGAGGTTGAACAAAAAATAATTTAATATGTTTAGTTAAGAATGCTTTTCAAATTGAGATTATATATATATATATATATATATATATTGATGGTTTTTAATTTAAATATTATAGATTTAACTACTACTATTACATCATGAAATAAATAATATTTATATAAAATATTTTTTTATTGTTCCATTAAACTATTTACAATCCATCACGTATGAAATCCATCCGACAAGGACTACAGTTTTCTTGGTTTTTTAAGCGCACAACAACATTAAATAAAATATTATCAAGAACAAAATTGAGATTGCGATCAAATTCTGCAAATGCTACATCATCAAGCGATCTCATTTTAATTTTTTAAATAAAACACAATTAAAAATAAAAATTAAAATTAAAATTTTTAAACTAAATTTGACCTGTTTTAAATTGAATTTAGTTCAACCAGAACAGTGAAGAGTTTATTTAAGTGGAGAGTGTCCAGACACAAGATGTGGGGAAGCAGCTCTAAGCTACTTTAAGCAAACATGTGGTTCAAACACATTTTATATGGTCCCACACCGACAATAAAGTGAGTTTTAACATTACCAAACATGTTATTTGTGCAGTTTACTTTAAAAGATAAAGCTACCGTCGGGAGCTCAAAGAAACAAAATAGAGAGACCATGTATTATACACCATGGCACCTCCATGGCCTTCTTCACAACAAGGATGGAAGAAGGTTGAAGAAGAAGAGGAGAGGGAGAGAGCACTAAAAATCATCACTTTGCAAGTATTATGATCATAATATTAATTTCCAATGCTTTCATCCTTAGCAGGGAGGCAAGGGATAATACAAATAAGAAAATGCGAGAAATCCTGAATACTCCAGAGTAAGTTAAGAAGGAATAAAAGGAAATTACATTCTTTACAGATACAATACTGATTTGAAACTGAAGACTTCCACAAGACTTCCACTGTGATCCCAACTTCGAGGAAAAACTAGAGCTACACAATCTAATTGTTGGAAAAATTTAATCAACGGAGGGAGAAAGAGATAAAGATCCATGGATTCTGTAGGTTAATGAGTAACTATTTCTCCATGAAGGAAGCAAATATTGCAAACAGACAAACACCAAGAACAATGCACAGGAGATCATAATAAAAGGAACTTCAGCAGAACAAGTTGTGAAAAAACTAGGATTATTATAGAAGCACTAACTGCAATAATTTACAAAGAACCAAGCTACGAAGCAGTCAAGGTTTCGGTTACAAGGAAAGCTATTGAAAGAATTCAACACTAGAACAACAATCTTTCTTGCCAAAGTATACGAGGAAAATAGAAAGTCTCACACGTAGTCTACAAATATTGATCAATCTTTTAACCAATTATTTTCTTTACTTCAATTAGTATTCTGTCCATTCTCGACACCAAGACCGTACAAAACACCAGCATACTTCTCAGTGGAGCCACTGAAAAAGTTATCCTTCAACTTCTTAAATGTGGATGATGTAAGCAAACTATCAGAGCCAGCTTGATGGCACACACCAATTCTTTCCACCTCCAACAACTCTGCAAGCTTGTTCAATCCACCATGCAGGCTATTGCAAAACTTCATCAAATGCTTGATATCATACACCATTGGAAAATACATATTGATCAAGTCAAAGAATCCTGCTTGTGAGTCAGGCAAACTCCTGCAAGTCAAAAGCTTGAGCAAATACCCAAAATCATATCCACTATGAAAAGTAACCCAGTTCACACCATCATTCAAAACAATCCCAGATGACATCAGAAGCTCACCAAACCGATTCACATCAATACCCATTTCACTGTTCTTCTTAAAATCAATCCCACATTGGCGCAACAGTTCAATTGAATCACTGGCAAAGATGTCTTCAGTCACATTAAACTCACGAAAATTAAATTGCCAAATGCAAAACTTATCCGTCCCACAAGTTGGTAAGTTCCCATTCTCATCCGAGAACGTTAGACCCAATTGGATCAATTTCAACATATCAACATTATCTTTCAAAGTCTGATAATTATAATCACTAATATTCTTAAAATTCCCGACAGGGCGCAAAACCACGCCAGGGAACTCGGTATCCATAGCTACGTGATTAAACTGATCGACAATTTCACGAATCAAGGCAAACTCCTCTTCGAGATTATCATTCCAAACCTCTCTAATTTGAATAGAGTCTTCTTTCGGCGGTGCAATTGACATTTCCATAAAAAAAAACAGTTAAAAAATCCTAGAAAGTTCCAAACTTTAACGAATCCAGATCCCAAAAACACACAAACATAAACACTTCGAAACCTCAAAACCTGAAAAGGGCCTGCTTAAATTCAGTCCCAAAACGCAGTCCTTTCACAAACAACCCAGATCTGCAACAAATAAAACAAAAACAGCATAAATAAAAATCCAAACTTTATTGTACAAAACCTTAAAAAGCTAAAGTCTTTCAATCACTAAAGCAAAGATCTAACCTTTCATGTGTGGAATCAGAGGTTGTAGTGAACAGATCTTGAAGTGGTGATTTGTGATTCGTGGGTTTGATTTAGAGAGAATTTTTTGGCCAGATAAAGATTTTAAGAGAGAGAGGCGGGTTAACTCACTATGATGTCTTGTAAGAGAACTGGGTGGGGGAGGACAGTGCAATAAAAGGGGAAAGTGATGTTGCTTAAAAGGGTGAACGGGTCAAAAACGAGGGCGTTTACACCGTGTTTACCAAAACGCGTGCGTTTTGTGTCTTCCTTCAATTTTCATACTGTGAAATGTGAATCTTCACTTGAGAATTTGAACCTTTTAAAAATTTAGAGCCCTATATAGTCATTGTTGTGGATCCACTAATGATGTTTTTCTAGGGTTTTAGGTGGACTTTCCAATTCCCATCTTGATAATAAATGTGTGATTTTATATCCCTACACAACAACAACATGAGAGAGAAAAATTTCCCACCAAGGCAATATTTGAGTTTCAATACTATTTAGAGGATATTTGAAAGTATAATTTTTAAAATGTTTTTTATTTAAAAATGTATTAAAATAATATTTTTTTATATTAATACATTAAAATGATCTGAAAACACCAAAAAATATTAATTTGAAGCAAAGAAAAAAATATAAAAAATATAAATTTTTTCAAAAACATTTTTAAAACGCAAAAACAAACAAGTCCTTAACCTCTCACAAAAAATAAAAAAGTGGATTCTTACTTTCACAATAATAATTTATTTAAAAGTATTATTTTTGTATAAAATTATAATTATTAAATCTAACTTGATGTTACAAGTTAAAGTGGAAGACTCGAGATCTTAAACCTGATTTAGACTAAGTTTTTAATTGAATCAAATATAACAATATTAACTTAATAAAAATAAATCAACCCGATCGGTTTCATTGACTTGATTATCTTGATTAAACCTAATTCAAATCTAGTTGAGTAACTCTAAAAAAATAATATACGGTTGTTATTTAAATAAAAATAATTGATTTAGTAATTTACAGGTTGACCCAATAACATAAATTTTTTTTTTAATGAATTAGTCCTCAAATCTCATCCAGCAACTATGCATAAAACTAAGAAAAAATAAATGAACCAGGTTCGAGCCCCGTGGTTGCTCATATGATGACCACTAGAGGCTTACATGGTCGTTAACTTCAGGGCTCGTGGGATTAATCGAGGTACGCACAAGCTGACCCAGACATCCACGTTAAACTAAAAAAACAAAACATAAATGAAATATATTTATTACTAAACTAAAATTTATCCCCTTTCTCCATGTACTAGTTTAGCATCATGTTAACTTCTACTTTTTAAATTGTTTTTCATCTAAAAAGACACCAAACTTTTAATGAGTGTTTTTCAATAGCTTTAATATGTTAATGTAAAACATAAAATAAATACATCTAAAAAATTATTTTTAATTAAAAAAATACTCTTGAAAAGCATTATGATTCATGTTACCAAACACCCACACACATTAAAAGAAATCTCTAGGATAGTTGCATAATCCAAGTCGCAGGTAGATTCTTGCAATTCTTGGTTGAATGTTTCCAGCCAATTAAGCTTAATGTCACAGGTAGATTTTTGGTGATTAGCAATTGACCACATGAGCAGATGCCTGTAATTGCCGTAACATCGACATGTCTAGAAGCCTCTTGCAGGACGACTGAGTTAAAGCTTCGAAAAATCAAAACGGTGGGATCCAGGGACGTCTCTTTCATGGACAACGCAAGAAAGAAACCTTGACTTGGAGTACTGGATGTAGGACAAATTAGACCTAATAGGGTTTTCATACATGACTCTGCACAGGTTTGAAAATGGTGTTTTGATGCTTATCAGATTCAATAATATGGAAATGGTCTTCGGTTCACATGGTCCCGACTCTGTGTGCTTTGTCGTTTTGAACGATGCTTCTTTTTATATTCAATATTTCAATTAATTTTGCAAGATTTTAAAATTAATGGTTATATAAACTAACTTCTAAAAATCCTGAGATATATAATATTTAAATTGATAATTTTTGAAAATTAAACTTAGAATCTGAACTTATATTATTAGATTATTAAATGAATTTATTGTTAAGATATTTTTTTAATTTTTTTGTAAAATATCATAAGATTAAGAATCGCAAAAAAATAGAATATCATTCTGACTGTAAAAAGATTTATTACTAATCCATAGAAGAAAAGGGTAATATTTAAATTATAAAGAGAGACTATGATATATTTAATTATAACTAATAAATATTTACAGTTAATATTGTATCACAAATCATCTTATTATTTCACAAATAAATCCGAAATCACCATAATCATAATACCATATGTCGGTGATATCCGATGATGAAACAACCTCTCTAAGATTCCTAGACATTGTCCTAAAAACATGTTTACAAAATATATTATGTAATTGATTTATTTATAAATTTTTTCCCCGCTTCTTTATACACTGAGAATTGATCGTTGAACCAAGCTTACAAGTGACATTAATTATAAATTCTTACAGATATGGTTTTTTTAATAGCATAAAATAAGATTCAAATCATTCCCAATCACATGAATCCAAAGATAAACTCAATGCTATAAATAAATATGAATTGATTCGCAATTATTGCTGCTATAAACAACTTGCAATCGTGATTCCCACTACCAAATATCCCTTCATATTTATTTAATTCCCCAACACTTTTTTATTATTATTATTATTTTATTGACATGAAAGTCTGGGTTAACTTGCGCGTACTTCGACTAATCACATGATTCTTGAAATTAACGACCATTCAAGTCTTTAATGGTTCTATGATTTGTGATATTCGAACTAGTAATTTTTAAAAAACAAATCTAGATTTGACTCGTTGAATTACACCTAGAATTATTATTATTATTATTATTATTATTATTATTATTATTTATTTTGGATAGGAACAAAAGAAACTGAATGAGGAAGCCTTTCGTGACTTATGGTCCCAAATGAAATAATGCACGCAAAGGCGTTCTGACCTTTTTCCACAACTTTTTCAAACTTTTGGAGTATGCATTGTTCCCTTTTCTTGTACTATCTATTTTGTCCCTCACCAATAACACCAAATGATCGAGAGTTGAAAATGTTGTTAAAATCACGATGTTCGTCATTTTATGAAGTCAACACATACTTATCTTACTAAATTACTTTAAGAACTTGAAAGGCATTAGAATTAGATTAAAACTGTCTTAACTCGTAATTAAAAAATCAAGTGAATTCATGTAAAATTCACTTAAAACCTTGATCCTGAAATATATTTTTTACAACCTTGATCCTGAAAATGCCGCATCACGGGATGATCCCTTCTTGGCTGGTGTACTGGTTCGTGCAAGAGATGGTCATGGATGGCTGTGCTAGCGTCGTTAACAATGTTATTGTTTACTCTCTCTTTTTTCCATAAAAAAATACTTAATTATTCACCACATTCTGTTAAGAGTTAAAGATCTTATTAGTAATCCGGTGAGGTGTAGTTGATTTGCATTTTATTTTAATTATAATTTTAAAAATATTTGATTAATTAATACATATTATATTTTTACATAATTTTCATTGAAAATTCTCTAATATTAAAATCTTGATTAAAATATGACTGCTAAACAAAGTTAAATGGCTCGGTTGGACATGCTGGTTCGAGAAATTCAAGACATTAACCAAGTGAAGTTTGATTGGCCCAACCAAGTTTTAAATGAGTTAGAATTTTAATTTAATCGGATTATACATTGACTTAATAAAATTTAATTAGTCTGATCAAACTGGGATTTTTTTTTTTTGGGAAGACAGTCTTGCCAGCATTTTCCCACTTCAGGTATCCTTGGGCCTGAGCTTTTTTATTTTTCAAGAAGAAGAGACGAAAAGAGAGTATGGACAGAAAGACGTAAGTTTGGGCTTTTAGAAGGTAATAGAAGGGGGTGTTTTTGGAAAATAATTTCCAATGTCAATATAATTGAGTTCTTTAAGCAAATCAAAGGTTTCTCTATAGTTTGTTTTTTATCATTTTTTATGACTTTAATTTAATTTGAAATTCAAATTAATACCCTCCAAAGGATTTCACACATAGAAATTCATTTAATTCTGTAAATTCAATTCAATTCCTAGAATTTCAAAGAGCTTTTTATGTTTTTAGTGATATATTAAAGTTATAAATAAAGAAACAGTTGCTTTAACAGTAGCAAGTATTAAATGCAGTAGCAATAGTTATATTTTGCATGTGATTATAATAGTAGTCGTTAATTCAGAATTTGCTGATTAAGTGTAATTGGTAGCTAGTTGAGTTGGGAATTTGTTTAATTAATATGAGTTAAATAAATTGTAGGTGAATGAGAAATTAATCTAAAAAAACCCTTGATTTTACTACTTAAACAAACTTTGGTTTTTCTAATTTAATTTTTAATTTATGGTGCCTAATCAAAAGTTGATAATGATGAAGATTAATTCTTATTAATTTTTTAACCTTTTAACTTCTAAAAATTACTATAAAAATAGAGGTGAGAAGAGTTTATAACTTGATTTTTTTATATTTTTTTTCACACTCTCGTCTTAATTTTAGTGTTTTTATTCTCTTTTATATTTTGGTTTTTTTCTCCCAAATATAGACCTCGTTTAGAAGTATATCTAAACTATGGTGATTTTGTTGGAATCCTGAGAGATATATTTTAAACATTCTAATTACATAAATAATGAGCAATAAAATTTTAAGAACATTGAATTCATCATAGACAACAATAAAAGTTTTATTCCTTTAAATTATTTCAATAAATAAGTACCATTCTTTGTTTTAATTTAAGCATTCTTATTTTTATTATTAGTATGCATGTTAGGACTTTTATCTTATATATATTGCAAGTTTGATTATATGCTTAGTATGCTTGCTGTTAATGATTTTTATAATATTTTGTGTTGAAAGCATGTTTCTCTTGAGTTTTATTTTTGTATGTTTATAAATTTAAACATGTATGTGCTAGAAGTTTTTTTTTAAATAATTTTTTATGTTTTGCATGTTTTTTTTTTTGATAAACTAAACATCTTTACCAACTAGTCAACTACATTTATAAACTTTAATTCACAAGTTGTGGTTGTTAGTTTAGTAGTTAAGAAACTTTTAGTTACATTTGTCAGTTGGTAAAGTCATTAGTTTTATAAAAAGCAGTAAGTGTAAATTGTGAAGACTAAAATTCCATTTGTTTTTGTGTTTTATTTTAAAAAAAAAATAATTTTTAATTTTTTTCTTTGCTTCAAATTAATTTTTTTTTGTGTTTTCATATCATTTTGATGTACTGATGTCAAAAATATTTTTTAAAATAAAAAATATTATTTTGATACATTTTCAAGAAAAAAAATTTTAAAAAGCAATTATTATCATACTTTCAAACACCGTAATGAATTAAGATCTTTTCCATTCAATTACAAAATTCTTCCTCAATTCCTCTTTATATTCTCTTCTTCTTCTTTTTTCATCTTAATTCTTTTTTTCTTAAACATTGTTTGTTAAGGTTCACATCTTAACATTACTTAATTAAACCTAATTCAAATTTGATGGAGTTAATATAAAGAAAAAATAATATTATTATTTTAATAAAAATGAGTTGATGTAAGTTGATCCATTTACCTATAATATAATATGATGATGATCCAAATTCTTTTTCAAGTTATTTCTTAGATTAGGTTTACAAATGAGGTGTAGAGTTTGCCTCTCCATAAAATCAATTATTTATTTTTATATTTTAAAAGTGTTTTTTTTTAAAATTTTTTAAAATTTTTTTTCTTTTTTTTAAATTAATTTTTTGAGTGTTTTCGAATCATCTTAACGTGATGATATCAAAAATAAATTTTTAAAAATAAAAAAATTTAATATATTTTCATATAGTTTTGAAACTTAGCCCCGCCCGGTGGGTCGACCCGGGACTCGGCCGACCTGGGGCTAGAACCGGGGCGGGTTGAAGAAAAAATAGAGAAAGAAAAAACTTGGTGTGACCCGGTGGGTTGACCCGATCAAAAACCCGGTCGCAACCCGTTGACCTTTTTTTACTAAAATGAAGTCGTTTTGATTTTAAAAAAAAATTGACCTGAACGATCAGGTCAAAATACGAAATCAAACCTTGTACCGGGCTAAATCTAAAAACTATGTATTTTAAAATAATAAAAAAAAAACATTTAAAAAAACCACTGATAGCGCGTTACTAAACTTTTTCTTATTTCATTTAGAGCGTATTTGGCAATGTGGTTGCGGGTGCTTTTCAAATAGCTTTTCGTGCCGAAATGCATGTCAATGATTTTTTTTATTTTTTAAAAATTATTTTTGACATCAGCACATCAAAAAGATTCAAAAAGTACAAACCGCACTCACTTTTAACAAAAACAAATAATTCAAATTTTAACAAAATACAGGTACAAACACAGTACCAAACGTTTCCTTAAAATTCCAATCTACCCTTGAGTACCTAGCGCGTGAATCTCGGCAAAGAAAGACAAGACAAGACAAGAATACATATAAACGGCTCTGCCTTGTTTTGCCTCCATCAAGGACAAGCAAATGCCAGCCAATCAGGAGCTTGACTTTGATTTATCTCCAGCATTCTTCCACGTGTCATTCTCTCAAACGTCAGCAGTACTGAAAACCGCAAACCTGTCTTGTCCCCTCTCATTATTGTTCGATTCAATCGATCCTGGAATCTTACCTTAATGGTCACAAGTCTGCTTCACTTTGGCTGTCTCTTAAATATCTATCCATCCATCCATTTGGGTTTCTTTCTATGGATTCATGCGCCTCAAATATCAGATTTTTCAAGCTATCCTTTTTTTTAATGTTCTTCTGGGCCATTTGAAGCTTCTGTTTGGTTGCTGAGAAAATCAGACTCGGGAATCAGGTTGCTTGAAAGTTAAGAGGTAGCGTGGCAGGTTACAAGGATAACCTCTTCTAAATTCTGAGTCTTTTGCCACTTGTGGAAAATGGAAGAGTGAAGTTATAGTCGTTGGATGTGGGATTTGAATTTAATGCTTGATCTGACGATGGTGTTTGTTTCGTTTGAATTCTCAGATAGTTGAGAGTGAAATGGATGTGGGGTTTCCTGCTTGTGGCTCAAATACTTGAAACAGAGAGTTGCCATTGAAGTTGCAGGATTTTTTGTTTTGAGCTAATTTTGTTGAAGACATGGATCAGATACGAAAGACAATGATGCAACATGAAGCTTTGTTTAAGGAACAGGTTTGACGTTTTTGTTTGATTTACCCTTTTCTGCTTCCTCATCTTTTTGACAGAGAGTTCAACTTTTTTCAACAACACACAGATGAAAGTGTCTGTTGCTCAAGAAAGATTTTTTCTTCTTTCTTTTTTAGCTTTATGATTTTGTTCCTTACCCTATGGTTGATCGTAATTACTTTTAAAATATAATTCTGATTTTATTATCACAAACAAAATAATTTTGTAATATGATCATAAAAATCAAATCAAATTCAAAAAAATTTTATTTATATATTCTTATAAATATGTTGATCATGAAAATAAAAATAAATATTTTTTCAAGCCAAACAAATAAATTCGATATCCCTTAAAGCTAAAAAAAATCGAGAAAACTATTGGTAAATTAATTAAACAGTTTTTTAATTAATTTTTTACTATCTAACAAATTTAATATTGAAAATCAATTCTTATTCGCTCGTAGTAGCATTATGAGCAAAGTCTGCTAAATTTATTATAAGCAACCGTTCAAAAATTTAACAATTTAACTTAGCTTATTTTTTCTTAATAAATTAAAATGAGAGGTGTAGCAATTAAGTTAATTGTTTTGCTTCTTATTCTATTCCTTAACAATAATTATAGATTGAAAAAAACTAAAAAACATGTATTCCATCTCAAAACAATTCAAAAATCTTGAACAGAAATCAATAATATAATTCTGAAATAAAAAAGGTAAGTACTTAAATTTAAAAGAATTGCAATATTAATGTTATTTCTCACAATTTTATAATGAAAATGGTGTTTATTCTCCTTAAACTGAAATTAAAAATTAGTTGCTCATGATTTCTAAAAATTCCAGCTAAATTCTTTTAAAATCCCCGTAGACAAAGTACATCCTAGTTGTTTTTCTCTTCTCCTCTTTATATCCAAATAGGCTCGTAACTTTCAATAAGCTCAAAACATCTTAAAAGGCATAATGTAAGAGGAAATATATATATATATATATATATATATATATATATATATATATATATATATATATATATATTTTGCAATTATCATTTTGAGTTTTGTTCTATGCTCAAGTGCATTTTTGAAAGCAACAGGCTTCGTATAGGTAATAGAAGTAGGCTCATCATGGATTATTGCAATGCTGATGTCTATTTCAGAAGCATTGGTGCTGCTTTTCTTGGACAGTTTGTTCAGTTAAAAGGTGGATTCACTGTTTCTTTGTTCACAGTAGGATGAAAATCGTTGCTCATCTTAGTTTGTTAAATGTTGCTGTTTGCAGGTTCAGGCGCTGCACAAGCTGTACAATATCCAGAGAGCAGCAATGCAGGAAATAAGGGGAAGAAATTATTCTCAGGCACGAGTGCTTGCATTTAATCCTGAAAGTCTTGTACTTGTGGAAAACCAATATTGTGGTTCTGTTTTGGAAAGGAAACCTTCGAGGCCGGTGTTTACTGCTGGTCGAGGACTTAAGAAAGATCCATTGGCTCTTTCTTTGCGTCCGTTTTGCACATTCAAAGACAATAAAGGTAGTGGCTTGCTGTGGATTGATGGCATAGGAGATGAAACTTCCCCCCCTGCTCATAGAAAACCTGTCAGAGATTTTGATCTTGAAAAGGTCCCAGAAGACGAAGCTGATGAGTCCGCTGATCTTGAAGGAATACCAAAGCAATGGAAAGGAAGCAACTTGCCAGAATCTACTGAATTGTTTCAAGATTTTGGAAGCAGTGAAGTTGCATTAACCAGTCCAAAGTCAGAACTACACAATAGTCATGATGACGACGTAGATTCATTTCCCAAAGATCCTGTCAAATGCTCTCAAGATTCTTCAATCCTGGAACCGAAACAACTTGACGAGTTCAACATCCAAAGGTCGATTCACTTGGAAACAAACTCCAATCTGGCACAGAAAAATCTGAACTTACCTGCTGTTGCGAAGGACTCGAGCAATGGAAGCAATAGCATCAAATCCCAGGACACAGAGTTCTGCAGGAAAAAAGATACTTGTGTCAGTAGGGACACTAGTTGCAAGGAAGATCAGGCAAGCCCCAGAAGCAAGGAAGTCTTCCTTTTGAAATGTGAAGAAGTGCCCCTAATAAGCCAAGATGTTTTGAGATCTTCAGCCTCCTCTACCCACACAGTTTATGAAATCAAACACACAGACAGTAATAGTTATTCAAACGGTGAACACGAAAACACTATAAGCTTGGAGAAGACTCCTGTTGTAACAAAGGACAATCAGAACAAGAAGGGTAAATCGGTCCTTTATGAAGAATGTGAAAGTCTGGCAGCTGAAATTTTGCTCAGTTTTGCACCCAATAAATCACAGGCTGATACTGAAAGGCATTCAGCGGAAGCTGAGTCAGGTAATTCTTATGGAGACCTTACAACTACGGATGAGAAGCCAAGTTTGTGTCAGAAAAGATGTGCAACCTTTAGCAGTGGTGGTAGAGTTTACGAATCCTTGAGCTGGACACATTCAGCTAATAGGATGAGGACTATTAAAAGACACCAGCAGTAACTGGTTCCTGCTAGAATTTTTCGGTGCAAGGTTGTTGCTAGTCTTGCTTACCTATGTAAACAGGAAATTATGAAGGTCTTAGTGCATATTATTGTAGGAATTGGCACTTTGTTTGATGTGTATCTAGATTGTAAAATGCATATACTAAACCTATTTCTTTTCAAGTTATGAGTAAAGAAGAATTGATGTTTTTGGCTTTCATGCTTAAATCAGCTTACAAATACTCATCGCAAAGCTTTTTAAGACCAAGATAAGAACAACTTGGTATTTGTCATATGGATCATGAGAAACTCCATTTGACCTCCATCACTGCCACCAAATCAAGATGCTGGAATATAATGCGAGAGACGGAATTATGTAGCCTGGTAAAACCAGACAGATGGAGAAGCAGGAACTCGTGGACCATCAGATGATCAGAGAAGGGAACAACAGAAAACAGAACAGGTAGCACAATAGCAGGAATGGAGGTAGACAAACCTCAGCTCCTCGTTGGACAATGCGCGAAAGAATAAGAAGGATATGGGAGATGATTTCGTTTCTGTAGAGCATACTGTCTGTCCGTGGAAATCAGAGAGTGACTGATCAAAGTACGAGTTTAAATTTTCTGTTTCCGCTCCATAATTTTATTCTGTGATTCAGCTAGTGTTCTCAGCCTAGTTTATTAAGATTCTTCTTTCAGATGTATAATAGTATAAAGGGCAGGTGCTTGTAGAGCTTTGGCATGCATGTCACTATGCAAGAATAGATCTTCTTCTTCTGCTAATTACATTACAATTATATATTTTTTATTTTTTCCAACTTTAAAAAGTATGTTCCGCACAAAATAAAAAAAAATATTTTTCTAAAAATTAAAATAAATTTTCTTGTCTAAAAAATATTTTTCATTGATTAACTTTTTCAATGATAATCAAACATGAAAAAATTTAAAAGGTAATTTATAGAAAACCGGGAATAATTTATTTTTTTCAATACATCGTGTTCGTGTTGATGTTGGTCTAAAAATAAAACAGTTTAAATAAGGTTATGTTTATTTCTTGGAATTTACTTTCTGGGGAACCACTTTTCAAACTTTTCTATGTTTGTTTGCCATTATAAAAGTTGGTCAACGGAAAATATTTTTCAGTCAAAGAAAAATTTGGCTTGGTTTCTAGGAAAGTGTTTTCCTGAAAAATTTGGGCGAAAAACACTTTTCGGAAGTCGTGAAAAATTTAGAAATATCATATTATTTGCTGATTATATCAAATTTGATTCTCAAACTTTTAATTGCTATATATATTTTGTTTTGAATATTTAATTTTCAATTTAACCTCTTAAAATTTAATTTTTATATTAACTTTGGTTCTCATTTTTATAATTATTATTTGCTTTTTCCTTATCATTTTTTTATTGAAATTTTTTATGTATCAAATTTGATCTTCATTCTTTTTATTATTACTTATTTTATTTGAAATAATTTATAAAATTTTAATTATTATTATTTTAATTTTATCATCTTTTATTTTTTTTTTATTTTTTAGATTTGATCTATTTTGATTATTATTTATTTTATTTAAAATAATTTATGAAATTATATTTTTTTTTTCAATTTCATTCTCATTCAACTTTTTAATTTATAAGATTTATTCCTTATTATTTTAATAAACTTGAGAAAAATAAAATATTAATAAGTTATTTTTTAGCTTATTTTTTATAACATAACCAAACACTGGAAAATATTTTCCAATTTATTTTCATTACATTACCAAACATAAGAAAATAATTTATTTTTCTGGAATTTACTTTTTTAGAATTCACTTTTCAAAAAATAATTACTTTCCAGCAAATAAACATAGCCTAAAAAAAAAAATAGAAGTTATATAGTCAATCAGTATTTCTTGGACAACGACAAACCTATATGAACACGTATATCAGGAAGTAATCGCAGTAATTCTCAAACTTTCTAGAGCATTAGCTCCTTAATCAGCAGAATTCAGAGAGGCGATTAAATTGCTTCGTATATATTAATAGCTAACTTAGCACATATTTCTTCAGATACAAAAGGTCTCATTCAATGCATATTTAATCAGATTGTTGGAATCGTGTTCTGTAACATATATTCTGACCTAATAAATAGTACACCCACAGCTAATCCAAAAACAGGCACCAGCCACCACTGATTTCAAAACCCAGGTTCCTGTTTTGACACTGTACCGTCCAAGAGTATGTTTACTTGCTTGCGGTAATAGGGAGGTATACGCCTTCTGCTGCCAGCCAAACATTGTCAGCACGTTTTTCTCGGACACCACATACCTATATGAGCACATAGATCAGGAAGTATACCAAAGAAATATAAAGCAAGTGAACTATAAAAAGCAGCATGATCTTTGTAAGAATCATCTGCTGCCAAACAATAAATGGGTATTATGGGAATCTGTCGAGGTTACTTTTTATGGATAAATTAGTCACCACCCCAAGAAGCAAGTTAGGATTATAGTTCAGTCGAATATCCCAAACATGCATGGTTCTGGGAATGTTGTAAGAGAAAATGATTAACTAGATGCAAACTTAAAATGTCTACAGTCTAAGCTTAAAAAATAGTATCAGTGCTATCTGTGATGTACCTCCTGCTGCCCCCCAGCAATTCGTTGGTATTTCTTGTCATGACTATGCAAGTAGCCCTGGGTGTCAACATGCTGAAGCCGAATCCTTTGATCTTGCTTCCATGTCTTTCCACTCCCTTCAATCATAAGCCTGAAAAAGGAAGGTAACATTAGTTGTCATACAAAACAGTTTAAGATGCAAGCACACCTTGAGAGAATGTTATACTGGCTCACCTCCAGTAATCTCCAGTATCAGATTCATTCTCTCCCCCAAAGCAACTAATCTGCACCAAGCAAAGCAAGTGCATTGTGTCATTAATACAATTAACATGTTTGGGATTTCATAAATTTATTCTTTGGTCAATGAAGTAAAGCTGCTATTATACAACAGAGTGATTAACATTAATACTTCTTCATGAAGCCATTTAAACACAGAATACATAATCCTCTCTCTCAGGACAGAATACTGAATGTCAATGCAAGTGTCTCTCAGGACAGAATACTGAATGTCAATGCAAGTGTCTCTCAGGACAGAATACTGAATGTCAATGCAAGTGTCCAAGCCAGTGAAATGTTTGATCAGGAAAGGTAGTGATACCGTGATAAATGCAAGTCCACAGAATTTAGGACCCTCTTCTCTCAACTAATTTCTAACATCAAACCATTGTCATACTTTCATTTAGTAGATATGTGCACGATTAACTATATTATCCAATGTCCACTCTTTTTGGCCATTATTATATGTTTAGCATCTAAAAGTATTCAAGACTTAACATGCTACAAAAGGCAACAGAAACAGAAGCAAAACAGCTAAACTCATGCTAACCTCTAAGTTGCCAGAGATTGGGGATGCATGCAAATGACTGTGCAGCCACTTTCGAGTCTTCATGTGTTGCAGACGGATAATTGTCCCACTCTTAATGGTGTCACCTTGTTTAGCATTTGTCCCTGGCTGAGGCCTAACAATCTACAAAACAAAACTCCCATCTTATCAAATCCAACAACAAAACATCCAACCATCCAACCACTGAACTCCAAACCAAACAAAAAAGGGTGTCGCCACCTCCACACTAAAAGCCAATTCAAAATCAGTTTTAGTAAAATAACAAATCCATCCTTTGAATTGGTCAAAATTCAAAGACATTACTTGGAAAATTAAAGGCCAACTTTGTCTTTTCACTGACAAAGGTCGTGTGAGAAGACTTTTGGCTTTCCAAAAATGGCCATTAAGCAAGCACAAAATTCACGAGCATGAAACAAATTTCTGCGTGTTGATATGTTAACAATACGAGTAGATGAAAACTACATTTACAAAATTAAAAATCTTGCAACAAATTCAGATACCAATTCAAGAGAGCTAACGATACAAGAATCGATTGGAAGCTATGCATTTTGAACCACTTAATCACAAATTACTTCTATATAAAAACTTGTTTAATAAAATTCATGGACCCTAGCCAAGTAAATGAGCTTGAAAACACACGCACGCACGCACAATAAATAAATAAACAGCCCAGAAAGGGAAGGATAATGAGACAGACAGAGTTACATACCCAATAGCTATTAGCATCATCAACATTAGGAAACCCAGTAACAGATTGCTGCCCACTTCCAGACCCATAAGGCACATCATGTGAATGCAGCCTATATTTCGTCCTTTCATGCATCAGCTTAATAACACTCCCATAAGTAATCTAACACAGGCAAACAAACGAAAAATTCATTAGTCCCCCAAATTCATTTGAATCTCCACTTCAATCCCAAAACAATTATTTTTTCCCCAATTGGCCACCCAAGTTTTCAAAACATTCATAATCTAAGCATCCCCTTAAAACCTTATTACTCGAATTAAAGAAGAAAGCTCAAATTAGTCCCCTTACTGTTTAGAAAATATCAGTTCAGTGCTTAAAGAATCTAATTTCTCAATCGGGAACCCTGAATTACAAAATTCTAAACTAAAAAACAATCCTTTTACACCTTACACCTTTATAACCTCTAGGGACTGGTTGCAATACGGAATTATAGTTTAAGGACTCGTTAGTAGTTCGCCAAAAAAGAAGCATTAAAAGAAGCAAGATTACTAATCTGACCTCGAGGGCGGAATCAGAGGCGGAGGAGGAGGAAGCAGAGGCAGGGGAGAAGGAAGCGCCATCAAGATCAAGATTGAGGAAGAGAAAGATAGAGAGACCGAGGAAAGCAAGAGCCATGACAAAGAGTAAAGCAATAAACCAGTTTTGTTGCCAGAAAGGAATCAATGATTCTCTGTACACGATTCTAGTTGCAGTCGGCTGTGATTTAGGTGACGACGATGAGGAAGAAGAAGAAGAAGCGGGTTTTCTTCGCAAGAGGGGTTGTTGGGCGGAGGAAGCCACGGTGGTTGTTAGAGAGAGAGCTGTGAAATTAGGGATTTTCCTTTTTTATGGATTTGGCATTTGGGGATTTTGAGATGGAGAAGAGGAGGAGATGGAGGTGTGGATAACTGAAGTTTAGTGACATGATCTGAGCCAATGAGAAGGAGACAGGTGGAGTTTTGGTGACGTGGAGAGTTGGTATTGTTGGGACTTGCTGTTGACTTGGGAGTTGGAAGTCTTCTCCTGACTTTGGTAAGGTATAGCCGAGGGATGATATTTAAGGTTTGATTTGGTTTTTTAATTTGATTTTGTTATTAATTTTAGTTTAGTTTTTTTATTTTAAATTTATGAAATCAAATCGATTCCATCAGTTTTGTAATTATTTTAATTAGTTTTTTTTACAGTTTGACTTTTTAAATCTTTTTTATTATTTTAATTTAATTAATTTTTCGATTTGTTTTACTGATCCCTGTTGTTATATAACTGTGTGATTTGATTTGAGGTTAATTTATAAGACAAGATAAAAGAGTCATATGGCATGGCCAACATTCTCTCCGGCAAGACAAAATCCTGGCAACATTTACATGTCGTAAAAGCTGGCTCATTTGCTAAACAAATAGGTGGCTAGCAGCAAAGTTGTTAAAAATATATTTTTGACATGGTACGGAAAATACAAAATAAACTTGGATCGTAAATATGGATCATAAAATCATAAAAAAAAATAAAAATATATTAAAAAAATAAAAATTCATACTTCAAATAATCAATCATAACAGAAAATCAACAAAAATAGCTTACTATCCATTCTTGATGATTAATTTCAGTAAATGCAAGCTTAATTGGTCGTCTGAACAAGGCTCCCTGCTAAAGTAGAAAAGGCTCCCACAAAACACTAAAGCAAAAGAAATTGGCAAGTTTTCAAAGTGCTTTCTACTTATACCGCTGTAGCAGGTTAGTGAGTGTTCTACTTAACACATCAAGATAAAACACGATCCATTTAAGCAAGTTCAGTGCAGTTGAAAAAGCTAAACAGAGAGAAACATGATTATATACTTACCGAGTTGGAAGATTTATAGGACCATGAAAATGCTTGCCAGTAGAGTATCTCCATTTCTCATCACGAGCTACACCCTTCCCCGCACCAAAGCCAAATCCATAACCAATCCCACATCCAGCACCTAATGCAATGCCAAACTGTAAACCAGGAATACTATGACCAAACCCAACACCTGAAGAATTGACCATTTAAAACCTCAGTAAAACACAATATGATAATAATGATTATCATCATCACATATAAGATAAAAAGCAACACAAGTTGCAGCAATCAAATATAAATATTAAATGCAGTCAAATAGCATAACTAAGACTCAAAAAAGAAAAAAAAAGGTCGATTGAGGGTATCGAAGTCTACTAAACTAATTCTTTGTACAATTGATTTCCAACTTTAAAATCAAACAAACACAAGTCGTTTTGAAATCCTTCAAAAAACATCAAAAAAAGAGAATAAAAGCATTACTTTGCAACAAGAAAAATGGCTGACAAGCTTTGGCTATTTCAAACATAACCAGCAAAAACCAAGACATCAAAGTCAGCTAACAATGAAAGAAGGCTAAACACTTTCCTCATTCTAAAACGAGTAAAGAGAAAAACATAATAATCGTACCTTAGAGGAAATAAAGGACTGCAAGGCAAATCATAGATTGCCTTAAGATATAAGAATGTATGTGGCAAGTTGCAGAGGATTACATAGTAGCTGATTTCTTAATTTGACTGGCGATTTGAGGAAAGGGACTAGCAATTTGGGGAAGGAGAAAGGGGAAAGGAGAAGGGTGGAGTGTCGGGCAGGGGAATGGGGACTTATGGGGAAATGGGAGTGCAGCTGTTTTAATTTTAATACAAAATCATGAAATCGATCTAGTTTAAGTGATTTTAACAAGTCAGACCGATTTTACACGAGTTTGATCGCATTTGACCAATTTTACTGGTTTTTGAATTTTTAATCTGATTTAACATTTTTTGTATTTTAACTCATAAAATCATATAATTTTAGGCTAAAAGTCCGAAGTCACATGTCAAGCATTATGAAACAAAAGGCCACAAAGTGCCCTCCGAGCCCATTCCATTTAAAATCATCTTAGAACGCAATCCATGCACAATAATTATGAGATGCAGACAGCAACATCATGAGCACATGTAAATGTGAATTAATTTCTCACAACACAATCTCAGAACCAACAAATGGAGGTATGCTCTAACCTTGAAGTCTAAGTCTTCTCCTGGAATATGATCTCACAGAGAAAATGAAGAGCTGCAGCAACCAAGAAAAATTGACAGTAAATAACAGGAAAATGACAAAAAGCGAATGCATAAACCTGCCAATAGACCAACAGGCAACTGTGGATGAAGTAAAAAAGAAGAAACGGTGAAGAACCTGGGAACCAACAGACGGTAAAAAGCAAGCAAAATATTCTAGCCAGTCGCCCCACAGTCTACCTGTGGATGACCGTATTCACAAAAGCACAAAACTGCACCAGAGAAATTGAGCCAAAAATCACGCAAGTCATAAACCGATCGAGACAACGAGAAAAATCACCAGCCAAATGATGGCATGAGAAACCAATGAAGGAAAGTTTGCAATAAGAAAAAATCATATAAGAACATGGCAGGGAAGTGTTCGGAAAGAAAAGAGAGCAGACCTCAAAGGCATGGCCATGGAAAAAACGTTGAAAAGCTACAGACTACAATTATCCACGTACACCCTCCAAGAAATTAAAAAATAAGCACACGATTGCTAGCATGCCTGCCCGAAAGAACAGTTGCATGCTATAATTAAAAAAATCTATCGAAACAGCCATCTTCAGCCAAAAAAACCAGCAGCAAATAGTCCAGCCAAAACTAAATATTCAATCCCACCAAATTTTCCACCCGCTCTCCCTTGAAAAATTTAAATTTTTTTATTTTTATTTTAAATTAATATTTTTTTGATGATTTTAAATTTTTTTATAAAAATAATTTTTTAAAAAATAAAAAATATTTTAAATACTCTAAAAAATAAAGAAAAAACACTGGTAAATTATTAAAGCATATTTAATGCACCATATGATAACAACGTGTCATGCTCGAGCTACTACTCCGAATCGCTTTTGCAAGCTAAATGTTTTCTAAGCCCAAAGGAAAAGCTTTGAGTCGCTTATGCAAGCCGAATGCTTTCTAAGCCCAAAGGAAAAGCAGGATGACTTGAAAAAACTTAGAGAAAAATCAAAGCATCTCTGTAAGCCTAAAAAAAACAGAGCAATAATCAAAAAAATAATTTAAAATTAAAAAATTAAAGTCTTAAAAAATATAATTCAAAGCACAAAAATAAATATATTTTTAGAATTCATTTGATAATAATAATGTGATAGTGGTTACTTTTTAAAATATTTTTCATTTGAAAATATATTAAAATAATTTTTTTATTTTTTAAAATTTATTTTTAATATAACATATCAAAACAATCTAAATATATTTAAAAATAATTTTAAATAAAAGATAAATTTTTTAATTATTTCTAAAAATATTTTTAAAACACTGAAATAAATAAAGATTCTCGGAATATCGAACTCAGCATCTCCTACGAATTTTGAACAAAAAAAGTTTAATTATCTTCTTTAATAGATAGTAGACACCTGCCTCTTTATTCCCCAAAACTCAAGCTCAAAAGTCAGAGGACGCATACTTGAAGTGACCCCGTGAAACAAACGTGGCACTCTACTACTCCAAACCCCAGCACAGCAGCAGCCATCATCATCATCAGGTCCTTTCTTTATAAAGACCCGGTGAAGCGTAAGAGATCGGCAAGAATCAAGAACCATCAAGAAATGGCAGGAACTTCATTGTTTGCAGAGCTAGTTGATGAAGATGCTACTGTTTTTAAGTTCTACTCAGATGGTGAGTGGAAAAGGTCTACATCAGGAAATTTAGTATCCATCATCAACCCTACCACTAGAAAGACTCAGTACAAGGTACAAGGTAAATTTGTATTGCGTCAGCCCTTTACCTTCTTCTGTTTGCCTCATTTCCGTACTCTTACAACTTGATTATGAGAATGGGGAATGGTATCGTGTTGAATTATAGTCCAAACTTTACTGATTATTATCATGTTGAGTATTTTCTTGATGAGGTTGCTTGAATGTTAATGACTTTGTTGTTGAATTATTATTGGAGCAGCTTGTACTCAAGAAGAGGTGAATAAGATCATAGAAGCAGCAAAAACAGCTCAAAAATCATGGGCCAAGACTCCACTGTGGAAAAGAGCAGAATTACTTCACAAAGCAGCTGCAATATTGAAAGAGCACCGAGCACCAATTGCTGAATGTCTTGTCAAAGAGATTGCGAAACCGGCTAAAGATGCAGTCACTGAAGTATGAAGAACAAAGACTTGTTGAAATATGTTGCCTGACTACTTGTATTGGGATTTCATTTCTTGTTTAAATGCAAAGCTTAATGCTTGTTTAGTGATTTTTAGAAGCAATCTTATTGTCTATAACACGTATGCAAATTGCACCCATTATTGTTTTTCCAAATCTAAATGTGATGAAGGTGTGTGTTTTGCATCATTGAGTTTCTGGGGTGTGATTTATGTGGTTTGATTTTGATATAGGTGGTGAGGTCAGGGGATTTAGTGTCATACTGTGCTGAAGAAGGGGTTAGGATTCTTGGAGAAGGGAAATTTCTGGTGTCTGATAGCTTTCCTGGGAATGAAAGGACCAAATACTGCCTCACTTCAAAGGTAACAATTCGCTAACCTTGCTCCTTTTTTCTTCTTAGTAGCAATCTGGATTCTGGTTTTAGCACATGGTAAAGACACCTTAGGTAAGAATTTGATTATTTAATCATATTTATGCTTGCATATAAATTCGGTGGCCAAGTGGGCCTGCATCTTGCCCACTGATTGAGGACCTTCACTGAATTGTCGCTGTCATCAAATGGAAGTTAATGTCTTTCACATTTTTCCAAGGGAATATTAAAATAGAGGATGTGTAGGGCATATCCATGGAATATAGGGGGAAATGCCATGGAAGATCCTCCTGTAATTTTTTGCTTATGAAATATTAAATTGTAGGATTGAACTAGTTGTTTCTTAAAAATGAAGGTCAATAATGAACAGCCTCGTTCTTTTACTGTTCACAAGTTGTCCTATAGGGCAGGCTCTCATGCCTCCTCCCATCACAAATGTTTGAAGAATGGTCTCTGCTATTGTTTATGAGGGATACTGCCATGATGGTATTTATGTTATCATGATCAAATTTTCCTGCTTTAGAATTGTTCCTACATCCCTGGCAAAACCAGACATGATTGCATTTTTCATGACAACAAGGCAAATCCAGGAAAACTAAAGAACAAACATTTGAGGGTGAACAACCCTGTCGCGTATGTTATTTGATGGACAATTTGATTTTATTGATGTAGCATTTATGCACCAATCCTGTGAGGATTGAGATAAAAATCTAACCTATTAAATACCTTAGAATTTCACTCCCTACATAAATTTGAAGTTAGAAATGTGTGAAACCAGTATAGGGATTAGTTTTACTTTTTAAGAAAAATTGAAAATGCTGTGTTGAAGCTCTTCCTTGTTATTTGTCTTGGACTAAGTAAATATGCAATGCTTATAGTTTCTTGTTCATTCTGCTTTTACCCTAGTTGTGTTATTTAAATTGACACCTCTCCATGCAGATTCCACTTGGTGTTGTCTTGGCTATCCCACCTTTTAACTATCCTGTCAATCTTGCTGTTTCAAAAATTGCCCCTGCACTAATTGCCGGAAACTCCATCGTGCTCAAGCCCCCAACCCAGGTATGAGTTTAAAACCTGTGATTTCAAACCACCCACCTCCTGTTGCATATATCATGTAAACATACTGTATTTTTCATGTTATGTAATTTAGCTGAATGGACTTTTCTGAATGCTCAAATAACAGCTTTTGCTGGTCAAAATTATGGCACGCCCTTAATTCCTTGCAGGGTGCTGTGGCTGCACTACACATGGTCCATTGCTTTCACTTGGCTGGTTTTCCCAAAGGTCTCATTAGCTGTGTTACTGGAAAGGGTTCAGAGATTGGTGACTTCCTCACAATGCATCCTGGTGTTAGCTGTATAAGGTAACATTTTTTGATTTTTTGAAATTCTTTCTCCTCCATAAATTTATCTGCTTCTCATCCAACCTAATTGCACAATTTATTTGATTTTGACTGATGGCATACTGCGCGATCATAATGTTAAGGTGCACAATGTGAACATGATAAAATAAGCATTTCTAATTTTCAAATTGCTGCGGTTTTTTGAGCTAAGAGAATCTTCTCCCACTTGATGAGTATTCTTGTTCAGTTTTACAGGTGGAGACACTGGAATAGCAATCTCAAAGAAGGCTGGGATGATCCCACTTCAAATGGAACTAGGTGGTAAAGATGCTTGTATCATCCTAGAAGATGGTGATTTGGATTTAGCAGCAGCTAATATCATTAAAGGAGGCTTCTCGTACAGGTTAAAAGATTTCTCAAGTAGTCAACTACCCACTTGAACTGTAAATTTTTTTTAAAGGAGTCTTTCATTTTCATCCCTTCACGCGTGATTCATTCATGTTAATTTATGAGTGTTAGTTTCTACAGAGGCAGCAATTTGAAGACTACTTACAGTCTCCATATAAAGTGCTCCAACTGGAAAAAAAAATATTCTTGAGCCACAGAAACATCTACTTTGAATATTGTTTTGGCCTAGCTTGTCCCAATTTGCAGCTACAAACTAGCCTGATATCATTTATTATTGCTATGCAGTGGTCAAAGGTGCACGGCTGTGAAGGTTATCCTCATCATGGAATCGGTAGCTGACACTCTTGTTGAAAAGGTTAAAGCTAAAGTAGCAAAACTGACTGTTGGGCCACCTGAGGATGACTGTGATATTACTCCAGTTGTTACAGAGTCTTCTGCAAACTTCATTGAAGGACTGGTCATGGATGCCAAGCAGAAAGGGGCAACATTCTGTCAAGAGTATAAGCGGGAGGGCAACCTAATATGGCCATTGTTGTTAGATAACGTCCGGCCTGATATGAGGATTGCTTGGGAAGAGCCTTTTGGTCCAGTTTTACCAGTTATCAGAATAAACTCTATTGAAGAAGCTATCCACCACAGCAATGCTAGCAATTTTGGTCTTCAGGTATACTGTTGCCATCCTTTGCTCATCCATGCAGGTTCTTTTGGTGTATCAAAGAAATATCATTTTATTTTTGCCAAGTACACACTTGGTTTTTCCTTTTTGCATTTGTAATAAATAATTTTTATATTTGAAGATTCTAAACTCTTGTTTGATTACAGGGATGCATCTTTACAAGAGATATAAACAAAGCAATTTTAATTAGTGATGCTATGGAGACAGGAACAGTGCAGATCAATTCCGCACCAGCTCGTGGACCTGATCATTTCCCATTCCAGGTGAATTTTCCATCCCATTTTCAGGATTTGCTGGTTGATTTCGTGACTCCTTCTAGTATAGTCTATTCACATCAATTGAAATACCTTTCCGAGTTATGGATACACACCGCCTTTCTTTTGAGCATGAATGGATCGGAGCAACTACATTGGAAGGGAGCGAAAACATGATTTCCAAATTAATTATCCTTTAAACTTGTTTAATATCCTCTTTTGGACCCTTTCTTACGATAATTGCAGACTAGCTAACCTGGGTCTGAATTGATCTTCTTGCTATCCAAAACCGGTCGCTGGATATGCTCAATTGTTGCTTGCTTTGTGCAGGGATTGAAGGACAGTGGAATCGGTTCCCAGGGAATCACCAATAGTATTAACATGATGACGAAGATCAAGAGTACAGTAATCAACTTGCCTACCCCTTCTTACGCTATGGGTTGATTCACAATTTGGCTTGTAAAATGTTAGAATAAGTGGCATACCTCTACAATAAGCTGCATGAACTGCCATCCTTGAGTTCACCGGTACAATCAACAAGTCATATGATGCTTTCAAGCTTCACGTACTTGTTTGTATAAAAGAAGAGCGGCGAGTCTAGTGACCTGCATATGTTGCAGCATTTGCTTTCGGCTTGTAAAACATGGCATAAGGATGATTTCTTGTTTTGTGGAAGGCTAAGGGTTGAACAAAGGCAGGCTTATTGTTACAAATATTCCTGACCAACTTTTAATTAGTTGCCCTGTCTATCTTTTTACTACTTGTGTGTGTTTTTTTGCCATTACTAAGGCTTCGGCAGTTCGGCTCAACCTGTTTTATATGAAAAAAAAATTAAAAAAAAATTGTTTGAAATTGATTTTTTGAGTTTTTTTTTTTTTTTGGATCTGATGTCTAAAATAAGTTTTAAAAAAATAAAAAATATTTTTTGGACAATTATCTATTGTTTCGGGTGAAACATTCGTCCAACCACAAAAAAAAAAAAAAAAAAACAGTCACCTTTGCAAACATGAAACAATAAATTCAAGAAAGATTAAAAAAAGACATGAAAGACAGAAGACCTTCTTGCCTCTCTCGGAGGATTTGCTGTCTTCACGTGCCTCCTCCTTGCGCTTATGCTCGAAGTGGCAGGGGCGGTATTGATGCCTCTTCGGTGTTTTAAAAAAAAATTTAATTTTTTTTTTGTTGTAAATTAATATTTTTTAATATTTTTAAATTATTTTGATGTGTTAATTTAAAAATAATTTTTTAAAAAAAACATTATTTTAATATATTTTTAAATAAAAAGTAACCGCAACCATAAACACACTCCAAAACATGATGATGATTCTTTTAGAAAAATATTAAATTGATATTTTTAGTATATTTTTAGGATTTTACTGTGCTGTGTTAAAAATAAAAATAAATATTTTGATATGTTTTTAAATAATAAAATACTTTTAAAAACCATCATATATTTTTTTTTTACAATTAGGTAACAATTGTTTTTTAAAGTGCTTTTCATTATAAAATACATTAAATAATATATATTTTTTATTTTTAAAAAATTATTTTTAATATTTACACATCAAAATAATATAAAAATATTAAAAAATATTAATTTAAAGCTAAGTAAAAAAATAAAAAAAAATTATATTTTTTAAAAAATATTTTTAAAATACAAAAACAAACAAATAGAAAACTAAACACGTATTTTGTGCTGCTGCACAAACCAAATCAATCAAACAAAATTGTTCTTGATCAATCACCAAGGAGATGAGCTTATCAAACTTATTCTGATATAGTATAAAAAAAAAAATGAGACCATTGAAATCCAATTAAGAATGATAAGAATATCAGGGCTCAATATCACCCGCTTGCGAACTAAAAGCCCATGTCCAAAATACAATATAAATTTGGTTTTTAAACCCAAACTCCCATTTCAAACTATAAAAATAAAAAGGGAAAAAAATAAATTATAAAAAGGTTTACAAAATATAAAAACATAAACTTTGAGCACATATCAACTTGCCACGCCAATTAATTCAGAAATAAATTCGAGCCCAGGATCTAGTTTCATTTTTTTTCTTAAAAAATCTGCAAATAGAAATACATTAATGACATAAAAAAAAAAAAAAAACCCCAACAACAACCACCTCACCATTAAAATATAACTGGTCTGGAATCGTATATCTAAGATTGCAAATTATGATCAAATATCCAAAGAAACCAAAAACAAGGCTAGTCAATGCTGACTTCATCATTGGCCAAATAATCTCCTCGATGGTTTCTTTACAGTGTGTGTGTGTGTGTATATATATATATATATATAAATATTTTTATTATTTTTATTCTTTATAAAAAATTATATATGCAGATTTTTCAACATATTTCTATAGTTTAAAAAATTCAAGTTCAAATAAATTTTTTTATACATACATGTAATTAAATAAATCAAGAGCTATATATATGTGAATAAATAAATAAATAAATAAAATAATTAATAATATCTAAAAATAAAACTTAAAAAATCAAGATATAGAGGTAGATCAAGATATTTAATTTTAAAAAATGAGACATTTATCCAGTTGTGTTTGCTAAATTTGTTTATTAAAATAATTTTTTATTTAAGCAAATGATAATAGAAATACAGACAAATTAAATTGATTAAATAAAAAAAACCCATCATACAAGACTGCACATATTAGACTTATTATATGAAAATAAAAAAATATTTTCAAAAATAAAGTATATGTGTGTGTGTGAGACTCATAAAAATTCTTTAAATTTATATGCATAACTAAAAAACAAATAACCGTTTAAAGAGTATCCCCGAACAAAATGAAATAGAATGGATACTAATTTAAATAAAAATAAAAAATAGAGAAAAACCATAAAAAATCATTAATTTTAAAAAAGCAAAGGCGAGGTGTTATTAAGCTTGGCAAGTCAGGCCAACCTGTTTGGCCTATTTCGTCTATGCCCGCACTATTGAACCCTTAATTTTATTTTATTTTGTAATTGAGGCGTTCCGTCCTATTTTAAAAAAAAAAACAGACGACGTGTCGTTTGATTTGCCTAGATTCTGGCCACTTGGCAGAAAAATCAAGGCTTAAGTTTTTTACCCAAAAAACCATTTTTCAACCCATTTTTTACCCAGAACAATTATAAAACACCGTGAGAACTATGATAAATCTATTTATAGCCTTAAAAAAACCACTCCAAAACATAAATCAATCTAAATTAGAAAATCATCCTGAACTCATATATATTTTTTCATAAACTTTAAAAGTACAAAAACACATAATATGAAATGTCCTCATCAAATGAAACTATTTAATACAAATATAGTCTATTTTGGTGCTTTAAATTGGTGTCAACAACACTTTGCTCTCTCTACCACTGTAATTCAGCGACCTCTCACCTCTCTCAATCAGAGACTAAAAATAATAAAAATAAATTTTTATACCAAAATTGAATTGGAAAAATATTGAAGTGCTGAAATTGTGTAATCTGTGTGATTTTTAAAGTTCAAGGATTAAAATGCATCTTTTACGAAACTCATGACATGCCACCCATGTTCAACGCCTTTTTTATTTAGGTCATTTTTCTTTCAATCTCACATTTTCATAGGAAATCAAAATTAATTGATCTTCAATTATGACTAAATTGTTGGAAAAAAAAACATAAAGATTAAATTAAAAAAACATAAAAGGATAAACAGAAGAACCTTGTACAATAAAAAGTGTGCGCATACACGCACCTATATTGTCAATCACCATTATTCTTGATCAATAATAAAATATAAAAATAATTGTAATAAATTATAATATTATATATCGAGATTAAAAGAGCATTTAGGAATGCGATGCAAATCGCATTCCCTTAATTTTTTAAAAAAATATTTTTTTTATTTAAAATTAATATTTTTTGATGTTTTTAGATTGTTTTGATGTGCTGATATCAAAAATAATTTTTAAAAAATAAAAAAATATTATTTTGATGCATTTTCTATTGAAAAACATTTTGAAAAGCAATCACAACCACACTCTCAAACACCCAAAGTCCATTGAGATCAAGTTTATGCATGTACATATCAATACAATTAAATTTAAACCCTCAAGCAGATTAAATAAATTTAATAGTCTCGAGTTTTATTGTATTTAATTAACCCCGATTAAATCCATTTGAAATTTCAATTAAACCCCTATAAGCTCATAATCCATGCAAGTTACAAACATATATACAAAGAGTCATAATAAACATAGATCCATATGTAAATTCATCAAAAATCCATTTATATATGAATTGAAATTGAAGATTAAAGATCCAATTACCTGGATCAGAATTTGAAAGACTGAATCTGAAGACAATACACAAAACAAGGATTGAAATATTCTTCAAATCGTGTGGTTCAATCGTGTTGAATTTAAGGCGGCACACGTAGGTGTGTTTGGTATTGTGGTAGCTTTTATGGTTATGGTTAAAAAAAAGTTGTTTTATAAAAAGTGTTTTTAGTTGAGGTTGGCTTGATAAAATATGTGTTTGGTTAAAACCATAGTTGAAATTAAGGTTGAACAAAAAGTAGTTTAATATATTTTGTTAAGAATGCTTTTCAAATTGAAGTTATAAAATAACTAAAAAATACATATATTAATATTGATGGTTTTTAATTGAAATATTGTAAATTTAACTACTGCTATTACACCATGAAATAAACAATACTTTATATAGAGTATTTTTTATTATTCCATTAAACTATTTGCAATCCCATCACGTATGAAATTCATTTGACAAAGACTACAGTTTCCATGGCTTCCTGAGTGCACAACAGCATTAGGTAAAATATCATCAGGAACAAAATTGGGATTGCAATCAAATTTTGCAAATGCTACGTCATCGTGTGATCTCTTTCTAATGCAATTATGGAGTGTCATTGAATAATGTTAAACACTATTTTTTAAAATAAAACACAATATCTGAGAAATTTTATTGGATTTTTTTTATTTTACTAGGTGGGACCTGATTTAATACATTTAGGTTTGGGCCGGATCGGGTCTAACCAATGAACAATGGAGACGCTCTCCACTGTTTACATGCAAAGTGAACAATGGAGAGTGAATCAATTCACTATATAAAAAAAAAAACCTCTTAAAATACAATAACTGCTAGTTGAAATTAAACATGCTAGTTAATCCATCCTAGGAATACAAAGACAACTCTATTCAATTACTCTTGCATTACTCTTGAGCAGTTCAACGTAAAGTTACCTCAAATAAAAGTTTAAAGTAAACAGAACAAACAATGGAGATACTCTTCACTGTTCACGTGAATAGTGGAAAGTGGATTAATTCACTCTTTACTATTCTGCAAAGTTGAGATCGTCTCCATGCAGAAGGAGAAGGAGAAGGAGAAGGAGAAGGGGAGCAAGCTACCCTAAGCGCGGTTCTGGGAAGTTTACTGAACCAAAATGATGATGACCAGTTAGTAATAATCTGCAATGTCGGTGAAGGAGAGAGGAGAAAACGCCCGAAAAGCAAATCCAAATTACTTTTAAAGAAACTGAGTTCTAGCCTCAGTTTTGGGTGGGACCAACAACAATAAAAGTGTGATTAATATCTAACCAAACACTTACAAATGATGTTTTACTATAAACACAGTCACAACGCCAAACACACACAATGTTCGATGACACTTGGTCTAGCATCATTGTGATCATCTAGCCAGGACGAATCTATCGGCCCAACGTGTTCCAATCATTGGCAGGCAGTGGTTAGACATCAACAGTGGCTCTCTCTCTCTCTCTTTATTGGTTCTTTAAAGTCAGGTCGTCTAAATATTCTATTTTTATGTTTTAAAAATGTTTTTTTAATTTAATAATTTTAGTTTGAATTTTTTTTTTGTAACTTATATTATTTTGATGTGTTGATGTGTTGAATTTCTAAGTAAAAAGCACTCTGAAAAGCAACCGCCATCACAATACCAAACGATTAATGTATATCCCTGCTAGAGGTTGTTTATTTTTGTGTTTTAAAAATTAAATATTTTTTTATCTCAAATTATTTTTTTATAATTTTAGATCATTTTGATGTGCTGACATCAAAAATAAATTTTTAAAAACAAAAGGAAATATTATTTAAAAGTAAAAAACACTTTGAAAGCAACCGGTATCACAAAACCAAACAAGGTCTTAGTGTATATGTTTGATAGCCAATCAAGTAGTTATATGTGACAACAATTCAATTCATGCAAAATTTGTAAGGGTATTTTTTATCTTCGATATTTATTAAAGTTTGATTAATAAGTCTAAAGTAAATAAAGTTCATAAGATAAAAAATTTTTTTAAATAAAACTATGAAGTTGTTATAATTATAAAAATTTATATTTAAGTATTATTCCTAAATATTATTGATAAATACTTTATCAAAACTAGAAATTAATTTTTATTTGAGTGGAGAACAATAGTTTCAGTAGGAGTTCGTGAATTCAATTTCTATTTTACCCTCACATGTTAAAGAAACAATTGAACAAAATCATGATTCAATCAAAATAAGTGTTTTATAAATCTCTCACAATATGGTTGTATTTGGAATTGTGGTAGCGGTAGCGGTTCAAAGTGTTTTTCGCTTAGAAATGCATCAAAATAAAGTTTTTTTATTTTTTAAAAATTATTTTTGACATCAGCACATCAAAACAATTTGAAAATATAAAAAATAATTTTTAGCAAAAAAAATTGAAATTTGAGGAAATGTGGCTTCAACTGCGTTCCCAAACATAGTCATAGTGCACGGACATGTAATAAAAGAAAGAGTATGTGTGATTCTAGTCTATCCATATTTTTACTTTTCTTCTTCCAAGGTTTTCTTTTTTGATATATATTTTGAATGGAGAGGCCTCATTCGAGTCGAGTTAGCTCTTATAAATTTTTTTATTAACTTCATCATTTAACGTTAGGTTGATTGAGAATTGAATTTCGTATTTTTTTTATTTGCTTACCATGAGTTTATTATGGTCTCATGACATGAGTCATAAATTTTATGAGTTAGCCAGATTGACTTAAGTTTTTTTGTCTTTTTTAATTGAATATGTTTTTTTTTTTAATTTCATCATTCAACATTGAGTTGATTAAGAATTTGACTTCGTATTTTTTTATTTTCTTTTTATAGAGTTATCATGGTCTCATTAACCAGATTTAACATAATAACTCAAGTTGACTTAGGATGTTTTTTTATTTTTTCTAATTTTTTTTTCAATTTAATCTTTCAATATTTGGTTAATTAAGAATTGAGTTTTATGTTTTTTTATTTGTTTTTTATGGGATTATCACAATCTCATTACCAGATCATGGGTTAGCCTAGTTGCCTCGAGGTTTTTTTTCTTTTTTTTTAATTGAATGTTTTTTTTTTTAATTTCACCATTCAATATTAGGTTGATGAGAAATTAGGCTTTATAATTTATTTTCAACTTGCTTTCCATGAGGTTATCCAAGCCTTATATCTTGGGTCACAAGTTTTTGTTGGTTAACTCAAGTGGTTTTTTGTGTTTTTTTTTAATGGGTTTTTTTAATTTTATTTTGCGGCATCGAGTTGAATAAAAATTAAACTTCATAATTTGTACATTGAGTTGGTTGAAAATTAAGCTTAATATTTTTTTATTTGCTTTCTATAAGGTTATTAGGTTTGATGACATGGGTCGGGGATTTGGTAAGTTAACTTGAGTTGATATGAGTAGATCCAACATGTTGTCCTGATTGACATGCGTTTTTTTGGTTCTTTTTTAATTGAATATTCTTTTTCAATTTCATCATTCAACATTGGATTGATTAAGAATTTGAATTTATAATTTTTTTATAATTTTCTTTCTATGAAATTATCTCGGTCTCATGACCTACGGTTTACGGGATAACCTATATTGACTCAGGATATTTTTTTGTTTTTTCAATTTAATCTTTTAATATTTGGTTGACTGAGAATTGAGTTTCATATTTTTTTTATTTGTTTTTTATAGGGTCATCATAATCTCATGACTTAGGTTGGGGGTTAGCTTAGTTGCCTTGAGTTTTTTTGTTCTTTTTTAATTATTTTTTTTTCTATTTCACCATTTAATACTAAATTGATTGGAAATTAGGTTTTATAATTTGTTTTAATTTTTTTATAAGGTTATCTTGGCTTTATAGGTCGGGTCATGAGTTTGGTTGATTAACTCATATGGTTTTCTGTGTTTTTTTTTCTAATTGATTTTTTTTTAATTTCATCTTGTGACATTGGTTTGACTGGGAATTGAACTTCATATTTTTTTTTATTTTTTTCTATAGGGTTATCTCAATCTCATGACTCCGGTTCGACAGGTTAACTTGAGTTGACTTGACTCATTTTTCTAATTGAATCTTGTTTTCAATCTTATCATTAAGCATTGAGTTGATTGAAAATTAGACTTAATAATTTTTTTTAATTATTTTGTACAAGGTTATCATTGTCTAATGACATAAATCAGAGATTTGGCATGTTAATCTGAGTTGGTATGAGTAAACCCAATATATTATCATCTTAATATTTTAAGAAAGATATTGTCTTGATTTTTTTAGTCAAACCTATAAATTTAACAAAATCACATCGGGTCAACCCCAAAGTATTTTTTTTCCGCTATAAAACATATTCACAACGTTTGAATTTTTCTTTTCAATCAACAGAAAGATGATTCAATCGATAGAAAGTAATTGTTATTCTTGTCTTTTGGAAGATTGTTAGTTTTTATTTGAATATTTGATCTTATGTATCCTTATCTGTTGTTTAGCTTCTCTTTACGGGGCCATTAAATTTCAATTATCTTTTTTAGATGGTGAACAAACAGTATTTCAGAAGATAAAGAATTCCTGTTCTATTTTCGAACTTAGAATTTAGCATATTAAAATAAGAGGGTGTTTGAACAACGGTATGGGTTGAAAATAATGTTTTTTTTTTAAAACATATTTTTATATTTGCATATTAAAATAATTGATTTTTTTTTGTATGCCATAAAAAATTATTTTAATTTTACCATTAAGTATTGAGTAGATTAAAAATTAGGTTTAATATTTTTTTAATTTTTTTTCTATAATGTTATCAAGATCTGATGATTTGGATCGAAAATATAACAAGTTAACCTGAATTGATCCGGGTAAATCCAATATATTATAATTTTAATATTTTATGGAAAGATATTGTTTTGATTTGTTTAGTTAAGCTATATATATTTTTACTAGTCATTTGAGTTGTTTTTAGACCTGTAAAATTAACTAAATCACATCAAAATAACTTCAAAATAGTTTAATTTTTTCCCCGCTAAAAAAATATATTAGGAACGCCTAAAAATTTATTCTATATTCAATAAAAATTTAATTCAACACCTAGCATAACACAAACAATTATCTAGTTTGGTTATCCTATCAGGACAGAAGAGATATGTCTTTCCTGCCTTTAATGTTTTGTGCCATTACCTGTCTCTTTGACTGTTTATGTCCTCACTGTCTGCGTCTTTTCTATCCTAACCAAACACTACCTATACAAATACAAAGCCAATAAAAAGCCCAATTGAGAACAAAATAGTTTGAGGACCCAACTAAGAATCGGTGAATAGTTTGGGGACTAGTTCGAGGGAATCCAAAAATGGAAACTGATTTAGTGATTTTGGCCGCATATGATGAAACTTGTCAGCCGATTCCCTTACAAAGCAATGACAAGTGTAAGAACACGGAGAAATAAACAGCCGTTATTTGACCTACCTTTTGTCCAAAATTATAACAATTAAAGTTTTTTTTTTTTTTGTTCTTCTAGTAATTAATTGCAAAATAAGTTATTTAATGATGATTTTGGATTAATTAGCCCTTCATATTTCTGCAAGATTTTATTCTCCCCTAAATTCACTACCTTTCCAAATAAATTAAGACTATTAATTCCTTCTTGCTATACATGGATACGCCACAAAATAATTGAAGAAAATCTATAACTTTATTGCCACAAATGAACATCATGACATATCGACATGTAAGCCCAGAGAGGTTTCTATAATTTGCCTGATGTCATTAAACAAAAATAGTAAAAAAAAAGTATGCTGCTGGGGCATATATGTAAATAAAATTGCCAAAAAAGTTAAATAATCTATTTTTCAAATCACGCATGAACATGGGATTTTGGGTTAGATTATGTGTCTATCTACATTTTTAGATTCCATAAAAGCATAATTTTCTAAATTATTGCTGGAAATGTTTTGTACTCTTCTCATCATAATAAAGATATGTATTGTTGATGTCTAATTTGTTAATGACCTGTAATAATAATAATAATAATAATAATAATAATAATAATAATAATTCAATTCATAATTAATATTTTAATTTTCTCTATAATTATTTTCAAGTTTTTCTTTTTATAAAAAATAAAAAAAAATCTAGCATAATTTTCTTGAAACCTGAGCAATTGCTTTCACATGCAAGTTAAGCGCGTGCAATCACCAAGCTAGAATAATTCAGTTTTATTGTTATTAAGATCATTTATAATTTTTTAACTAAGTATTCAAACAGTTACATGTCGGTTATCAGATATATATATATAAATTAATAACACGTGCATTATTATAAAAAGAAATCATCAACTTCGACGTTGTATGAAAATTGATATATATATTATGTTCATTCTATATCATCATCAACTATTATTCATTAATTTTTTCAATTTCAAACACAAAAATACTTTTGTTTTTTAAATTTAATTTAATTTTTTAACCTTATTTTATTATTTGGTTTCAAATATAAATATAACACACATAGCATACTCTCTAAATTGAATATAACGCTATGAACTCAAAAACAATTATCAAATTAATATAACCTAATTTTCAATACTTTCTCTTATTTACTTGAATTAATATTTGATTTCAACCTCTTCACAAAGACAAATGAAATTACCAAAAAGTTTTTTATTTTTGCATGAAAAAAAAGAAATAAACATTTTTTTTAAATCAAAACCATAATAAAAGTGGCCCCCACTCAAGAGAGCGGATTTGAAAGGAAAAAATAAATTAAAATTCACGAGCACACAAAAAATCCGAGTAAAAGCAAAGCAGCGGACGGACGGGTGGATTCTTGTCCTTTTAAATACACACACCCTCTCTCTCTCCAAAAACCAAAAAAAAAAAAAAAAATCGAAACGTTCCCCCCCTCTCGCCTTCTCTCTAAAAAAAAATAACCCTAATTTCAGAGTAAAATCACAAAGAGCTTCAAAAACTAGAGAATCGAAATCTGATTTTTGAATAGTTTTTGTGTTTGAAGGGTTTAAATGTTGTGAGATTGGAGAAATTAGAGCGGTAGATTTTGAAAGATCTGTCTGTATTTAATTAAATATAATTGAATTTTAAGTGTTTATTTATTAGAGAAAGAGATTAGTACTAATGGCGTCGTCAAATAGTGATAAAGAGCTTGAACAGCAGTTACTGGAAGCTGGAACCAAGCTTCTTAACCCTCCTTCTTCTCTTGATGACTTGCTCCCTCTTCTAGATGTAAGCTCTATTTTTATTTTTTATTTTTTTGGTGGATTGTTGTTGACTTATGTAAATTAATGCATGAATTGGCTTTTGATTTTTTTTAACGTGTTGTTGACGTTTGAAGATTCCATTTCTTTAATGATGTTTTTTATATTTGTGTTAGGTTTTCGAAGTGTTAATGGTCGAGTTGTTTTTGGTATAATTGCATGCATGGATGGATTTCTCATAACGTGTTGTTGATGGTTGCAGATTCTGTTTCTTCAATGATGTTTTTTATATTTGTGTTAGGTTTTTGAAGTGTTAATGGAGGAGTTGTTTATGGTATAATTGCATGTATGGATGGATGGTATGGTTTTGTTTTTGTGTGTGTTTTGATGGGAATTTGTGGAAGTTAGATGGAGGAATTGAGTGAATTTAGTGAGAGTTTTTTTGACGGGGTGGGGATTTTTGCGCTGATTGATTTGAAAAAGGTCGTGAGAGTGGGTTACTTCGGTTTGAAAGTTCAAGAAAGGTTTTCATTTCATTGGTTCTTATGTCACACTTGACACATGGTATAACACGTGTTTTGTGGGTGTGTTCCCTTGTAATTTCAAAGCATGTCCTTGCGCGGGTTTTTTTTGGCTTGTTGTTGGGGTGATAACTTGGGCTTCTGCATTGAATAATGTCTATTTTGGTGTTTGAGTTCGCGAGACCGTTGGAAATTGTGTATATGGTAGTTTTTCTGTTTTTAGGTATGCGCGCGCGTGCACTAGATTTTGAGTTTTTAATTTGGGATTACTTTGGATATTGCATTTATAGCAAGGACATATTAGTGTAAAGGTCAGGAGATTTGTTGGAAGGGTCTAATAAATTTTGTACCTTATATTTTTGTTCTCATGCTTCATAGAAATTGTAGCTTTGCTACTATAAATAGTTAATGGCAGGATGGTTTTACAATGAGAAAATTGAAGTTATTAGATATCCACTGTGTTGGATGATATCAGTGACTTCATTTAATGTTAATCAAGCAAATCGAAGTGGAGATTGAGAAAGAGAAGAACACCTAAAGACCGAATACCACATCACCCAGTTGGTTTGATGGAAAGTTTTGTTAGAGAATAATTGGTGGGATCAAGTAGGATTTCTATATATTATCTCCTTCCACAAATTGAGATTATAGTAGTTGACTATTGCTGGTTTTCCAATTCGGGTGAGCCCATCTGCATGCTTGTGCTGCTGCTTGCATTGCATTTTTAGCTCCCTGAGGATGTGTGAAACCGTAAACGGTGATATAAAGTTGTTTAGGGCGCGTGAATGGCCTTATCCTTCCAAATAAGCATAAAAGTCAATTCACATAAATACTTTCTGTTAATGCTTGCCTTTTTCCATTGAAAACAAGAGGAGCGATGTTATAACTTGCCTTTTCTTGTCTCTCATTGTTAGTTAATATGGCGACACTCTTGAACTCTTCTGATTTTGTAACTTTGTGATGCTTTGATAAAGCTTTGGTGAATTTCTTTCATATGCCTAAGGTTTCTCTATGGGCAGTATCCTTTAATGAGTTTTTTCTTCAGTAAAATTATTTCTTTCTATTGTCGTGGTTATTTCTTTAATTGTACTTTCTCCACGGCCACCATCGACACCCGACACTGCACTGTTATGAATCTCGTGATGCAAATTTTGGGCCTGGATGTTGAGCCTCTGGTGTATCTTAGGCATTCACACCTTACAAACAGCAGTTCAAAATGCAGAATGTTTTCTGTGGTTTTTCCTTGTTTGAACAGAAGTTTTCTTTTCTCTATTCACTCTGGTATGAAGCAGGTAGAAAACCAGCAATATTTATTATGGACATGCATGCATATACGTGTCTTCATGTCTGCTGCACTCTTACTGATATGGTTTCATTTCTTTGGTTTTCTTTTATAATCGGGTATTACTTGGCTTACAAGCCACTGCATGTTGTCCGAGTGTCATTATGTTTGTGGGGTAGAGCAGGATGAATCAGTTTGAGATTATTTGACCTTTCTATAATTTGTTGAATTACCTCCCAATGAAAGTAGAGGCATTATGTTCCTCTTGATTTTTCTTTGATATGTTGGCAATTAAAATCTCAATTTCCTACCTGTAATTTTACCATGAGATTTAAACAATTTTAAGTTATTCATTTGCTCATATCATTTCCTCTTCCCTGTTGTGTAATTGTAGCAAGTTGAGAATTGTTTGTCAAAGGTGGAGCAGTCGCCTTTAAAATCAATGCAAAATGCACTCTCTCCTTCGCAGAATGCTCTGGTCACAGATCAACTCTTTAGGCATTCAAACATTGATGTGAAGGTTGCCGTTGCCTCATGCATTAGTGAGATAACAAGAATAACTGCACCAGACGCACCTTATGATGATGATCAGATGAAGGTCTGTGGCTTTTGACATCTTATAATTTTTAATGGCTTTAGAGCTTATGCTGTATTGTTACCTTATCTTGATCATACTTTCTGTTTTTTCTTCTTCTTCAATTTCATGGGCACGCAGGAAGTATTTCAGCTGATTGTATCATCATTTGAAAATCTAGATGACAAATCTAGTCGGTCTTATGTTAAGAGGGCCTCGATTCTTGAAACTGTTGCGAAGGTTAGGTCGTGTGTGGTGATGCTGGATCTTGAATGTGATGCACTGATAATTGAGATGTTTCAGCACTTCTTTAAGGCTGTAAGGTATGGAAGAATATCTTCATTGGAAAGGCTATGCATGCTGTCTTGTTGATTTTGGTGGCTTCCTTTTGTCTTTTTGAATTTCAGTTGCTTCCTTTAGCTATGTGCCCTGAAAATTACCCTGAAGATCATATGTTTTTTGCAAGAAATATTATGCTCAAATATGCTTCTCCCTTTTTGCTTGGTTGTCTTCTGTGTCTCATATGCATGATCGTGGCTGGCTGGCTGGCCCTTGAGGCTTTGGGTGATGTAGCATTTTTAGAGGTCACATTGGAATTCATTTGGCATTGATATAAGGATTACTTTTGGTCTTGCTGTAGTAATGTAGGTAATGTGGGGGGTTTTTGAGTTAATTGTTTGATTTATTTAAATCTGCAAAATGGCAACATATGTAATGCTTAATGTTATATTTTGTGATGAATTTCCAGTCTAACATGGTCCATGGCTACACTATGGAATGTGTAATGGGCTCAAACCCGTGTATTGATAATATTATCTGCTCTTGCTTCTTAATTGAGCTGATACCTTTATTTTATGCGTGTAGTTCCAAATGAACATTGCTGGTGTGCTGTGTAATGTTATATGAATCGGGAAATGATTGTCTGTTGAATGGTGACTGCTTTGTCTTTAATTTGTTTCTATTGATGGTTTATTCTTTTTTTCAGGGATTATCATCCGGAAAATGTCCTTTCATCAATGGAGACCATCATGTCCCTTGTCTTAGAAGAAAGTGAAGATATCTCCGTGGAATTACTGTCACCCCTTTTAGCTAGTGTGAAAAAGGGTGATGAGGTGAACTATCTCTATCAGTTCATGGCACAAGCACTCTGTTTATTTCAATCCGTTTCCATGAATGAACCAACTGCTTTTACTGTTTTGCAGGAAGCTCTACCTGTTGCCCAAAAGTTGGGAGAGAAAGTACTTGAAACCTGTGCTACGAAGGTTAAACCTTACTTGATACAGGCTGTGAAATCTTTGGGTGTATCTTTTGATGACTACAGCGCTATTGTTGGTTCAATGTGCCAAGAAATCTCTGGTTCCATTGAGCAGAAAGATGTCCATGCTGGTGATGAAAATAAGGTAAGGTTGTTGTGCTACTAAAGATAACATTGTAGTTATGGTGCTGATTTAACCACTCATTTAATGGTGTATCTTGTGCTGCCGTCATTAAGCTGTATTTAAGATATCTAGTGGCATTGCTGTTTATTTTCTACAGATGATTTAATGAAGATTCTCAACCGATTTTTGCCACTTCATTCCTTATTTCTGAATTGGAATTGATTGAATTGGCACATAATTTATCGAGTATTTTAGATATCCCAATAATCATTGTTGCACCACATAAGTCAAACCCCTACTATTAGTGTTGATGAGAAGTCTTTTGATAAGTGCTTGGCATAAAGTTTTTGTTTTGTGTATTGCCTTGTATTTAAGATTGCTATTGCTGAAAAACCTCGATCTCAAGTAGATTGGTTCCATCCTGACTGCTGCTGTGCTAGTACGGAATTGCATCCTTCAAGCAATTGGCCCATCTGTGACTTTGTGTATGTTGGGTCTAATAAAAATTTGATTTGGAAGTTTTTTGGTTTTTTATTCTGATTTTTTTGTCAACAGTTTATTGTGCATCGAATCTAATCGAAACTGGTGACTAAGTGGTATTTGGTTGATACTGGCAGTTGTTTACTGGCTCAATATTTTTTCTTATGGTCCAAATTTGATTTCTCATAACAAGCCCTTGACTTGTTGCAGGCTGAAGAGAGCAAGCCAGCTGGGACATTGTCAGCTACTGCTGCTCAGGCATGGCACCTTCCCTTCTAAATTTTGTTTTTTTTGAATTTATATTTATTTTTGGGTTTTTGTTTTTCTCCAGGTTGATGAAGAGGAAACAACAGAAGTGGCCACTCCTAAACAAGCTGATCCTGCAAATGAAAAATCTCCAAAGTCAGCTGTGAGCAATGGTGTCGCTCAGACTGGGGAAGATGACTCCTTGGCAGATTCCTATTCCTTGAAGAAGCAGGAGGATAATCATACTGATCAGTTGAAAAGCATTGATATGCCAAGTAATGGTGAACCTGTCATTTCAGATGCTGAAAAGGTAGTAAACACGGAAAGTGAGGCAGAGCAGACAAGCAAGAAGAGTGCTGAGAAGTCTCCAACGAAATTGACGGAGCCTTCAGAGAGTTTTCCTGCTGTCCCTGAGAAGGAAGCTGAGGAATTGCCTGATGATAAAATTCACGGCGAGGATATTCCCAGTTCTCATGAAGATCAATCTGTTGAAGAAGCAATATCTTCTGAGAATATAAAAGAAACTGTCACTCAGCCCTCCTCACCTAAGGCATCAGAGGGTGAGTCTGTACCTGTCGCTTCCCAATCTGTTGGCGAAAGCCCTCCTGATGAAAGTGTTTCCAAAAAGGGTGGACGATCAAAGAAAAAGGAGAGCTTGAACAAACATTCTGCACCATCTTCTGATGATGTTCCAAAAAAGGTATCCGATGGAACAAGTGATTCAGAATTAAAATCGCATAAACACTCTGGAAAGAAGGCATTTGCTGGGACTTCCAGTGAGGATAAGACACCAATGATGACAGAAGCATCCAAGAAGGAAAGCGACACCACTAGTGAACCAGAGGCAAAATCGCTGAAGCAATCATCAAAAGAGGTGGACACATCCAAGAAGGAAAGCGACATTGCTAGTGAACCAGAGGCAAAACCACCGAAGCAGTCATCTAAAAAGTTGGACGCATCCAAGAGGGAAAATGACACCACTGGTGAACCAGAGGCGAAACCGTCAAAGCCGTCATCTAAAAAGGTGGATGCATCCAGGAAGGAAAGCAATACCACTGGTGAGTCGGAGGCAAAACCGCTGAAGCAGTCATCTAAAAAAGTGGATGGAAGTAGCAGCAATGATGGGTTGTCTTTAAAGCAATCTGAGGATAAGAAGCGTCAGAGTCGTGGAAAGGCAGCTTCAGAAAAGCATGCGACCAAAAGCTCAACTAAAGATGATGACAAAGTACTTGCTTTCTTTGCCATTACTTGTGATTTTACTGTTTATTTGCTAAGTCCATTAATTAATAAGTTTTTTGTTGTTGTTGTTGTTATCATGATTTATTTAGGAAAAGACCCCTGCAACCAAGTCAGTTGCAAAATCAGCAAAAGAGGAACATCACTTAGAGGAGACCCCCGTGACTAGTACCAAGAGGAAGCGTGGTGATGAAAAAGTATGTGTTCTTTATACCTACAGTCATACATATCTGCAACAATTGATTCTTATTTGGTATTTCAGTTTGTAGCTTATCAGGTATGAGTGGTTTACTTACTGAACCATAGATAGACAGTACTGATGTGATGCTCATTTAAAATGTTTTATAGACAGTACTTGGACGAACCATAAGAAACATGTGTAATTTTATAGCATCTAATTGTCAAATGGAAACATTGGAATTTTTTGGTTAAATTTCCACGATACTTCCAAATGGTTATTTTATATGTTAAATCACACACTATGTTCCCTGTCCTGTCCCCTATATTATTCTTTAACGTTCTGCTTTCTAGTATTACAATTTATGGTTGAATAAATACATATATCAACTGTATAACATGTGTTTCTTTTTTGGGTTCTGTAGCCTCTGAATTTAAAATACCTTTGTGCATGCTACTTTGGCCTGGAGACTTGTTCTTTAGGATTATTTCCTAATTAAGTGATAATTGTGGCAGGGATCTGATATTAAAGAATTTGATGAAAATGTGGTTGGTTCAAAGGTTAAAGTATGGTGGCCAAAAGATCGCCAGTGAGTTCTCACCTCTTCTTGATTTTTTAGTAATGCTTTCATTAGTTATTGTTGAAGGCTGATGTTTGTACTATTATTGAACTAGTACTTGTGTATATGTGCGTGTGTGTGCTTAAGAGCCATTCTTTCAAATTTGTGATATGATCGTTATTTCAACCTGGTTGTTTTTCTTCATATTATAGCATTTATCTTAATGCATTTGAATTGAAGTTCAGGCTACCCAATGTTATTTCTTGTGCCAAGCAATTTTCTCCAATCATGGGCATCCCTTTGGCTTCAACCACCTCACTTGTGGGCCTCTCCTTATTGTTGAATAAAATTTTAATTATCATATTTAGCCCTAATTTTCCTTCTCTCATCGGCCACAAGTGCATTGCACTCTTCACTATGCATATAGAGTTCTCATGTTCCTTGTGTGATTTTGCAGATTTTACGAGGGTAAAATTGAATCTTTTGACCCGATTAAGAAGAAGCATAAGGTATGGCCTTTATTAAGGATGCCTGGTCTTGATTGTCAATATAAATTAACATGGGTTTAGAATTTGGGTTCTTGCTTTTATTTGGGTCTTGTCTTTTTTCTGGAAGGACTAATTTTATTTTATAACCTTCTGCATGTGAGTACATGAATACTTACAGGTCTCTTGTGTTTTTGACTAATTGAAAGAAGAAAAGATAGGGTTTTCTGTCTGAGTTAAATGTCTTTTTACTTTTGTAGGTTGTATATACTGATGGCGATGAAGAAATTTTAATCCTCAAAAGGCAAAGGTTTGAGCTTATTGATGATGACTCTGAGTCAGAAGAGGTGGGTGGCTACCTGGCTTGTCTCCTATTATATTTTCAAGATTGTCATGTTGTGCTAAAACATTTCATTTGCAGGAAGAAGCAACTGATCACCCAAGTCCCGAAACCTCTTCTGAAGCGTATGTGCTCTTTATTGTTGTATATTGGCTTCTCAATTGACAATTACATTATGTTTTTAAACTTCTGATTGTTTCCCCCCTGTGACCTGAGTAACCCTTAAATGATATGAAATACAGAGACTGCTCTTCAAATGCAGACCTCATCTCAGTGGCTTGTGTTATCTGAAATATATCCCCTGATATGGTTTCATTTTTTATTATTTTAAACAGGCCCCTGAAGAAGAGAATGAAAACAAGTTCTGATAAGTCATCTAAGCAAGGAAAGGTGGATGCTTCCCCAAAGAGGTTTGTTATAACTCTTCTGAAGCTATGCCAGTTTCATTTGCTGGGTTTCTAATAAATATTTAATCAATAGGGGCAGCGGAGCTTCCTCCAGCAAATCCAAAATTGCAGCTGCAAAATCAGGAGGAAAGTCTAAGGAAGCCAGTAAAACTGGAGGGAAATCTGTAGATGAATCGAAAGTTAAGAAATCAGATGATCGTGGCAAAACCAAGGATCATACCCCTAGAAGTGGAAGTAAATCTGACTCTGCTTCAAAAACTGCCAGCAAATCAAAAAACGACAACCCTGTGACATCCAAGACTAGCAAGTCCAAGGAGGATGGCACAAGCACTCCCAAAATTTCCAAGTCCAAGCATGAGACCCCAAAGGTTTCATCCTCCAGTGCCAAGGGTAAAGCCTCAAAAAGTGGTGGCAAATCTGATGTCAATGGTGCTGGAAAGTTGAAGCCTGGCTCATCTAAGGTGAAAGAAATTGATGATGAAGAGACCTCAACAGATTCAGAGAAAGTGCAGCGAAGTGTGAAGGTGAAAACTGGAAGCTCATCCAAAGGAGGGAGTGAGGCTAAGAGTGGGAAAAAGCGGCGAAGAGTTTGAAGTTGAAGATCTCTCCTTAACCGCCGCTTGTTGCAAGCGGAGTTGTTTCTTGTCCCCAACACATGGACCTTGATTGCCTAGCTCTCTTCGAAGTCCGTCCCAGAGTAGTTGCGGCCACACAGTAAGCCATGCATTTGGTATTTATTACCATCTTTGATGCGATCCCAAGTCATTGGCTTAAGTTTGTTAGTCTAGTTAATGGTTGCCTGTAGGATTAGGTTTCTTCTATTTTGGTTTTAGATGGTATCTATGTTGTTTGGGGAGCGACAGTAGAGAATAGATCGAGTTAGTTTGTTGAAATAGATGCCTTAATAGATAATGACAGATCCATGAACATTGCCATTGCTATGTCGTCCTCAATTCACTATTGGATCATATTCTGGTCGATAAATCTCCGTGTCTCTGTTGGCTATAAAAATCTACTTACAGGAACTTTTGAAACGGCCATGAAGGGACCTGAAAACCCTGACTGAAACGGCCAGAATTCTAAAAATCTCGTGAAGGCTGTGTGGCATGATCGTTTTGGTTGTCGTCATTGTGTTCATGAGCTCGACTGATTCTAGTCTGCTTGCTCAAAATGCCAAAAATTCGAAACGAAGGCAAAAAGAACATCATGGGGGTAGTGGTGGTACTCGTGCTAGAAGATTATTTAGGGTAAATTTTAGTTGGGATAAGCAATGGTTTTGTTTTGTAAGTGATTTGCACGAGATATCAGAGAGAACATGATGAGCTTAGGCCCTGCTTGGGATTTTGAATTCGGTTTTGCATGGTTTTGAAAAAGCATTAAATCTTGGCCTTATCAAAATCAAGGTTTTAAATGTTGAGTTTTTAAATTATCAAATGCTTATTTTTGGCTCAACTTGTGTTTTTGTGGCCAGCTCAAGCTCAGTAGCATGTACATAGAATCCGTTTTTGCACACTGGATTTTGTACATATTTATATTTTAAATTTTGGTTTTTTAAAGCTAAAATAATTTATTTTTTATTCATGTGAAATTTTAGCTAAACGAACACAACAAAATATGTATTTTTAAAATTTTTTAAAGCAACAATTAAAAGTTTTTTTTTTTTTGCAAACAGTAACCACAACAGCTATTATAATGCTAAAATACAGATTTGGGTGGATTTTGGGCTTGATGGTCAATCCCCACTTCAAGGTTTGGGTGGATTTTCATTTCCAGAGAAAGCTATAGACTTTTTCAATTCCTAACACAGCCAGAGATCCTTTAGTTCGTGGGCTATTATTATGTCTTGAAAATTGACTCCTCAATATCAGTAAAGCTCACCACCCAGGTAGAATCGGGCCATCAAAAAATAGAGAAAGGAAGAGAGACCCTCTTTTCCAGACTTCGACGCTTCTTGGGTTGGATGTGTCCTCTGGGTTTCATGTTTTTGTTTTCTTTTTCTAGGCTAATAACATCGCATATTGAGACCAAATCTCTCTGTGTTGATCATGGAGGAGACATGCAAATTAAGAGAATGAATGATGCTCATCTGGGTCTGTTAATTCACTTCCTATCTGAGCTTGAGAAGCCATTCACACACACACACACATGTATTACTATAATGTCCTGTTACGGCGGTGCTGAGTAAAGTTTTTTAAAGTGTTTTTTAATTGAAAATATATTAAAATAATATTTGTTTAGATTTTTTTTAATTATTATATCATTACATCAAAATCATTCAAAATCACAATAAAAATATTAATTTAATGTTTAAAGTAAAAATCAATTCAAAAAAACAGGTTATAACGACAAAAATAAACCCTAAGCAAAATCCAACAAACTCCTTGTCGGATCCCATTAAATTTTATATTATTGGATGAACACTTTCAACACTCCAATACATTGATACATTTCTAAAGTAGCCACAATTGACTTCCAACGGCAGTGTTATTATTAAATTGGAACCAAGGCGTAGAATTTTCTCTCTAGGTGTCCTTGTAGTGATGATGCCTCAATATTGCATACCACTGTGCCCAGTACACAAAAATATGTTGTGCCTTATCCAAGTTCTTCTCTCGTTAACAGTGACTTCCTTTTGACTTTTTTTCCTTTTTATTTAATCCTTTCGCAACCACTCGTCAAGTAGTGTTTTGTCCACTTGTTTTCTTATTACAGAATCATATTGCTCCAATATTAATATTCATCTGGGCAATCATATGGTAGCTCCAACTTTCGTGACCACCGGCCCCAATCCCCACATGCAACAGCAACTTGCTTCCTCCTGCTTAGTGGAGTGCCGCTTTTGTTTGTTGGTTGATGTTGAAACTCTGATTCCAATTCCCTTTTCGTCTCTCTCAATTTCTTACACTTTCATTGGGGGTAAATGATCTCATTCTCCATTAATTTGTTAGTCAAATGTTACTGCAAATTAAGCAAAGTGTTTAGTGATGCGTGTATCTTTAAAGAGCATGCTAGATACCACGAACCACTTGGTAACCAAAGAGAGTGTATATTCTACTCCTATAATGAATTATGAATGGTTGGAGTCATGCTTTAAGTGGGTTGGTGATGAACTTACGGCTAATTCTTCATGTATCTTTGGAAGCTTCTGTCCCCATATAGTGTGCTGAGAGAGTCAAAAAGGGAATTTTGTAGGATGAGACGTGGTGTTTCTTGATGGAGCTAGATGTAATTAAGTGAAAGCTATGTATTCATTGCCACCATTTATATATATATGTATAGTGTATATACGAAGATACGGCTAATTAATTAGTAGAGGCATTATCGTTGAGCAACTAGTTCTAAAGTGCCGTGATAATAATTTCATCTTGATTAGTGGGGTTTTTCATGCCTTGGTTGCATAGATTCTAGACATCAAGCACACGCTTTTGAGAACTTGAATAGTTAACATCTACTTGATTTAGTATGTATCAAGCATGTGTTCTTGGCGGATTTCTCAAGTGATAATGTTATTAGCTCACGGGAGCTTTGAATTTACACGTATTACACCAATTGTGGAGCAGATTTAACCACAATTTTGGACAGAAAGTTGTGGTTCGTCAATGTCAAGATCGTTGGTGTGATCTTGAACACTATTCGATCCATGTATATTGGATAATGATAAATGACACACGGATCGAGAAGATGAGCAAACATGATGTGGGTGGAAATTAAGCCCCCGTGGAGATCTTCAGAGCAAGGTGGTTTAGTTTAGTTGTAGGAGCTCAATAAAGATTTCAATTCCTTGAGAATTAATGTATCGCAGGAAGGTTAGAGAAGACAAGTCTCTTTGAAGTCTGAACATGAATTATAATTTTGGAAAAAATCTCATATTAGCCACCAAATCATCTACCTGTAATTATCAACAGAATCTCCAAGCTAATAATTTCTTCAATCAAATACCCAATTTATTAATTGTATTAGAATCCCTCAATTGAGAATCCCCATCCATACTGGATAATAATTTCTGTTACAAGGAATTTTTTATGCAATAAGATAACTATTTTGAACATAATTAAATTTGTAATGATTTTTAAATGGCGATCCAGTTTAAGGAAGCGAGAGATCCAATTGAGAAGCCTTGTTGTTTGAAAAACGTATCAACAATCAATAGATATTAGATGTAAAGTTTGAAAAATAGTTCGGATTTCTTTTAGTTATCAAGATCATCAAGAAAGTAATTTCGTCATGATTTTCTTATAATTTGTAATGGTTTTGGATGGGAGTTTAATGGAGGAATTATTTTGAATTTTAGTAGGTGGATAACCTAGTTGAGATTTTTTTTTCTTTCTTGATGATTACATTGAAAATTAAACATAGTTGGGGCCACTTTGGGAGAAGTAAGTCTTTTAGCATATATTTAGTTGGATGTCCCCATGGTGCTATCAATTCTAATTTTTTCTTTCTTTCTTTTCCATGCAGAGAATTACATATTTCTATAAATTAACTTTATTTTCTCTTATAAAATATGATAGATAAAGAAACTATACATGTTTATTATTTTAAAATTTACATTTTTTATCACCGGTTGATGAATGACACATAACATAAAATAAAATTTTAAAAATATATCATCTTAAAAACTTAATGAGTCATTAAACATATCTAACAATTCAAAGCTCGAGTACAACTTACCCTTCTTTGATCCCTAGTACATCATGTCATGCTAACTCAGGATAGGGGGCATAGCTTTCAAGAAGTTTAGTTGATCAACTTGCTCATGATGTAGTAGCTAAATTGATCATAGGATGCCCACATAACCTAATAAAGCAACACTACTAGGTAGAAGGATTGACATATCCAAGGCATAAATTCTGAAAATAGTAATAAAACAACACTACTAGATAAAAGGATTGACGTACCTAAAGATATAAATCCTGACTATAGTTACACCTTAAGACACGAGCCTAGACATGTATATTCTGACATTGAATTAATCTATCTACTTTTTATACTATTAGTACTTCATATTAAATATCTCACCTTTTATTGTTATTATTGAGCCTATAAAATAGAGTTAGAGATGCTCATATATAATGACTGACTTACAAGATATCACTTATTATACTTAATAGTGAACCACCAACCATACCACCAACCATTAAGAGTTATTAACCTAAATGATTGTCACTAAATCAGGTATAGCAATACTTTTCTTGTTCTACTATTATCTCCATGCAAGTTAGCGTAGTTCATGACTATATAAATATTAATGAATCATGAAGTCATGTTCTAATTTTTAAATTTCTCAGTGCATATTTTTCTTCTTCTTCTTCTTTGATCATTACATCTATTTTAGATTCTCCAAACACATACACTATATAATTTCTATGGCTCCATTCATCATAAAAGTGAGTTAACTCAAGCGCCCAAGATCCTTTAAGTCCAGCATAGAATTTGTTCAACAAGTTGATGTACGAATTGGGAAGTTATTTTTCCATAATTATTTTTATTTTAAAAAATTAAATATTATGTATAATAATTTTAGGAATTAATCTCTGTAACAACTCTACAATTAATTTAAAATCTCTCTCTCTCTCTCTCTCTCTCTTCAATACAGATATAGAACTAGCATAAATAAAACTATTTAACTAGTATTTCAATAGACGATCATAGAGAATAAACACAGATATAGAATTATAATTTCCTTTTTTGAAAGTTCTATCTTCTCTATGCTCTACTTCCTTTTTCTTAGCTCACAGGTGCCTGCGATCTTCAAGTTCAACGGCATATTCACAGCCTTTCAACCCATTAACCAGATTTTCTTTACAGAAACTGGGCTTGCTAATCGCATGCTAGCTGTGGTGCACAGCATATGCTTATCTCGTTTTGAAAAAAATATTAATCTATCAGTAGATTTTCCCTCTAACCTAGCTCGTCGTATAATATAAAATCAATACATGTCATATGGGGTTGCGATCCCCAACCAATCAAGATTCCTTGTCAAAGGTTCCCAATGACATGGAGTGTGGGGATAGGTGAGAAGCAATAAGCAGTCTTGTCTGCAACTGAGGCAGCAATATATATAAAAACTATTTATTTTTATATATAAATTAAATGACTAATGTTGATTTATTTTTCCTTTCTCAGCCTCCCCACCCCTAATATCTTAGATAACTTTTTTTTTTTAATTATCCCTAAAGGCATTTCAGCACAAAAGTCAAGTTATTTTGGACCAGAGCATACCTACTCACTCAATTGGACTACAACTCATGTAGTTAGAATTAAGATTCTGTTGATAGTTAAAAAAAAAAAATCTTTCCTTAGTATAAATTAAAAATGGCTTTTTTTCTCCACAGATCAATACTTTTTTTTTTTTTGCTAAAAAGATTCTGATCGAGATTTAAACATGTATAAGCACTACCCATCATGATCATTTACCTTTTTTTGTTCATCGATCATGGCTAATTTTTTACCATGTATAAGCATCTCTCAAGCCATCTTAATTTTTACCATGTTATTCATGCATAATTTACTGAATTAAAAAAAATAAAAAATAAAAAAGGGATGGTTTAATTTTTACGCCAGTTTTTTTGTTCATCTTGGCTTTAAAATCAAGAGGTTGACACATTTTTCTCTTCCTCTTATACCTTAAAACCTCAAATAATTAGATTGTATTTTTTTTTTATCAATTCTCTATTATATATAGGCATTAGATTGCTTGAGAGATTAATTCAATCTCATTATTCTCTCAAGGCCATAAAATTGTACAAAAAAATAAAAATCCCATTACATTTGCGAGATTGTAGCCTTAGATCAAAAGTTGTGAATTCAGATTTCATCATCTCCAAATAATTAATGTATTTTAATACTAAAAAAATTAATCTCCAAAGCTATTTGAACACCGAAACAAAATTAATTTCACATGAACGAAAAACTTTCACTTTCATAAAATTAGAGCAAGTGCTACACATGTTCCATGAGAAGAGATGAATAAGAATACACATATCACACAATGATCAAGAACTTTTTCCTCTGAAAATAATCGTAAACAAGTTTATGTTGTACCAAAATACGTGCTTGCCTTAACTATATATATACGAGTGGTCCATGACCTTAAGCTTACAATGTACCAAACTATGTGCTTGCCCTAGCTATATATGAGTGGTCCATGACCTTCTCCTTCCTCCATATCCTAAGTTGCAAGCTTTGAAGTTTTTAAATGAGGAAAGAAAAGGTAGATAAGTGGGTCATTAGAGGCTTTAAAGGCGTGGTCTCTGCTTCCCATAAATTCATACTCTTTCCAGTCTGTTTGCACTTATTTATCAATTCGCACAGTATTTGGAGCGCCCGGTCCTTTCAATGTATCGCACGTATAAAATTGTTAGAATGCATGGATAATTAATTAATATGAAATTCTTTCAATTAATTAGTTGTTATAAAACAATTCTCTACAGATGAGAAGTAATTAAAAAGTGGGGATTAAACACATTAATTTGGATGGAAATAAAAAAAGAAAAAAAAGAAAAAAAAGAGATCGAGAGAAAAGGCATTAGATCGATCATATGGTCCAATTATTTCAAAAAATATAACTTATACAACCGGATTTCTTCTTTATATATGGAAAACTTCCATTCCATCTCTCTTTGTATTCTTGCGCTTACTGCCCTTTTATATATATATATGTGTGTGTGTGTGTGTGTGTGTAAAAGAAAGTTCATACACTTAACCACAATTAAGATAAAAAAGAAATGTCCTGTATAAGCCTGTCAGGTAGCCAACAAAAGGTTCCCCTCGAGCATCACTAAGCACTGAATCTCCTTCTGACCCTTCTTCAAATCCAAGTTTTCTTGAAGAGAGGGTGGCCCAGATCGCAAAAAACTTAAAAAAATGTCACTCCATGGAGTTTGAAGATGAAAAAAGGGACATAAATGTAAAAGAAAAGGGATAAAGAGATGAGAAAAAGATAAGACTGGGACTAGAGTATTACAGTACGGTTGGTCCCCGCCCACAACACTGTACATAGGTTGTATTTATTGAAAAGGTTGCCTTCTACTTGGGTTTTGATTATCTGCTTTGCCCTTGTTCTACAGCCTCCACACTCAACAGGGTAAAACTGTAACCAAACAGAATTTGGCACCATGTTCAATTTGATTTCTTAGTCAAGTTGAAGACAGAGCCGTTTGTTCATGTACTTTTTTACTGATAATTTTATTTCTAAGGTATAATCCATTGTTGGAATTTTGGTGTTTAAGACAGGGCGAAAGGTGAAGCTAGGCTTTGATTGTTTATATGTTGCGATCTGCGTCATATACTGTGATTTTACATGGGGTTTATTGAAAAATTTCTTTAAAAACTTTAATTAAAAAAAATCTAAAAAACTATTTTTTACATGTTATTTTTTTCAATTTTTATTTTATTTTTTATTCCGATACATCAAAATTATCTAAAAATACATAAAAAGCATGAATTTAATTTTTTTTTAAAATAATTGAAAAGCAAAAACTACAGTAATGCAAAACATACACTTAGTTTGAGATGTTTCATATGTTTGATATTTTAGTGTATTGTTCTTTTTAAAAGTACTTTTTATTTAAAAATAATTTTATTTTAATTTTCAGTAGTAGCACATGAAAACCATAAAAAAAGCACTAACAAAAGTAAATTTAATTTTTTTTTAAAATACATTTTTAAAAAGCAGAAGCAACATCCCCCCTAAAGACACTACAAAAATATTTGAGTGCGAATGGCATAATTATTCGCGTACCTAAAATTCAATCGTGATGATAATTGGTGTGGAACCATTTTTTAATATTTGATGCATAAATGGGAATCCACTTCGAACTTAATTAAAAAAAAAAAACCAAACTCCCCCACCATCCCACCCAATAAATATAGAATAGGGATGGGTGAGGTATAACCCGACGGTGGTCAAGAATTTTCAAAATTTATATTATTTCTTTTAGTTGTATGAATTTTTACAACAGGTATTTATCCTTATATGTTTTTGAAGTTAAAATTTGTAACATTAATTCAATAAAAAAATTATTATTCGTAAAAAATAACAAATATATAGTTTCTCACGCAATCAATCTCGGTTATATATAGATTTATCTATTTATACACAACACTAAAGTTTTTATTTAGAAAATTGTGCATATGAAATTGAAAAAACGAGTCGTGAGGACAATATAAATATATTGCTTTCAAAAGAAGAAAGAAGCTCTGTGAATAGAGAAGATCATGCTATTTGAAAAATGGGTATTGCTAGAATCACTAATTATTCTCACCACTTCCTTAATTATTAATATTTATTATATTCCAGCTTAATGTATTTTCTTTTCATTAATAATGACATGAACATGTTATAATAGTCATTTAGCAAAAAAAAAAAAGTAGTGGGAATAGCAATTTTTACAATGACTTTATATAGCACCAGCCTTAAAAAATAAAAAACCATAGAAAGGATGGAATTAAGTGGTTGACAAACTATAATTTAAATATATTAATAATAGCAATTAATATATTTATTTCTTACATATTTTTCCTACTATTAAACTATGATTTTATGCACTTTTATAATATTATCAAAATAAAAAACATATCAAGCATCAAGTTTTTTTAGCATATAGGAGTGTTCATGGATATATATATATATATATATATATATATATATATATATATATATATATATGTGGGTCACTTTTAGACCCATAATTATATACAACTCAACTTTTAATATTTTACAATTTATAATTATATACAACTAAGATAAAATGAGCATGGTTGAACAAATTATTATCCAAAATACAATTAGCTGGGTTAACCAAATTAATGGGTGATATGAATTTGGCGGTGGAGCACAACTTAGGGACTTCAGTTTGACTTGAATTCCAGTCTTAAAACAAGCCAACACCAGCAATGAAAATCTCACATGTTCCAGTTTTATGAAGTCTTCTCAATTACAGTACTTCAACAGAGAAAATACCAGCACTAGCAACATCCAAAAAGAAAAATAAAATAAAGCAAAAGAAGATAGAATGGGCAATTTTGACTTGTAAGTTTCATGAATAGCTAGCATGCAACAAGAGAATAGGAAATAAATTCAGTAATAGAATAGATATTTACCTAGGGTAATTAATATTATTACCCTGTAAATCCTTAATTTCTTCATTGCAAGTCTCTTGCTGCTTGTACCTCAAAACCTAGTTTACCTCGTGCTTCTTCCTCAAAAGTCTAAACCATAAAATGAGTCTTTTAGATAACCTAAAAATATAGTATCCAGGGAGCTGAGAACCCAAAGGGTAAGCAATGAGCATTTTTTTTTTATAAAAGAAAATAACATTAATTAAGTAAATTTCACTCACATGGTAAAAAAAGAAACTTCTTTCTTTTAAAACTCGCCAAACTTTAGGATTTGTTCTTGGTAGATGATGTGATAGAAACTTTAATTTCCCAACCCACACCCGATTCATAATATCTATTTATTATATTTTTTGATTAATTATTATTTGTAATATTTGTATTATTTAATTTTTACAGGTTAGGTCAGATTAAATAAATAATGCAAATATTAGAGATTAATTAACCATTTGTTTTCTTAATACCTCACGTATTTAAAATTTAATGAGTGAGATTGATAATTCACTAATTTGTTTCTGCCAAAAAGAAAAAGAAAAAAGAAGCTGTAGCTATTCTCGATTATTGAATTGTTATTCCCACTCAGCTTAATTAATTACAGAGTAGTAAAACTAACAATCTTTAGAACTTAGACGTTTTTTCTCCTCAAATTAGATATAAATATATCATGATGTTTTAATTTAAACACCATAACTTTGTAACAAAAATGCATTTTTAATAAAATAGAAACCATATATTAAGATATAAATTAAACAATAGCTAGTGTCACGATCGATCAAGTAATGCCCGATGATATATAGTTTTCTTGTTATCAAAAGCATCTTGTGATAGTTTTTAAAGGGTGTAACATGATGGTAAAGAACTTAAGATCTACATAGCAGGTCTCGAGTTCGAGTCAGGGTGTGTACCTCTTATAAGAGCCTGGAACAACTGAAGTTTTATTTACTCACTTGGGTCTACAAAGTGTACTTTCTGGGAGGTGGAGTTTCTTCGAATAAAAAAAAAGCGTCTTGTGATAGTATTAATTAATTAAAAGACAACAATTTATATATATATATAAAAACATATAATAATTCAATGATATAATTTAACAATCCATTTTAAGTGTGGATGCTTTTCGTGATTATAGATATTAATTATGGATTCTTCGATTAAAAAAAATCATTTTGTTAATATAACATCTTCTTCTCCACCACGAATTTATTGAGAAGATAAATTTAAATCTCTCTGTTCCAATTAAGACCTTTCTTGGAGATTTTTTTTAGGGGAAAGCTTGTATTATCGAACTATAAAAATATATGTTAAACCATTTATATATTTTGTATTTTTTTTGGATTAAATAATGCATTACTTATTGAAAACATGATAAACAATTCCTTCAATAAAATAATTAAATGTAAAATAATTTGCAACTGTATTATATCACTAAAATTTAAAATTTTCTGTACTGATAACCCAATTGTTACACTGACATTTTACCACTATACATTTCATTTTTTGTTTTGATATTGTTTATATAACTATAATAACATTTCTATTATGTAAATACGTCAGTTCATTAATCAGTTAATCAACCATCTGACTCGAGGGGAACTAGCTAGATGTTATGGCCCGTGCTACGGCCTGGGGGTGTCATGGATAAGACTTTGACAAAAGTTTCATTTTAGTCCTGAAAGTCTTATTTTTTTTTCTAGGTATACCTCAAACTTAAGCTTCTTCATAAAAAAAATATAACCTAACACTATTCCATGCCAAAACCTTAATTCCTAAAATCTTAGATCCACTTCTGTTATCTTAGACTTGAATGGTAATAAAATTAAGTTTAATGTAAGAAATCAATGCTTTCTAACCTAACACTATTCCATGCCGAAACCTTAATTCCTAAAACTTAATTAAGAATAAATTTAACCTTTTATAATTTAAATAATTCAGGATTTCTCATGTATAGAAATAAGTTGAAAAAATCAATCCGAAAGGATAAGTTTACATTGCAATTTGATATATAAAAAACCAATTTAAAGGCTGTTTTCAAAGTTAAAATCCATTATAAAATCTTGTTTTTAAATTATTGAAATGGTATATATCATTTGGAATATACATAATTTACCATAAATTATCGAGATTTCATTTAATTATTTTATTGTGTTTATTCTTAACAAACACCCTTTATCTTTTTGCTGTAGACTCTGTCAGCAAGAAGAAAATAATAATAATAATATGGCGGTATCTCAGTTGTTAAAAGAATTATGGAGGATTTGACATCCTAAATTTAGAGGCATCAGGGGTTCAAAACCTTGGAACATCAAGGGCGCTGCAACACGACGAGCTGGTTCAAGACGAAGAGCAGAGCGGCGATCTAGAGAGAGAGAAAATACTCTTGGGTGGTGTGTTTGCTGCCATGTTAGCGTCGTAGATAAGTGCAAGAGAAAGCCTGTTGCAGAGAGACAAAAACCCAAAGGAAGAAAACCAAGAGCATTAGCCTGTCTCCCTAAATGACGCAGTCGCATCACGCCCCATTTCCAAGAAGACACCACCACGAGTAGCTTTAATGACAAAACATTACCTTGCCATTGGACCCACGACGATGACAATCAAACGGCAGTGAATAGGGCTTTGAAAAGAAGTCAAATCAAACGGCTATGTATTAATCAATCAAAGGTCTTAGCTTCAATGAAAGCAACACGTACCTTCAAACAGTCTCCACCAACCAATCGAGAGCTTCTTTCCTCTTGCTTTCTCGAAAAAGCTTCGTGCACTGTACTCCTCCCTCCAAAATCTACCCTTATTAAGTCACATAAGCAGGCAAATCAGCAAACAAATCAAGTTTTTGGATGAAGTTTGTTGGTTAGGTTTTTATATATAAATAATTCAAGCTTTATAAATTTTAAATAATTACTCAAGTTCTTATAATAATATTTTTAGGTTAAAAATATAATTGGAGAGTCGCACCGCATTACGGAACATAGCTAAAATTGCTGGGTTTTACCGTACCCTTTTATTTTTGGGTAAAAATTATGTGGCCGTTTGTTATTCCAAAGGAAAACCACTCCATGTTTTTTTTTTTTTTAATGAGTGGTTGGGCGTGCGTCTATATAAACTGGTAGATTTTGTTAGAGGAAAGGACACTTGTGTACGTGTCACCGACACCTGTACATCTTGCATGACAGAGAGAGAAAGTGAAGTGCTACTCTACAAAGCCAAGCAGTTTGAGTTCCTATCTACTTCCTTTTCTTTTGGTCTGGTGAGAGTGTGTGGGTAACAAGAGAAGATAAGAGAGATACATACACCGAAGGGTTCTTTCTCTCTTCTTGTTTCTTTGACCTTCTTGCGGTGGCTATTGTTTCTTTGTTTTTTTGATCTCTTGGAGAGAAACCCTAAATCTTGATTGGGTTTTGACATACAAAAGAGAGCCAATTGTAGATTTTTGGCAACTTTCCTTAAAAGGGTACCCGTTGTTTCTCAGATCTGACTCATTCTTTTGTACATTTTATGCTCTCTCTTACCTTTCCATTTTTGGGTATGTTTTATCTTCCACTCAGAGCTCAAAACTAGAACAGAAAAGGTTTTGCTTGCTTGTTTTCTTTCCCGTTTTTTCCAGCTTCTGGGACATTAGAAATTGACAGAAGAGAGTGAGCACACAGAGGCATATTTGTATAAAATTATACCATTGCTTTTGCGTGCTCATTTCTCTTTCTGTCACTTCCAGAGCCGGAATCTGATCTCTTCTCTCTTTGATGATCATCTTTTGGCCTGTTTTTTGCTCCAGAAATTAATTTGTTCTCTCTAAATCTTTTTTAATTCCCTCTCTTTACACACCCAAACAAAGAGAACTCCTGGAGAAGAAATTAAAGATGGTGGTGCATCGTAGGCAAAAAAGGAAAGGAAGCAGCAAGATATCCACTTGGGGTTTCGTTTTTGTTGTTTCAATTTTATTAGTTTATTGTGTATTAAATTGTTGTTTAGTTTAATGGCGTTGCTTTTGATGGTATTTGAGACTGATTACTGTGCAACTTATAGCGGAAAAACACTGTGTAGAGTAGTATATATATTCATAGCATGGGACCGTTCCATTCGCGGGATCTCTAGCTAAGTTTTTCTGAGCATGGTCCAGCTTACTTGCAAAGCAAAAACCGTTCTTTTCTTTTCTTTGCTCGTCTCTTGCGCATGCGATTATGCTATGTACTCGAGACGCATCTGATATGACCTTGTTTTCACCTGAATCTGCAAGAATCTAGTAGCTTGTACTTTTTTTTTGTGAAAATGGGTTTTCCTTTTTATTGGCTCAAAACCCTAGTCTAGCTGCAGATAGGGTTGCTTGTTGTACGAGTACAAGAAGGGATTGCTGGTGAGTAGTCTTTGCTTTGCACTTGGTAAAACACTGATCTGATCTTTTTGCATTGGCTCTTGGAAATGGGTTTTGTTTTACATTTGTGTTCTTGTTATGGTACATGTTCGATTTGATGTGAATGTGATATTTTTGTACAAAGAAGAGACAGAAAGTCTTCAAACTTATCGTATGATGTTCTTTCCAGAAATAGGAAATTTCTGCAGCCATAGTTGCTCTTTGTTGTAGTTTTTTTTTTTTAGCTTTTGCAGATAAGCCATGGATAGTCAACTCATTTATCATGGAAGAGACAAAAGCAGGTCTGCAAGCACTTCAGATAGCAGACATTCAGCATTTATAGCACAGACATCTGTTTATTTTATGTAGTTTTTGACTAGTAAGGTACTTTCTCTACTGTATATTATGCTTAGTGTAATCTCTACTTCATTATTATCTTCATTTGTTTGCTTAAGGATTATAATTTGAACTTATACATGGTTTTATCTATCAAATCAAATCATCTTGTTTTGTGATTTTTGCATTGCAAATTTAAGCAACCTCTTACATGGCTTGTGATTCTTGTTTTCAAATTGAAACACCAACCAGTTTCTTTCTTCTATTCTGGATTCACATCAAGATATAGTCCAAGATTCTTGATAAGATTAGAGAAATGAAGGTGTGTTATCAAGCCAAAGAAGTTTCCAAATGTTGTGTTCTACCTTAGTCTGCACAGTCTTGATAAACTGTAAGTTATGATACAGCATGAGTTTTGATTAAACATTTACAGAAAATTCTTAAGACATTTTTCAGATTTCTCATCTTTTGATATTTCCTTTTTATCTGTTGTTGTCATCATTCTTGGTTTCAGCAACAATCATATAAATTGGATTGAACTCTGTGCTATACTGCAAGAAAATTTCATTACTTTCTATGTAGAATCAGAAAGAGTCGATCTCTAATTTTTGTGTTGTGACTGCAATACAGCACAAAATTTTGTTTGTTATATCATGGCAGGGTCATCCCGAAGAGTATGAGCATGGTGATAGTTTTGGATGATGACTTAAGGGCCTTCAATTGCTTTAGAGAACAAATGGTGGCAATGATCCATGGAGTGTTTAATAACTCGTTGTTTGCCAAGGTAACCATTTTTTTTTATCTCTTCAATTCTTTTGAGCAACGAGACTTTGTTAAATTCTTGAATTTCAAAGTAGTTGATACTGCTATTCTAGTAGTTCAATTCTTGAAATGCTTTGTGTGAGAGTTCATGTTACATCTTTCCAACATTTCGATTTCTTTGTAGCATGCCCTACTTCTACTACAATTAAAAATTACTTGTTTATATCAATTTGCCTAAAGGATCCTACTCTATATGTAATCATCTCTTGCACAAGATGCTTAATTAGTTCACCAATCCGCCTGTTGGGAGAATTTTAGGAATAATTATCTAGATATTTTAGCTGGCAATTCTGAGGACTTCCTAGCTAGGAAGTAAAATTAACTGCTCTTTTATGTTATCGAGATGGCTAGTGCATTCATTAGGGATTTCAGCAATATTTTTTGTTTGTTTCATCTCCATGATTATACGAATGTGGACACTGGCTTGATACAGCCTGTCTTTGTTTTCCTCCTGTTCTTTGTCTTGTTTTTCCCGATACAATGTATCACGAATTTACTTCTTAAATACAGTAAAGACCTGGTCAGAATGTTTTGCAATTGCTACACACAAAATTAAACAATTTTGTAGTTGTTTGTGGGCATGCACCCAAACTTCAGAGGACAGCTAGTTGAGAAGTTTTTAGATGAAAGTTGGTATGGGGTGCTGAACATGAATTTTATATATATTATCTTTAAAAGAAGGAAGAATCTTAATTATATTTTGCCAGCTGATGCCGATGCTTTGGAGAATTCAAGTTCTTGATTTTGAATTGTGGAAAGAATATATCTGAGCTCAACAATCATATAACAAGATATGTGATAAGAGTAAATGCCTAAAGGATGATTAAAAAGAGGTCTGAAACAGCATGAATTTAAAAAGACATTAAGAACTCTGATATGTAACAATTGAGTGTCTTTGTGAGCAAAATACTTCAACTCTAACATACAAACTAGATGACAATGCTGTCTGATTCGGTTTCGATAATCTGTGGGGGATCGGTATGTATTTTAGGCCCTCCTATAACCCCAAGAAAAAAAAGAAAAAAAAGAAAAAAACAATGTGGTTCTAGCTAAGAAGGTTAGATGATTAGCCTGTTTTGGCTTTTGGTGAAAAATGAAGGCACCATCTGATGATCACTTTCAACTATTGGGTTGGTCTAGTTAGCCTGATCAGATGAGCCGCCTCACTTTTACACTACTCTAACTCAATGCATCTAGCATGGCCTTCGTTGCTATTTCTATCCCTTTCCAAGCCAACGATTTAGACAATTTGGTGCTTGTTATAATGGATGGACAAGTGATTTCAAGTCAGCACCACTGCTTGAAGTTCCATGGCATCCACTTACATTTTGTAGCTGTAAATTTTAACTCAAAAAGGCATGTAACTACTCTATCTCTAAAATTTTGTAACCTCCAGGCATATTAACACGTAGCAGAGGGTGTCCGAGAATAATAATGATTGTTTTTTTGAATAATTTCTTGAAAACACCGTTTCAAAAACGTTCCTAAACAGCACTTAATCTTATCTTATCTTATCTATGTGGTGAATTTTAGTGGTAAGTAATAGTCTTTCCTTGGGTTTGCCTTCCCCTCGTATTCCATGGTAGCATCATATATATATATATATATACACACACATATACATACATGGTGTTGAGGTAACATTTTTTCTTCTATTGACAAAGTTGAACTGCCATCTGCTATTTTTTCTGCAGGTGATTTCAACAGTAAAGAAAAGAATAGATATCAAATGCATATGTTCTTGAAATATTAGGTGTGCATCAAGATTAAAATGTAGGCTTAATTAAAGCTTAGCGAAACCCAATTAGGACAAGGGAGATTGTGGAAACCTAGTGATGACACCTTATGGCAATGGGGAATCTTATCCCATAGCTAAGCTTGGATTGTTCATCACCCTTTTGGCCTCTCTATTTAGGTGATATGATGGAGTACAAAGGTACTTGACACGTGACAAGATGTAGTACAAAGGTACTTCACACACATCTTAATTAGGACTTGCAATCTACATGCATGATAAGCCATAGCCATAATCCTTATTTAATCTTACAACACGGCATAATATTGTGACTCATGCATAAGATCTTGTATTCCTTTTTTTTTTTTTTAAGTTGAATTTTATGATTTAATTCATAGATGTTTCAATTTTATTACTCTTCCCTTTTCAAGAGCATGGTTGTTTTTGTATTTTAAAAATATTTTTAAAAAAATTGATTTTTTTTTGTTTTAAATTTTGTTTTTGTTTTCTGATCGTTTTTATGTTCTAATATTAAAAATAAATTTTAAAAAATATTATTTCAATATATTTTTGTATAAAAATTATTTTGAATATTTTTGATAAATGATGAAACTTGTCGTGAGGTTATGATAGTATATGCCAATCTCTACTTAATTTACAAGCAAACTTCCTCTATAAAAATGAGTTTTTTTTAAAAAAATTTCAAAAGTTGATAAAAATAATTAGTAAACTATAGCATAGCTAAGAAAAAACTAAATTGTTGTGCCTCCTTATAAATAAATAAAAAATTAAGAAGGGTCAGCTACATCATTAAAAAAAAATTAAACTATTAAAGACTAGCCCATGGATCTATTAAATGAGACTATACCTACAAGTAATTTTGAAAAAATACCTAAAACCTTGAGCTTTTCCTTTTGACATTGAAAAATTATACTTTGCATATTTAGCTGAGAAAACCTTATAGTCTGATCAACAATTGTTATTATAATTGATTTAATATTAAAAGTGCTCTTTATAGTTTTTTTTTTTTTTAATCTTCTTCTCCCTCCTACCATTGCTTTGGATTCCATATCAAAACCCAAGTATTCCTCCTTTGCCCACCACTAAATCAACATGACTACTACCACTCCCTTCGCCCACCATGCACTCTCGATCTATCCCAAAAGACAAACAACCACTAGTCAGAAAAGATTCTGGACAATTCTTTCAACTTGGCGAATCTAGGGTTCTTCCATATAGCACCCACTAACCATGGATTTGCTTTGTTCTTGAAAGAACCTGGATGCACTAGCTCTTTAAGTTTGAGATTTTATTTTTAGTTTCTGGTTTGGATTTGGGGTATCCTTAAGGATAAATTAAGATTGTGGGGGCTGACTTCATGGGTGGTTTGGTTGTTGGGTTTTGCAAGGTTTTTTAATGTAGTTTTGATATCAATTAATGTAGCTCGGACATAGACAAACAAAATTAACTAACATAGATGGAAACAGCACATAAAAACAACAATTAATGATCAAGAAAGCTAAAATTCTGCTGAAAAGGTTTCCATCATAAGAATCATACTTCAATTTTTTATTATTCAAATATTTTCAGCTACTTATATACTAAGAAAAAAATCTAAAAAAATAACTATAGAGTTTTAAACTTAAAAAAAAATCCTAAACATTGTAAGGACTACACAATGACTTCTAGGCCTAACTTAAGGGCTTAACAATCTCACATGGCTAAAAGATCAGATCCTATATGGAGCAGGATCTTCTGATGATTCTCCTCGAAAATTTTTAGCTTTATCTAATTATCGGATTAAAATTTATACCCTTTACCATAAGATTTATATTTAGCCAAAAATTATGTGTATCACACTTTAAAATAATTCAGAGGATAATTTTTTTTTTTTATTATGAGGCAAATTGATGCAAAGCTTCTTTTAGATTATTTTTAATGGGTTTTATGTTTGGTAAACATAATATATATACACCACTCACCTTTTCTTATTTTGGCCAATCTAGCCGGACCAATTAGCTTGACAAGGAAGCTGAATCTCTCCCACATAATCAAGGTATCAATCACTTTGAGTCTTCTTTTCTATTACTGTTTATATATATATATATATATATATATATAGGAACCAATTGTTTGATATGTGGAAATTTCTTTTTGGGTTTAATAAGTTTCTTAATATGTGAAAATTAAGGGTGACTTGTATTCGAAATTTCTTGTCTTTTTTGTGTTTTTCTATGTCAATAGCATTGTTCAAGCATATATTATTAACTTTTGTGAATGAATTTTACTAAAGGTGTCATTTGAATTTGAGTTGAGAATGAATGAAATTAATGTGTAACCTTATTTGTAGCATGTTAGTGTCAAGGTTGTATATTCCTATATAATTGGTTGCATGTTGTTGTTAGGATTTTGGATAATATGATTGCTGTGGTTGGGGATTATAGGATGATTTTTTTTTTTGTAGTCTGAGACGGCAAATTCTGCCGGGAGACTAAATGATGATGAAATTGCTGACAGAAAATTCCGTCTGTGTTTTTTAATTTTTCTAAAGATATGGTGATTGGAGTTTGGAGAAATATTCCTAGGCAAGGAGGGTTGTGGTGCATGTAACGGTTGATTAGAATGAGTGTAGGATGATATTAACTAAAATATTTGGTCAAGTATCTGTGGGAAACATCTTACATGATGAAAAATGCGAGCTGTGCTAGTTCATTTTCTTTAAATCAGTGAGGAAAGTCACTTCTTGATTTCACAATCTGTTAAAACCAATGACCAGAGTGCCACAAGAATTTCTTCATGCCTTTTTTTTTTTTTGAAATTTTATTCTTAATTAATAATATCCTGTTTACACTATCAACAACTTCAAGCAGGCTCGAAACTACTCCTTTCAGCCAATTTATCAGAAGTCTCATCCTAGCCGCACTGGATGTATTTCTATGCTGAAAACATGAATCTTGTCGCTGAAAGTCAGACGATGCCAAGGAATCTAAAAATCAAACTTTCCCTGAGAACAACACAGGATGGAGAGATTCTTTTTCTGGTTTTCTTAAGCACACGAGAAGGGGAATAGCTTCTAAGTTAAAAGTATGACCAAAGATGCAACATGGAGGCTGGTCTCTAAGGACAGCACAAGGGCAAATGTTTGAACTGTATATGATAACTTTTTCCTGTATGTCAGAATATAGCCTGGTGAATTCCAAGCAGTTTTAGGAAATTTCAAAGGATAAGCAATACCACTATCAATTTTAGGGTCTACCATAGTCTCTCACAGTATACTGGGCAGACTACCTGCTCAAGTAGTTGACGAAATTAGGCTTTTCTTCTTTTATAGTTTGTTGTGGGGAATTGTAACTTGGGCAAACTCCTAAGCCTCAACCTAAATTTTTTTTCTCACCGATCATGATCATATGGCTGATGAAATTGCATGTTACCTATGTGTTGAGTTAATCTCTTGAGGGTTTTTGGTTCTTGTAATGATCACTAGACCATTTTACACTATGAAAAGTGCCTGGCTGGAAATTGTTTTCACTTCCAATCATGCCCCAAGAGCACCTTGTTCATATGCTGAAATCTCAAGAATTGCAGACATTAAGCGAATGCTACTTGCATGAATGGCAATTCATGATGTCTAGTTAATTCCAGCATTATTTCCCTGCTTGCTATGTATCACATACTATATATATCTATCATCGGACTGAGCAAGCTGAATTAAGCTCTAGAGTTGAATCACCTGGTGAATTCTTTAAAGAACCCGGGTATGAGGTAGTCGGTGCAAGAGTTGAGGGTTTCCATGTGTTTATAATACCAAGATTTCAAATTCCAAGTTGGGATTAGTCCTAAATTGAGTGATTGCAGGATTGTGATGCACTAGATTAGCATATAATTCGCAGGACTTGTGAATTCTAGTTGCAATTTAACTGGTAATTAACGAGTTGAGATTTCTAGGTTTCCTGTTGGTTTTGATTTACAACTTTTTCTTTCTTTCTTTCTTTCTTTGTTTTTTTTTTCTGTGGAGTTGTCAAAAATCAGATGGCTAAAATTACAACACTCTCTTGCAGGTAGATGATGAAGAATATTGAGCCTCATGCCTGCTTGTAAAGACAAGCTCGCCTTATGCCTACTTTCTGGTTTTAGTTTTCTTGTGAATTACAGAGAACCATTCCTAGGGTTTCGTTACCTCTACCAAAAAGCATCAACCAAAATAAATAAATAAATGAAAAGGTATCTATAAACTCTGAAATCATATTGAAATAATAGAAAGAAGCAGCAGAAAATTTTCAAGTGCATGCTTTTATGTTCTATAATGCAAGAGAAAGCAAGCAGATATTGATGGCTTACATGAAACTTGGGCAGCAGATACAAGGGCGGACTCGAGTTTTCACCAGGGCCCTGCATACATCGGCTTCGAAAGCCTTCAAAGATCTTGCATGGAAAGAGAGGGGGGATGCTGAAACAACTGCACACGATTTTTACTAGATCTTTGGAGAAAAAAATCTGCAGAAATATGACTTACCTTACGTTTTTTCAGTGCCTGAGCTTGTTTTAATGTATAAATTTGTATGGCAATGTGTGGAAACAGTTTATCCACTTCTTTTCTGACTGATGGGGACACAAAAAAGTGCTATGGCGGGAAAATACAGGGATGATTCCCAAATCCCAACTGTTTCTTCTTCCAGCAGGCTGTACCGTTTTCTGTACTGTTTTTGGGAAGTACTGTGTTTTGAGAACAGGGCATTTTATGACTCCATGATTTCACTTCTTTTTTTTTTCCTTTTTTTTTGCCCTCTAGGATGCACAAATTGGGCTCTCCAATTCAAGGTACAAAAGGGTTCTGAACTTAAATGGTACATGAATCCAAGCTTCATCGTATGGATTGTAATGATTAGAAGGAAAAACTCTGACCAATTGGATCTATGCATGCTTGTTGATCCTGTTGAATTCATTGGTTGGCAGCTTTAGCTTTTGTTGAAAATTTGGAAACCCTAAGATATTTTATCATTTGCCCTAGTAATGGATAGACACAAAATTAATACCCTACCCCTCTTGCTTGTAGACTAGTACGAAACTAAAAGCCTGATGGTTATGTGAACGCGAACCGGCAAGTACTATCATAAGTATGACATGACAAGTAGCTAATCCAGACGGCACACAGAACACGGCACACAGCAAGAAATTGCTTAGAAAAACGAGGGGCTTCCTTCTTCCGTTCCGTTCTAGTTAAATTGATTATGTGAATCTTGATACACAACCTTGAAATTGCTAAACAAACTGTGCCAAGCTAAAAAAAAAAGGGCAGTGTCATAACTGATTAAGATTGTACAACAATTTTGATTTTACTGCTAGTCAGTGTCAACTGATGGTGGAATTGCCGGGGGGGAAACTCGGACCATTTCCAGTTGGTCAACCCGTCCAGTCACATCATGCTTTAATAATGGTCACTGACTTTTAGCGAGGGCTCCAGCAGCGAAAAGCAGATTCCTACGGGAAAACTGTCCAAATAATATGGTGCAAAGGTTATATACTGGAAAACCAATATCGAAAGGCATAAATAAGAGGAAATCAAGTTCAAGGAGTTGAGCTTTTAGAGAATTACCCTCAAAGTGTAAACTGGAGTAGACTTCGTCGGCAAAGTTTTTAACAATCTCAATCTGTTTGTATTTCCACTTTTGCTGATTAAATGAAACAGGTACTGTAAATGGCCCGGGAAAAAAAAGGTTCAGAACATAACGAGCTACTTTCTCAGGGAAACTTACCTTTCTTCTGTCCTTGGGGCCTTTGTGCTCGTAGTTACATCCCATAATTTTACAGTACAGTCAGCTGAACCAGATGCTAGAAGAGATCCTTCACAACTGGCATTCAAGATGAGAAAAATAGGTTTTGTTAGAAATCTAGCCATCAATGACTAAATATTGACGGAGTCCAAAAAGTTGTTTTGAAATATCTTCTAGTGTCTCTAGGATTTGCACCTGAAGGCAAGTGACCATACACATGAATTGTGGCCTATCAAAGGTGATATGCAGCGTCCACTTGAGAGGTCCCACATCATGATTGTGCCATCTTCATCAGCAGATGCCATATATCGACCATCAGGTGACATGGCCAATGATAAAATCATACTCCTATGACCAATAAAAATGCGGACACACTCCCCGCTTTGTACATCCCACAGTCGAACTGTTTTGTCACTGGAGCCAGTGGCAATGTAGTTGCAGTTGGCATGCCATTGCAAGCACTGAAATATATGGAATCCAATTCAATGTAGCTGATATTGCAGAATTAGAAAACAAAGGAAAGTATTTTACTAAATTTGCTGACTTAATATTATACATAGAGCAGGCTCAACATGATAAATTCATCCTCGGTGGATACAAAAATTTATGAGGGAGGTTAACTTGAAGAATGCATTTCGCCCATTTCTTCTATTTAAATCTCATGAACTACTTTGTTGCAACCAATTCCAGACTACCAGACCAATAAAATAGATGTAAAAGCTACTTACATCAACATCAGACAAATGACCTGCCATTATCCTCAAAGGCTGTATCCTATCCATAGACCAAATCCTTGCTGTGCGATCATGTGAAGCACTGGCAAAATATTGTCCCACAGGACTGAACTGCACCAATAGTTTAGTATGAACACATGAGAAGTGAGGTATGGCCATTAGTATTATGGAAATCTCTGCCATAGTCTCCTCAATTTTGATCACGATCATCAAAAGACGATGGATGGATAAAACAATAAAATCAAATCAAAATGAAGTGGGAAGTTCCCATTTATACCTGAACATCCCAGACAGGGTAATTATGGCCCTTGTAACAAACAAGATTTGCATTGAGTTTTGTGCTCCATAATCGAACTGCAGCAGAGCAGTGTGTCATTTGCAAAAGAAATAAAATAAACAAAAAACAAAAGAAAACTTTCATGTTTGCAGAGAGAGAAATAAGCAGTGAAATGATAATCTAAGAGAATATACCTGTCGTATCTGCTGAAGAAGACAAAATAAAATCCCCAAGAGGGCTAAAAGTGGCTGAATGAACTGGACCTGAATGACCCTGAAACAATGTATAAGATCTTTTGCCACTGTTTGGACTCTGGCCTTGTTCACTCGGAGCAGTATCATTTTCACCCTGCAAAATAGCTGACAGCAGAAACATTTACCATTATAACTCCTCTTTGCCACAATGACAACCATATCAGAAAGATATAAAATTCTGGATTATGATGAACTAACATCTACAGTGTTTTTTCATTATGTCTCTGTAGTAGCTCTTTGGCTTGACTATAATTGAGAATTTTCCAAATGGATAATGTACAAAAAACACACAGAACAATTCATCAAAACTTGGTATTTACAGTGTCTAAAATACATTTTGAATTAGTGAAGTGTCATAAGAGATGATTTGTATAGTACTTTACTGCTGCTGGAATCGAAGAAATAAGAAATTACCAAACAAACTAATCCTTATTTGGAGAGACTTACAATTGCCAGCTTGATGTCCAAGCTTTGCCATGTCCCAAACCTGTAAAGGCACAAATCAGAATTAGCAACAGCAGCGGCCCACATGTTGGATTTGGGTCAAGTATGGGAGGCAACCTTCAGTGAGGAGTCTGAGAATCCACCAGCAATCAAGGATCCATCATGTGAAATTGATGAACAGTTTAAACTGGAAGAAAAATAAAAAAATGAACAATTGATCATGTAAAAAAACTGAGAAGCTTGATAAAAACACATAAGTTCTGAAATTACCCATTATGCGTGTTGATAAAGGTATAAAAGCTGACAGATGGCAGTGTCACACTACTCAACTGTACACGGTTTCTCAAGTCCTCAAGAATAGACTGTTCCACCTCAGTTGGCCTGAAGGAACCGTTAGTTTATTAATTATCAGAAATTAAGAATGCAGCACTAACTTATATTTGCAGGAGAATCAAATGTTTATTCCTAATGGACCTAAGTCACGCAAAAGCCCTATAGCAGAGACATCATAAAATATAGTCATGTGGGAAAAGATGCATGACCAAGCTCACGTTGTATACATTATGAGCCTAATTAGGTTCCAGGGGTCAATGATAAAGCATGGTAATATAATAGATTAATCAAATGAGGAAGATGACAGGATAAAGGAAATGAGACTTTGAACAGTCAACAAGCGTGCCTGTAAAAACCTTATTAATCTAGTTGATAGAGACGAGGAGTATAGTTATTATGAATCCATAGACCAGTTCCCCATGGAACCCAGCTTCTGTTCATAGTCACACTCACACCATGCTGAGGACATGTAAAGTAACAATTTACCTTGGTTAGGTGTTATTAAACATTAGTGCATGCTCATGTTTTTCAGCACCTAATTAAAGCGAATTTGTCACCTTGCATGTCCTCATAACATGCCTAAATGACATGTCCATTTTATTCTAACACACCTGAAAGCACATATGATGTGTTACAAGATGTAAAATATCATGTGTTCAAGTGTGTTGAACAAGCTTTGTTGAATAAGAATTCCTACATGTATAACATGCAAGGCTTCTCAATAGTCTATAAAAGGGAGCCATAAAGATTGTGACAGGATCAAACTTCCTATGTTCATATACATTTTCTTCTCTTTAGCCTTGGCCTTTTATGCAACACCCTCCTCTTTGTTAGCCTTGTAGATATTACCACCATCCATGTCCCATTTAGATAATATATATCACAACAACGCCATTGATCTAGTGAAGAAAATGACTTGGATTCGAGAAAATACATTACTGGCAAAGGAAGCTCGGGTTTGACTCGTGGTGCTGCAGATACTGTATTAGCTTCAGGACGAGCAATTTTAGTTGTTGCACTAGCAGCTTTATCCTTTTTTGACTTTTTGAGTGAAGCTCCTTGCTTTCCACCATCTATTGATCTTTTCTGAAAAAGACATTGAAGACATCAAGGTAAAGAATAACTCAAGCTTTAACAGAAAGGAAAACCTATAGGACAATCAAAGTAGAAATAACATATATTACAAAATTAAATTAAAGATAAGCAAGAATTATTAAGTATATGAAATCCGCATCAAGGAAATTATGGAGGAGAAGCAGGATTTGAGGAGTATTATACCTTATTCTCATCCATGTCCCCCTCTTTGGTTTCTCCTTCCATCTTTTCAGTATCTGAGAGAAAACCCCCTGTCTTCTCCAATCGTTCTTCTAAAGAATCTTCAAGCAACTATAGCAAACAGAGAAGCTCAAAGTTAACACCTAAACAACAAAAGCAATAAAAATAACTAATAACTTCCTCATTTACTACCAAGATGAAGAATGCACTCACCCCCCAATGTATTTCTTTTTTATTTATCTGATTAGCTGCATCCTGGCTGCTTCCAATTAATGTTACAGCATCAGGATCATCAGAAATTGAGATGGGCTGTCCAGGAGAAACTGCCAACATAAAAGAACTTGTACCAAATTCTTCATGAACTGGACATGCAGATGCAACTAATTTGGAAGTAAAACGTACCTTGAAAGTTAATATGCTCATTGACAATCCCGAGAATTATAGTCCATTTTGACTTCCGAAGATACTGCATCAGGAGCTCGTTGGAGTACTGATAATAGGGTTAAAACCAACTTTTGAGAAATATACTCCAACAGAATTCTTATATGTTACAAATTACAGAAGAAAACCCTTAAATCACCTGACATATCTTAATGTTGACTTTACTCTGCCTAAGAGTATGAGCAAATTCCATTTCCTGACAAAAAAAATTAAATAAAAAAAATGAGATCTTCTACAGAAGTAATTTAACCAAATTAAGAATGGAAAATGTAATGCAAAATCTTAGAGAGGTATCAACCTCCAGATGAGAGGGAGAAAGAACTCCTTCCAACTTTTGAAGGTCTCGTGAGTGCATCATCTCATGATCTTCACGGAAGCTATTGAAAAAATTTCTTGCTGGGGATGTAAAGTGATAATAGCAAAAATATGAGACAACTGCCACACTAACGAGCCACTTAGGAATTTACAGGTTTCAATAAGGATTAAAGAAGAGGAAAAAATTCAATATTTACCCTCTTGGATATGTCCTTTAGCAACAATATCCATATAACAATGGACAAATACTGGATAAAGCACACGAAGCAACTCGTTCTGCGGAGTTCAAAGGCAACCCACATCAGCAAAGTACAAAAAACATATGCCAAAACAAATATGTACATGTCGAACCATGCACAAAAGAAATTAATCACTAGTTTACCTTGTACAGATCAAGCGAACTATAAGCCCATGACCTTAGTTTACTATACTCATCTTGATAACGTGCCGGACTATCCTCTGGTCTGAATGACAAAAATAAAATTATTTTGGAAATGAATAACCACAGTCTCCAGACCGAATGAATAACCAAACTATTAAAAAATTTGAAAGAAAAGGACATTCTCATTCCCTTGTAAATAAAATTCTCCAAATTGATCATTTTCCAGGAGCCATTTCTACTTTCAAATTCTTATTCAAAATCTTCACTCTCGACCAATCAATTTTAGAATCATAATGAGGGTTTCTCGCACACATTGTTGTTTTAAGTGCCTCTTATTTCTTTTTTTCCAAAGGATTGTTACAGTGTCATTGAAATTCCAGTAAGTAATTGAACATAAAACTACTTCCATGACTAATTTCCACTCTCAATGTGAATTAAAAAGTGCCTATTTTTCACTAATGTTAAACCGTTTACTTCCCTCACTTCAGCTAAAACCCTAAATACATTTCTAAAAAATTCAAATCTTTAAACAAAAAATGTCCAAATTAAACAGTATAAAAGCAGATAAATTTTTCACTCTCTATGCTTACTTAAATTCGTAACATATTCGAATCACAAAAATACACTAAAATTGCTCATTTCACATTGCCCATGAAAGCCATTTCTTTCTTCTCCAACAATAAAATCAGTGCACCACCAGCTAAAACCCTTGACTACTAACTTATTCAAGAACCCATTATTTCTTTAGCAATTTAGAAATCTGTGCTAAAAAAAAGAAAAAAAACTACAAAAGCATCAAGCTGAGTAAAAACTAAAAAGAAAGAAAGAGTAGGGTTCGTGAGTTACTGAGAGAGGGAGTGAAGGAGGGAAGAGAGATCAGGATCCGAGTGGATACTGATAGCATTATTGCTGTTGTTTTGTTGTTGATGCTGCTGCTGGATTTCTTCATGGAAAGCGAGCTCTGCTTGCTTGAACCCTTTCTTCTTTAAATATGTCTCCACAAATTTCACTACTGCTTCTTCGTCCATAACTGCTCTTCCTCCTCCTCTTCTTCTTCAAGTAAAAGACCAAGGCAAAGTGCCCCTTCTTTATCTTCTTCAAAATGAAGCACGCATCTCTCTTCTTTCTCGCTCGCTTCCTGGTCGAAGCTTTGCTGATTTGGGATGGCGATAGGGCTTTGATGTATAAATCTGGAGCCCAGCAAGAATATCATTTTGGGTTTGGGGTTTGTTTGAAAATTGAGTCTTGCGATTGTTGTTGGAACGTATTTTTTAGATTTTAATTTTTTTAAATTAATATTTTTTTATTTTCTTGATTTACTGAAATTTTATGTTAAAAATAGTAAATAAAAAAATATTATTTTTATATATTTTTAAATAAAAATCATTTTCTAAAACATCATACATCACAATTTTAAATACAAGTCTGAACCTGAATCTAACTATTAAGTTTGTATAATGGGTTTTTAATATATATATTAAAAATACTCTCTCGCAAAATATAATTTTAATTATGAAATTCAATTAAATTCATAAAATTAACTCAATAATTTAATGATTCAAACTTTATATAAGTTAGACTTATTTTTAATCTATATACAAAGTTGATGTGATAAAATTAAAATGACTTAATTATCATCTCATCACTTCAATTTGTCTTATCAAACTTATATAAAATTTAATTAGTTAATTCAAAGATTTTTTTTAAATATTCAAACAATATTATTTTAAAATTAATCTACATATCTACACTTATAGGTTTACTTGACAATTTGGGGTGAGCAAGAAAATCAAAAAACCAATTAAATTGAGAAAATTAAAAAAAATAACCGAAAAAATCAAACTGTGAAAAAAACCGATTAAAATTTTTAAAAAACTGACCAGTTCGGTTTAATTTGAACTGGTTTCAATTCGGTTTGAACTAGTTTTATTTTTTTTAAAAAAATTCAGTTTAGTTATTTTTTTTTTTATAAAAACCAAACCAAATTAAAAATAATTATTCAATTGTAAACCCAACTTTAACTTGAGTTGAAAGTGTATGTAACTATCAGTATAGCTGATGAAGAACTATATTTTTACATGAATGAGAAAGAAGGGAGAACAACACCAAAATATACTGAAAATATGAAATAATCTTTGCGAAAATATAATCAACCTATCCAAATTAGATATGTTGGGACTTAGAACTAGCTTTTCATATTTTTTGATATATTAATGAGGAACTGCTTAGTAATTGATGTTTTCTGTAATCTTAACTCTTAAGTTTTAATGATCAAATACTTCTCTAGATTTTGCATGAAAAATTAAAATTTCTTGATCATATTTTAAAACATATCATGTGATTAAAAAATATATTTTAAAAAAATCTAATTTTTTTAGATCGCAACCACAAAAGTTACCATAATACTAAATTACATAAAAAAATATTTTTATTTATGGTTTTAAAAAAGTAGACTTTAAAAATTTATATTTATTTAAAACTGCTATGAAATAAATTTTTGTACGTAAAATAAATGAAAAACAAATCTTCATAAGTAAAAAAACATATTATTTTACCTTCTACAAAACCAGAGTTTAAGAAATAGTTGTGTGGGGCTTAATACAAAAAGCATAAGTAGGTCAATAATAAGAATAGGAGGTGTGCATAGCGACAACATTGAGGTTTTGAGTGTTATTATTTGGCTAATCAAATAAAATTTTTTTTCCTATAATTGGACAAAAAAATATAAGTTATTATAGTACCAAACAATCCCTTAATATCTTCAAATATCTTATTGTCTCATGGTAGGAAAGAAAAACATATTGTCTTAAGATAGCAATAGCATGTTATCTAAACCAAAAAAAATAGAAAAAAAAAAGAATGAATCACATGTCTCTTGAAAAATAAAATTGAAAAATAAAAGAAAGAAAGAAACCATGGGTGTGGTTGAGTTAATTAAAATAAAAATAAAAAGGAAAGTAGTATTTAAGATAGTGTTTGTTTTTCATCGTGAAACAACAAAGATAAAAATAGAGAAAATGAAAATAAATTTATTTGATATTCATGTTTTTTTAATCAAATATATTTTTATCTTTTATTTATCTATCATTTTTATCTTCAAGTACTAATCAAGCGCAACTTAAATGATTGACTCCTTAACTCTAATATAGTTAGTGAGTGTTTAACATTATTATAGTTTTTTATGTTGTGTTTTTTTTTTAAAAAATAGGTTTAAGAAAAACATTTTTAGTTGCTGCTAATTGAATTAAAATATATATTTGATTAAAATTATTTTTATTGAATAAAAAACAGTTCAAAGATGTTTGGTTAAAATTGTTATTAAAAATATTATCGATAATGAAATGACTATAAAAAATATGTAGTAATTTCATAACTTCAAATTATTCAAGAAATATGTAATTATTAATACATAATAAATATAGCAAAACAACATAAAAGTCCTAGTTTAACAAAAAAAAATTATATTACTGATAATGTAAGCATTGTTCTTCCAAGTAAGAATGTAAGCTTTGTTATTATTTATAAATGTTCTAAAATATAAACTAGTTTTATTATTTCTTTAAACTACTTATAATCTCATTACGAACATCATCCATTCGAGATGGTTTATGGTTTGCATCACCTTGTGATCGTGGCATAACATTAGTTAAAATCTCATCAAGAACAAAATCTATATGGCAATCAAATTTTACAAATACATGATCATTGAGACTTTCTTTTAAAGTAATTATGCAGCGTCATTGATAATACTACAATTTAAAATTGTGCTTTGTAGAGTTAATCGGGCATGTTTTGAAAGCACATTCAATCACATTACGTATTAACGAGTGTGCATGATTGAATCTTCTTCCTGACTTCTTGGTGTCCTCCACGTCAAAAATCTAGTAAGTGATATTTTTCACTTTTATATGGATATAAAAATTCATACTTATTTAGATATTCAACATTTACCAAATAATATTTCACTACGAGAATAATTAATGAATTTGCAAGTTATTACATCAATTTTCTTCAGGTGGTTTTGGAAATTATATTCAAGAATTGTCAATATGCGCTACCTTTTTATCCTGTCCAAATAAAAGTGAATTACATGTTAAAACTACATACAATCATTACGTTATGAGTCAATACACTTTTTCTAATTATAAATGAAATTGATTTTTTTAGAGATATACAAGCAAGCACACACATTTGTGCTATGAATTGCTCTTACACAATTCTACATCAAATACAAGAAAACATAGATATGTAAATTATTGAACAAAAATATCCAAATAATTTATATTTAGCATTAATAATACAAAAATATATTAGTATTACCTTGAAATGAGGCATATATCTTAGATTAATCTCAATTTACCATGTAATGTTTCTAAATCCGGAGTCTTCTAGTTTTACAATATCCATGGAGAGCAGGACATTGTTTTAAGCATTTTCTTAAAATATCTATTAAAATTTCACATAAATATCGATATCTTTCTTGAAGTTTTCTATTTGAATCATCTAATGCTAATATATAAAGAAACACGAAGATATTTTCTTGAAAATTTTAACTCATATTTTAATTCTAAATGAATTCATAAACTTTGGAATTCATTCAAATCGTGTTGACACATCATTTCCGATATCTTTCTAAAATTTCATTCTGCCGTTTATATCCATATGGTATGAAATAATACAAGATTCTTTAAGTTTATAATTAATATAATATATAAAGACAACACTGGTTGTCCATAATGCTAATCTATAATAATTAAGATCTTGTTTCCAAAACAATTTATCATCTTTAAATTATTGTCGTTGTTGTTATTCACATTCTCATCATTATCAATACTATCACTACAATTAATATAATAAATTATACTATTAATAACATTATTATTAAAATTCCAGTAATTGAACATAAAACTACTTCCATGACTAATTTCCACTCTCAATGTTATGTTAAACTGTTTACTTCCCTCACTTGAGCTAAAACCCTAAATAAATTTCTAAAAACCTCAAATCTTTAAAGACAAATTCTTCACTCTTTATGCTTACTGAAATTCTTAACACACTCTAATCACAAAAATTGCTCATTTCATATTGCCTATTAAAGCCATTTCTTTCTTCTGCTACTGTAAAATCAGTGCACAACTAGCTAAAACCCTCGAGGACTACTCAAGAACCCATTATTTCTTTACCAATTTAGAACTCTGTGCTCAAAAAAAAAAAAAAAAAACCCCACAAAAGCATCAAGCTGAGTAAAAACTGATTTACTTATAATTTAAACTACTAAGCCTACCTGTTTGTAATTTATAATGGGCAAAACACATTAAGATTAAAAATGATTTGCACATGGTGTCCCCTGATAATTTTGTCAAAAACAAGAGAAGAAAAGGACATTAAATGGCTAAAAATATATACTTGTAGATTAATTTGTAACAAAGCTCGATGGTACATGCTAATTAATTAAATTTATTCCTTAGAATCGCTGAAGCCTGTCCAAAGATCTTCGTTCGTATGTCTTGTTGTCTCATGGTAGTAAAGAAAAAAGACGTTGTCCTCAACCTGCTTGCTATCAGTCTATCACTGTACAATCGTCATCCCTCTAAATTCCAAAGATGAACCTATTGTCTCCATTTTGTGTCCAGAACCTTGTCGCTGTGCTCATTGTACTGATGCAAGGAAAAGCACTGCTACTGATTTCAACCTCCTCTTTCCTCCTCACTGCAGCTTCAACAATCACTGCTCCTCGTAGCTTTGGTGGAAACGAGACGGATTATGAAGCCTTGCTAGCCTTCAAAGCAAAGATACAAGACCCGCACAGTAATACCTTGAGCTCGTGGAATGATTCTCTCGGTTTCTGCAACTGGCCAGGGATCACATGTGGCCGTCGACATGGAAGGGTCAGAATTATCAATCTAGTGGACCAAAAATTGGCAGGCTCCTTGTCTCCTTACGTGGGAAATATTAGCTTCCTTCAAGAAATAAGACTCGCAAACAACACAATTCATGGTGAAATTCCACTTGAAGTTGGGCGCCTGTTGAGATTACGAGTTCTGATGCTGACCGATAATTCCATAGAAGGCAAAATTCCAGCCAACTTATCAGGCTGCTCCAGCCTTGCAGAGCTCTATATTGATCGTAACAAGCTTGGAGGTGAAATTCCTATGGAGCTTGGTTTCTTGTCAAAGCTCACAATACTCTCTTTTGGTCAGAATAATCTCCAGGGAAAGATACCGCACTCCATCGGTAATCTTACCTCCCTTGAAAGTTTGTCTTTGAGAAGTAATGTTTTGGAGGGAACTATTCCTGATTCTTTAGGCCGACTGAAGAGATTAACTAGTCTTCTGCTCGGTGAAAATAAACTTTCGGGTTTCATCCCTCCATCTCTATATAATCTATCGTTGATTACTACTTTCTATTTGGGTGGCAATGGATTTCGCGGAAGTCTTCCGTCGAATTTAGGCCTATCCTTTCCCCATCTTCAATGGCTTGCATTATGGCAGAACCAGTTTTCCGGACCGATTCCAGGGTCATTATCCAATGCTTCTGAGCTTGAAATAGTTTCTTTTACATATAACAGTTTGACAGGAAAAATACCTGATATTTTTGGTAAACTACATCATCTCTCTCGACTGCATTTCGGAAGTAATAACCTGGGAGCCGGAGGAGATGATGAAATGGCGTTTCTTGCTTCTCTGACCAACTGCAGCATGTTGAAAGTTGTGAGCATCAACAACAACAGATTAGAAGGATCGCTGCCGATTACAGTAGGAAATCTTTCAACATATATGGTTTATTTTGGGCTCTCAGGAAACCACATAGTCGGACGGATCCCTTCAGGTATAGGGAACCTAGTTAACTTAACTTTCCTATACATGGATCGAAATCAATTCACTGGTGAAATTCCAACTTCTTTTGGTAGTCTAAGAAAGCTAGAGCAGTTTTCACTCTTTTCCAATAGACTCTCAGGAAAATTCCATCTTCTTTAGGAAATCTGTCATTGTTGAGTGTCCTTTATTTAGATGATAACAAATTAAAAGACACCATCCCTGCTAGTCTTGGAGGTTGTAAAAACTTGGTGTCGTTGGGCCTTTCTAGAAACAACCTCAATGGCAGCATACCAGAAAAACTTTTCGGTACCTCCTCTGTATTATTTTCACTGAATCTATCTCATAACCAATTTACTGGTTCTTTGCCTTCAACCATTGGTAGTCTAAAAGGTCTGAGTGAACTGGATGTCTCTTGGAATATGTTGTCTGGTGAAATTCCAACTAGCCTTGGAGGATGCACCAGCCTCGAGGTCCTGCACATGGAGGATAATTTCTTCCAAGGATCTATTCCTTCATCATTTAGTTCTTTGAGGGGAATTCAATTTCTTGACCTTTCTTGTAACAATCTGTCAGGCCAACTTCCAAACTTTCTTGTGACAATCCCTTTCATAAGTTTAAATCTTTCCTCTAACAATTTTGAGGGGGAGGTTCCGAGGAAGGGAGTTTTCACAAACAAGAGTGCAGTATCAGTTGTTGGAAATGACAAACTTTGTGGTGGAATTTTGGAATTGCATTTGCCTGAATGTCCCAACAAGGAGCCAAAGAAGACAAAAATGTCTCATCTGCAATATTTATTGGCAATCACAATACCTTGTGCTCTTGTTGGAGCCATCACTGTCTCGTCTTTCTTGTTTTGTTGGTTCAAAAAGAAAAGAAAGGAGCACTCTTCTGATACTTTATTGAAAGAGTCATTTCCTCAAATCTCTTACGAAAGGCTCTTTAAAGCAACCGATGGATTTTCTACAACCAACTTGATTGGAGTTGGTGGTTTTAGCTCTGTGTACAAAGGAAAGATTGATGAAGATGGAACACTGGTTGCAATCAAAGTTCTTAACCTGCAACGCCGTGGAGCGTCTAAAAGTTTCAAAGATGAATGTGAAGCCTTGAGAAACATTCGGCATCGAAATCTTGTGAAGATCATAACTTCTTCCTCAAGCATTGATTTTCAAGGTAATAATTTTAAAGCTCTAGTTTATGAGTACATGCCTAAAGGGAGTCTGGAGAAATGGCTGCATCCTACTCAAGAAACACATGATGATCAGCAGATAAATCAAGTTCAGCGTCCAAACCTTCTTGAGAGAATCAACATTGCCATTGATGTGGCTGCTGCACTTGACTATCTTCATCACCATTGCCACAGCCCAATCATTCATTGTGATGTAAAACCAAGTAATATTCTTCTTGATAAAGACATGATTGGCCATCTTGGGGATTTTGGGCTCGCCAGAATTTTTCAAGAATTCTCAGAACCAAGTCTTGAAAGCAGCTCGGCTGGAATAAAGGGAACTACTGGATATGCTGCACCAGGTAACAATTGTTCATTTCCATTGCCCATTCCCCTTAACATAGCCAACATCTCCTAGTATATTTGTCATGTAATAAGGGGAAAAAAATATCTTTTTCAGCTATATTTACATATATCTAAACTTTCTCGAGTGACAGAGTATGGCCAAGGAAGAGAGGTGTCAATGGATGGAGATGTCTAAAGTTATGGGATCCTATTGTTGGAGATGATGACAGGGAAGAGACCTATCGATGAGACATTTGAGAAAGGCCTTAATCTTCACATGTTTGCCAAGATGGCCCTGCCCGACCATGTTATGGAGATTACAGACCCAGTGCTTCTAAGTGAGAGACACTTGGAAAATGCAGCAAGCATGGAGGAGTGCCTGACTTCTTTGGTGAAAATTGGAGTGGCATGTTCCATGGATTCACCTAGAGATCGAATGGACATGAGCAGGGTTGTCCGCGAGTTGCTGATGGTCAGGGATACTTTTCAAGGAACTGCAAGTAGGCCCGAAAACAACAAGTATCCAGGTTCTCATGGTTTTCACAGCTAAGGTAGGATTCTCTGGAGAAAACAACGAACAAAAGTGCCTGAATATGTCCAGACTTGCTGCTTAGGATGAAGATTATGGCATTGAATTGTGAATGATTGAGCCCAACAAGATTGCCTCAATTTATTTTCTGGGCTTGATATTGAGGATCTTGCCAAGCCCGGTGATTAGCAATTATTTATGGGTGGCTAACTTAGTGTGATATTATTTTCAAACCACCATGAAAATTACCACCGAATTTGTTTTAAGAACATGATTTTTAGGCTGATAAGATTCATTTAATTTTCATGTTAAAATTTTATTGAAAATTATTTTTGAATAAAAATGCTTTAACATAGAGTATTAACATGTTTAAAACAAATTGTGGGTAAATAAAAATTGATCTAATTAAAACAACTATTAATTAATATATTTTTACAAATTTAAAATCCTCAATCCTATATTGAAAGACAATAAGATTTTTTTATAATTTATATAATGAAAAATTAAAGAGTTAAATTGAATTTGTATAATATTCTTGCTGTCTGGAAGAATTTTAATTTCTAAGGAAAAAAAATTAAATAATTTTCGTATAATTAAAACCAAGTTTAATTTTTCGAATAATCCATTTATATCTGCATTATATATTTTGATAAATTTCTTCCTACTGTATACAAAATCGACTTTTTAGCTTTTTAGAGGGGGGGATTTCTAAGGGGTACATGGGGGAGGCTACACTGCTTACTTTTTTAAACATGTATTTTCCTTTTTTTCATTTATTATGCGATGAGAAGGGAGAGAATTTAGAGTATTTCTGGAGCAATTATTAATATTTATTTTCTAGAGAATTTAGATATATTTAGATATGATTTTGATATATTTATTAATTTTATAAAAATCATAGGCACATTATAAGGGGAAAAATCATACTTTATTTTTTTTATTTCAAATAATATTGTCAAAAGCAAGAGCAGAAAAGCGCATTGAATTGCAAAATAAATAAATAAATATTATAAATTGATTTGTTCGAAAATTGGAGGATATGCTAATTATTATTATTATTATTATTGGTACAAGAGGATAGCCGATAAATTAAAAATATCCGTCAACAATTGCAGCAGAAGCATTTCCCAAATATCTTCATGTGTATCGCTTGCTAGCTAAGACCATAATTATTCAATCTTACTTTCAGGTTCACCTTACTTTCAGGTTCACCTCTCAGTTATTGATTAAACAGATTAATTAATTTTTTTTAAAAAACAACAAAATTGTTTTAAAAAATTTTAATCAAATTCAATAGATTTTAACCGGATTTTATCTAAATTAACTAGATCATGAGTGAACTTATATTTTTTTATTAGATTATATTAAATTAATTCTTCTAATTCAGGCTAGGAGCCGCTAAACTAAGTTGAGTTTAGTAATAATAGCTAAAACACATCCAATTGCCAGTAGTAAACATTTTAAGGCATTGATGATATTTAAGGATGACAACAAGTGTGGGTTTCATGGGTAAGTGTTTTGCTATTTAAGGAGATAGAGCGTTAGAGATGACGATGAATATTTACGGATAAGGTTTTGTACATCGAACTCCAACCTAAAATAATAATTCAAACCTAACCTAAACCCAATTGAATATGAATTTTTTATTCTGGTTTTGATCTGATGAGTTACTCATAACATTATTATTTTTACCTTGAAATTTTACAAAAATTCTCCAAACTGTTCAGGGTTGATTAGAATAGATATCTATCTGTTTCGGGTGAAATTATTATATATTTTTCACCAGGATTATCCCTATAGTACACGATACATCTCTTGTAATGATTGAAGAAAAATAATGTCCTTTCTCGTTTTGGCAAATTTTGGAAGTTCCAAGCTTTCGTGACCGCTCGTAGGAAGCTCAGTCAGGAACCACGAGTCCCGTCAGCGGGGGTCAGATTAAAGTCTGAATCAAAGAACCAACAGGCAGAACCGCTGTGGCAGTGGCTAGATTTGGTGGCTGATCATAAACCAATTGCTTTAATAGGGTTCATCAAGACCACCCAAGAGGAAATCACTACCTGCCTACCTGGTTTGGTGGCATGCACAAGCTTGCTTGGACAGGGAGGGCCCAACCTCTCATGGAATGTGGCGTTGCTCTCACTCACGAGAGCTGACACTTTGAACCACATTCCATGCTGAATCTTAAAGAAAAAATATAACAGAGAATATTTGTGAGAAAGCTTCTCATGCAAAGCGTGAGTAGAGAGTTCTTGATTACTAATGTATATATAGACTTTACAACGTAGAAGAAATATTTAGAAGGAAAGTTACAAAATAAAATAATAAATTTGTACAGATTGTAATTTCTATCTTAGTGCTGTTACATAGCTATTTTACAGGAGTAAATTGCTGGAGTAGATTGCTGGACTGATTTCCTATTATGCAGTGATTGGATTCAACAAGACTCCTTGAATTACTCTTCATGATTCTTCTATTTCTGGAAAGACAACCACATCTTGGTCAACTGCCTTATCACTCCATGCTGTAGACTCAAGATGGTTGTTGGTGGGTGGATTATGTTTAATATCCTCCCTCAAACTATGCCGAGGCTGAAGGCAAAGTTTGTTGCGGAAGTGGTGTAAGACAGCTTTACAAAGGGGTTTAGTAAAGATATCCGCAATCTGTAGACTCGAGGAAACATGGCGAGTAACAAGAAGACCCATGGAGACCCTTTCACGAACAAAATGGTAGTCCAATTCAATATGCTTACTTCGAGCATGAAAAACTGGATTAATAGTCATATGTAATGCACTTAAGTTGTCGCAAAATAGAATTGGCGGTTGTGATTGAGGAACACGAACATCACGTAAGAGAAAAGTGAGCCAAGTTAATTCTGCAGCAGTGTTGGCCATAGCACGATACTCGGCCTCAGTGCTTGATCGAGAAATGGTTGGTTGTTTCTTGGCACACCATGATATAATATTCCGCCCTAAGAATGTACAAAAGCCAGTTGTGGATCGTCGGGTAGTTGGACAACCTGCCCAATCTGCATCAGAGAAACCACAAAGATCAAGTGTAGTATCACCAGTTAAATGTAAACCAAAGTGGATGGAGCCTTTGACATATCTTAAAATACGACGAACCATTTTCATGCTAGCAACAGATGGGGCTTGTAGAAATTGAGAAACATAATTGACACAAAAGGAAAGGTCAGGTCTTGTAAGGGTCAAATATTGTAGGGCACCGACAATGCTACGATAAAAGGAAGGATCTGAATAAGGTGTGTTATCATGAAGACCTTTAGTTTTAGACTCCATTGGCGTGTTCATTGGTTTGCAATCAAGCATTTGTGCTTTATCTAGAATTGAATAAGCATAGTGAGCCTGAGAAAGATGTAAGGAATTATTACGCCGCTGAATTTCAATCCCAAGGAAATGGTGTATTGGGCCAAGGTCTTTCATTGCAAATTCAGAATGTAAGAGTTGAATAAACTCATCAAGTAACAGTGAATTGGATCCTGTCAAGAGCATGTCATCAACATAGAGTAATAAAATTAGTGTACCAAGTGATGAATGCAGGATAAAAAGTGATGGATCAGCCAAACTACAAGAGAAACCATGTGCAAGCAAAAAGGAGCTGAAACGATCAAACCAAGCTCGTGGTGCTTGTTTAAGACCGTAAAGAGCTTTTTGAAGTTTACAGACATGAGAGGGAAAGAGTGAATCGTGCATACCAGGAGGTTGTTCCATAAAAATATCTTCACTTATGAAACCATGGAGAAAGGCATTTTTGACATCGAGTTGCCTTATGTCCCATTGGCGAACTAAGGCCAGACTAAGAACTAAACGAATGGTACCTGGTTTGATAACTGAAGAAAATGTTTCTGTATAGTCGACGCCATCAACTTGATGATACCCTTTTGCGACTAACCTGGCTTTGAGCCTATCAAGGGTACCATTAGCAGTCAATTTAGCTTTAAACACCCACTTTGATCCCACCACATTCATATAAGGTTCTCTGGGTACTAAGGTCCATGTTTGATTTTGACGTAGTGCATCAAGTTCCTCAAGCATGGCGCGTTTCCAGCCATCATGTTGTAGAGCCATTTTGACATTACGTGGTTCTTCAGGAATATCACCACGTTCAAGAACTAAGGCATAACGTGGATTTGGTTTGTGTATGCCATGTTGAGCTCGAGTGACCATAGGATGAGGTGTCGGCTGTACCTGTTCAAAATGTAGAGGAGAGTTAAAATTTAAAGAAGAAGAAATGGGTGAGGAACTACCTGTGTCAGGTATTATGTTAGCTGCAGGAGATGGAGGTGTTGCATTCATTGAAGGATCATCATATGGTGCAGAGTCTGTGATAGGCGGTTGAGGTGCAGGAGTGTGGTCATGATCAGAAGGGGAATCGGCAGAAACAGTTTCAACCACTGGAACGGGTGGAGGTGAAGACGCATGCAAAGGATTGCATGAAGGTACATCTACTATGTCAGGTATTATGTTAGCTGCAGGAGATGGAGGTGTTGCATTCATTGAAGTATCATCATATGGTGTAGAGTCTGTGACAAGCAGTTGTTGAAGTGCAGGAGTGTGGTCATGATCAGAAGGGGAATCAGAAGGAACATCTTCAACCACTGGAACGGGTGGAGGTGAAGATTCATGCAAAGGATTGCATGAAGGTGCATCGACTGATGGAACAGTGTTTATCACCGTAGGTAAGAATGGAAAAATATTGAAAGATTTAGTGGAGCTAGTGTGTGAAGAAGGTGGATTTTCTTTCTTCTTACAAGGGAAATGATTTTCATCAAACACCACATGTCTCGAAAGAAACATCCTATGTGTTTTCAGATCAAGACAACGATACCCTTTATGTTGGTTACTGTAACCTACAAAAATACAAGGAACAGTTTTAGCATCAAATTTATTTCTCTTTGTATTCCATGTATATGGATAACATCGAGAGCCAAACACACGTAAAGTAGAGTAGTTTGGGTGAGAACCATATAAGCGAGAGTAAGGAGTATCAAATGCTAGTGAAGATGAGGGCAAACGATTAATTAAAAACACTGCTGTAGAAAAAGCCTCAACCCATAGAAACTTAGGTACACCGCTATGAAAAATCATAGTCATCCCAAGTTCTCTAATAGTGCGATGGCGACGTTCAACAATCCCTGTCTGTTCGGGAGTATACGGACATGAGAGATGATGAATGATTCCTTGTTGCTGAAAATGAGATTCAAGTCTTTTATTTACAAACTCTCCTCCGCCATCAGTATGGAAAATTTTGATTTTTTTGTTAAACTGTCGCTGCACATAATTCTCAAATGCCAAATAAACATCAAAAAATTCAGATTTAGCATGAAGAGGAATTATCCACATATAATGAGAATAATCATCAACAAAGCATGCATAGAATCGAAATTTGCCAAGAGATAAAACAGGGGCCGGTCCCCAAATGTCACAATGAATTCTTTCAATAATATCAGCACTAACAGAACTAGATGAATTAAATGGTAACTTGCTAAGTTTGCCCAGTTGACAACTTTCACAAAGAGTATCAACTCTTTTATTGGAATTAACATCAATTAACTTCTTTGTGCGCAAAATCTTAATGGCAGAGTTTTGGGGATGTCCAAGACATTGGTGCCATAACTCCTCGGTTCCTGAATTTTGCCTGTTGGAGAAATTTGCTTCCTTCATCTTGGATAAAACATAAAGGTCTCCTTTACGCTGACCCATTAGGAGGATGCGCCCTGTTACTCGTTCCTTAACATAAAATAGCTCATCAGTAAATTCACAATTCAAGGGGTATTGTCGTGTTAATTGACTAATGGAGAGTAAGTTCCTTGTTAATTGTGGAACTAATAAGACATCACGTAGCATTAGTTCATTCTTTCCATCAGAAACTAAGGTGTCCCCAATTGCATCAATCGTTAAGGGGGAACCATCACCAATAAATACAAAATCACAACCAACATATTTTTTGAGATTAGAAAGTATACCTGAGTTTGCAGTCATGTGATTCGAAGCACCAGTGTCAGTAGTCCATTCAGTATCAGCGATTGTGGTGTCCATTGTAAGAGCCGCAAGTGCTTGAGGAAGTTCATCATTGCTTGATTGTTCTGGTAGACTCCAACATATTTTGGCTATATGGCCTTGCCTGCCACAGAGCTGACAATATTCATTCTTGTATACCTCTCTCTCTGTAAGTGTCATGCGTCGTTTACCCGGTGGTGGTGGTCGAGAGACACGATTGTTATTCCTTTGGGATGATGATTGTGAGTTTGAGTTATTACCTGCAAAAGTAGAATATTGAAAACTGTTGTTTGTAGCATGAAATCCTCTGCCTTTTGATGTGAATTGATGGTTGTGAGGACTGCGATTATTATGATTGTGTTGCTGCTGTCTGTGGTTGCGTTGTCCATAGAACGCATAAGATGGAGAATGTGATGCTTCAATCCATGAATTTCGCTGTTCAAAGCCCTGTAAGAGTGAAACCATTTCTGAGTAGGATGGCATTGGAGGTTTAAGCATTGTGGTTGTGAAAGATTCATATTTCGGGCCAAGATTTGCAAGTAAAGAGTAAACTTTTGTTTTGTCAGGTATGGGGTTGCCTATGGCTGCTAGGCTGTCACATATACTTTTGAATTTTTTCAAGTGTTCTGCTAAGGATTGACTTGGTTCCTTTTTGAGGTATGTGAGTTGTTGTCGGAGAGTAAATTCTCGTTCTTGGGAGTCTTGGGCATATGCTTCTTTCAAAGCATTCCAAACTGATTGGGATGAATCAAGACCAATAACCAGACCCAAGGTTTCTTCTGTAAGTGTCCCGATGATCCATCCACGTAGGAGATGATCTTCCTTTCTCCATTTGAGAAAGTCTTCTGAGATTTGTTGGTCTGTTGCTTCACTTGTTGATGTCCTTTCTGTTGTGACATTGATATACATGGTAGGTTTCATTTTTTCGCCTGTAAGAAGCCCGACCATGTCTTGACTCTCAGCTAAAGCAAGCATTTGTTCACGCCACAGAGGGTAGTTTTCTGGTGTGAGTTTGAGGGTAACAAAATTGGCAACATTGAGAGAGATTGTGGAAGCCATTGAAGAAGAAGAAAAAAAAAAATGGAACTCTCTTGTCTCACAAGAAGCTCTGATACCATAAAGAAAAAATATAACAGAGAATATTTGTGAGAAAGCTTCTCATGCAAAGCGTGAGTAGAGAGTTCTTGATTACTAATGTATATATAGACTTTACAACGTAGAAGAAATATTTAGAAGGAAAGTTACAAAATAAAATAGTAAATTTGTACAGATTGTAATTTCTATCTTAGTGCTGTTACATAGCTATTTTACAGGAGTAAATTGCTGGAGTAGATTGCTGGACTGATTTCCTATTATGCAGTGATTGGATTCAACAAGACTCCTTGAATTACTCTTCATGATTCTTCTATTTCTGGAAAGACAACCACATCTTGGTCAACTGCCTTATCACTCCATGCTGTAGACTCAAGATGGTTGTTGGTGGGTGGATTATGTTTAATAAATCTAAGCTGTCGAAACACAATAAGGCTATGGTGGAGTCAAGTCACAGAGAAACTCTTTCGAAGTATGTTATTTCCTCGATAAATTAATAAAGAATATTTTTATCTAATTTTTATTTAAAGTTAAGATTTAAATAATATCTCAATTAATTAATAAACCTTCATGATCTAAGAGTATTAATTTATAAAGATTTTATTTAAAATTAATTTTTAGATTCAAAGAAATTCAAACATGGTTAGTTAATTAATTTTTAAGCTTATTACTAGTATTTGGAACAATAGTTCTTTCATTGCTGCTGGATAGATTCAGATTTCCATCAGATAGTAAAATAGAAAAACTATGCTGGAGGCTGTAGCCCATGTAATTATGTTGCTGTTCTTCAGCATGAACCAAAATGTTCAGGATCGAAAACACTTGCATCAAGTAGCAGGATGCTAGCTTAGGAACTAAAAAAAAATTACATGAATCAGCAACTTTTCAACAAAAATGCAACACCCAATTGGCCTTTTGTCATGATGAGTTAGAGTTCATCTCAACGAACCCTAATTGTAATTTTATTTCAAAATAGCGCGTGATGATATATATCTAGGCAAGATATATTTCTTTATCATAAGACCTGCAGGGATATTAATTATCCAGGTAACCATATAAATCTCAAAGAATAGAAAATAGTGGTTGGTGCTGCGATGCCTGGCTTACTTGCGAAAGCAAGCAGTACGCAGGGGACCTCTTCTGCATATATCTTTGCTAATGCAAGCCCTTAAAGTTTAATTATTGAAAAAAGAAGTGTTTTGGTTTTGTATTTTGTCGAAGACATGCAATTATGCTTGCCACCACCCTATTTATGGGATCCAACAACTCAATTATTTCACTCATGGGGGAAGATTAGTGCGAGAAGATGAAGACAAATCAAGCAAAATAAATATATTTTTTAACTAAAATATATACATAATTAAAATTTAAAAGGGTATGCTTTTATGAACATGGAAGATATTGGTCATTTCTCTTGGTATTAGGCCCCCCATCGCCGTACGTGGTGGGAAAAAAAGTTGATGGCTAGCAAGACATCGGCCACCCCCTGCCCCTTTATGAATAATGGGATCGATGTTTATAAGAAATTATACAAAAACAAGAAAAAAAAAATGGCCAAGTCTGATGGAAAGAGTTTTCAATTTATCTTAGTCCCTGACTAAATTATTTTTCTTCAATATATCCTTTTGTCTGTATTTTTCATCCAAACTGTTGTAACCCAATTTTGGATCCACCAAGATTTTCTGGAATGTTATTTTATTTCTATTATTATTTATAAAAATCCAAAAAAATTAAGAAAAAAGTTTAAAAATTCAAAAATATACTTTTCTCGAGTCAACCGCATCTTTCCATCAAAACCGAGTCCATCGGGTCAATACGGGTCAAACCATGTCGACCAGGGTAAAAAATAAGTTTTGGGCCGTTTCGGGTCAAAACCGTCATTTTTGGTCAAAATCGAGTCCACCGGGTCAAACCATGTCGACCAGGGTAAAAAATGAGTTTCGGGCCGTTTCAGGTCAAAACCGTCATTTTTGACCAAAACCGAGTCCACCGAGTCAATACAGGTCAAACCATGTCGACCAAGGTAAAAAATAAATGTCGGGTCGTTTTGGGTCAAAACCGTCATATTCGGTCAAAACCGAGTCCACCGAGTCCATACGGGTCCAACCATGTCGACCGGGGTAAAAAATGAGTTTCAGGTTATTTTGGGTCAAAACTATTATTTTCGGTCATTAAAATTGATTTTTAGCGGTTGAAACGAGATTTTTCTAATACTGATTTGTTTATTATTATATATAATAAAACAAAATTAATAATACAAATTTGTTATATTAGGCAGGGCAGTTACACTAATTGTAGGCGGAGTAGTTGTGCGTACACAATTTTTCTTAAAGCCGATCCGTGTTGTCCCCTATCAGTGGCTATAAATAGCCAGTGACAGTACGCCAGAGGAAGAGAAAAAGAGAAGGAAAAAAAAGAGAGAAAAGAAAGAAAGAAAAAAAAACTTTACTATTCACGTTTTTTTTTACTATTTCTTCATGCAAGTAGGATATTGATTTTCAAAAAAACAATTTGAAAAATACCAAATATATCCTAACCGTTAGATCTATAGTGTTTAGATCTGAACCGTTGATTTAATAGGGTATAATAGGGCTTACCACACCCAATTAAAACCCAAATCAATCTCAGCCCTTAAAACAATTCTCCCTTAGATCCGGTGGCGCCACGTCACACGGTGTACCGAGCTTTCGGTGCACCGCGCCACACCAGATCAAGACTCCTCTCATCTGGACCGTCCGATCAACTTCCAGATCCAGCCAATCGCATCCGCAGGATCAGTTCAAAGGAGATCCAACAATTCACAGCCTTCAGCTGCACCGGTGAACCGTGCGCACGTTCACACCGTAGCACTTCTCAGACTCCCTCTCTCCTCTCGCCGGCGACGCTCTCTCTCTCTCCCCCGATCTCCCATCTCCGGCCGTCTCCAGCCTCCGCACCACCACAAAAAGGTTTCTCCTCTGATGTAAAGAAAAACCCCGGTGGTTTTCATTGATTTCGCCGCCTCATTTGGCCGGAAAAGGGCCGCGATTGTCGGCGGCCACCGAAGCTTCAAGTCGTCGATTCTCCTTCGTCAGCCATCAACGGCCGACGATACCACCTCCATCAGAATCCTCGTCCTCAGATCTACCAGGATCGACCGTCGGTTGGACAGAAATCTCGCCGGGAAATCTCGCCGCCGCCCACAGTAACCGCGCGTGTGCCACACGCGCCGCCAGTGGCATTTTAGTAATTTTTTGAGAAATCCGAGGGTATTTCAGTCTTTTACCTATACATTGACACTCAAGTAATTTTTTGGGTTTCAACTGGTATTTTTGATATTTTTTTTATTTATAAATGCTTGTAAATTTTCTTGCATGTTGTAAAAAAATACAAAAACCAAAGTCAACAAGTCTCCTAATTTTTAGGGACTGATGTCATTTTTAACGCGTCTCCTATTTTTAGGGACCGACGTTAACCATTTAAAAAAAAAAACAAGTTACCAATAAACCCAAAATATAATGGATTATATCCATTATTTCTTTTGGTAACCCAGACGTAATTCTCCTTTTTAGGGACAAACGTCAATATTTTAGACGAGTCTCTTAATTTTTAGGGACTGATGTCATTTTTAATGTGTCTCCTATTTTTAGGGACCAACTTTAATCATTAAAAAATTTACAAATAAGCCCAAAATATAATCGCATTGTGAATCAAATAAAAAACACACAAGTAAGGTTAACCTTTCTATTGAAAGGATGTTTTAAGGGTGGTGTCTACCTTCCCTTAATCATAACTAACCCCGTACCCGAATCTCTGGGACCAGTGTCTAATTTGGGATTTCTAGTTCCCTCAAATTACTAGATGGCGACTCCAATAAAATCTTTGTTTCCTTCAATAGAGAAAAAAACCTTTTTGTTAAAATAAACATAAAAAATAGGAGCCGTCGCCCGACATCGTGTATCGACACAAACTAATAGAGAAATCACATGATTTACAGATGATATATTTTGAGTAAAAAATACGCTTTACTTTGAATAGGGTGTCTTGTATTTTAAAGGTTGTGTCCTGTAAATCTTTATATATTATTGTATCACTCATGTCCTTAAATTTTAGTCATGTTATATCTTGCATTTTTAGTTATTAAAATAAAATCGATTGGTAGGCCTTCAATTTATTTTCATTCTAAAATCTCTAGTTTTTTTTTCACAATAATATTTTAGGATTTAAATAATAAGAAGGTTGCAAGTAAAAATTAATAGTGAAAATAGTAATTTATTAATTGAGAAACAATTGTGGAAAAAAATAATGTTAAAACATCGATTTGAAGTTACCATATTGGTAAAGAAAAATAGCTCAAGTTCTTGGGATTTTGCAGATATGTTTTTATTTTTTAGCATGTTTAGGAATTGTACTGTGTTTTTTTAAGATTTTTTTTTATAAAATAATTTTTATATGTTTTTAGATTGTTTTAATGTGCTGAAGTTAAAAATAATTTTAAAAAATAAAAAAATTATTTTAATGTATTTGTAGGTGAAAAATATTTTGAACCGTCATCACTACTATAATTTCAAACAGACCTTTTATTACAGATCGAAGCATTTGAAAAAAAAAAAAAACAAAATAGAAGGAGAGAAAAGAAATATCTTTCTTCTCGAAACAAATCCCTGTATTCTTAAATTATCCAACAACTTTTGTCTTCAAGTCCTCGTAATTTTACATGAATTTTGTTCTATGTCGGCATCTGATTTGAATATCTGTAATCCTGGAATATATATATATATATATATATATATTCAAGCAGCCTTGAAATATCTTCAGGAGCCGGTCAGTAAATGACAAATAAATTAGCTGAAATCATGTTATGGAATCACAATTATTAAATTCCGTCTGTTCTGGTAAGTCAACATGATCTTCAACATGATTTTTTAAATAAATTCAACTCAAAGTTTACTCGATTTGATTGATAGATTCAACGAATTAACATGAAATCTTGTCAAAATTTATTTTAATATTTTTTAGAAAACAATAATATTTTAATTAATTAAAGTTAACCTGGATCGGTTTCTCTAACCACGTACAGAATTGAGTTTAATAATTTTAAATAATTGTATCCCTGAAATATCTTCAGGCGCCGGTCATATTATGAAACGGATAGGAAAAATAATATTAATCCTCTCTTTAATTACGATTAAAGTACGTATTATTATTTAATCATATCAAGGAGCGTAAGACTTGTCCCTTTAATTATCGCTCTAATAAAAAAAATTATTCAAACTTTGAATCTTATCTTTCCTTTCAAAATTCTAAGTTTCAAACTGAAGTGATTCTTCCTTTTCTCCTTTGCACTAATGATTAAATACTAGACAATAATGTTCTTGATGTCAGAGGGAATTTCTCTATCATTGATTGTTGATGAGTGGACGGATTTAACTAATCGAGTTTTCAAGATTAAATTTAATACTAGATTTTTTGAGAAAATAAATATTTTTCTTGGATATTTTTTTTATTTAGTTTGAAATTTTATTTTTTTCCCTTTTAGTCTTGTTAGGTTTTTCTTATTTTCTTCATTTAAAGGAATTATTTTTTTGTTTTCATTATTCCTTATTATTGAGTTTTTCTATGTAAAATGAATTTTTTTATTCAATATTATTAATATTTTTTTAATTTTTATATAAAAAATAATAATAATCTTTTTACAAGTAAACTTGAATGACTACAAATATATATTTTTTATATAATAAACCTTGCTATTCTTGGATGTCATAAGAACATTGTGCTAAACATGTTTATGGTGAAAGAAGGTTTTATATGTGTGTTAGATAATGTGGTACTTCATACTTTTTAAGTGTTTTTTAATTAAAAATATAAAATAATATTTTTTTTATTTTTAATATCAATACATCAAAAATATATATAAAAAAAATTAATTTAAAAAATAAAAACTACTACAACATCAAAAGAGTACTAATAAGGTTATGCCCCAAGAGTTTTTTTTCCTAAGAAAACAAATATATTTATTAGTTATTTTTATTTCTTTTTATTCAATTTATGAATTTTATTTTTTTCTACTTAGTACTATTAGGTTTTTCTATTTTAAAAAAAGATTTTTATTTCTATTTTTCTATTCGATATTATTAAAGGTTTTTCTATATAAAATGTTTTAATAGTTTTTTGGAAAGTAGACTTAAATAAATAAAAATTTAATATTTTAGATGTCTCCCCATAAAAATTAAGTATTTTTATTTATATCAATATGTAAAAATTATCTGAAAATATTTAAAAAATTAATTTAATATTTTTTGAGTTAAAAATAAATTTATAAAATATTAAAAAAAAAACATGTAATAGCACAGAAATAGACACTCAACGTCTAAAAATACACGGCGACAAGAGTTGAACATTGTTAAAAGAATATCTCTCAGTAACCATAAATCACTAATCAAAGACTCCAATATTCAATTGTGAAGCATCGAACCCAACAAACGTGTCTTCTCCTAGAAGTAAAAATAAAAACTTGTTTATATTTCAATTCTTGCAGTCCCCGAGGAAAAAAAAATATTCTTTTTGGAAAAAAATATATTCTTATAGCCAAATCACCAAAGTCTCAAATTGAACCAAGAAAGAAAATCTCGATGACAAGTTGATGAGCTTTATTCAGTCATGGAGGAGAGGCATGTTCTTTTTGGGAAGTATGAGATGGGGAGGCTACTGGGGAAGGGGAGTTTTGCTAAAGTTTACTATGGGAAACACTTGGTAACCGGAGACAGTGTGGCTATCAAAGTTATAAACACGGATCAAGTCAAGAAAGAAGGCATGATGGAACAAATCCAGACAGAGATCTCAGTGATGCATCTTGTTCGTCATCCCAACATTGTTGAGCTCAAGGAAGTCATGGCTACAAAGACTAAGATCTTCTTCATCATGGAGTATGTTCGAGGTGGAGAGTTGTTTGCCAAAGTAGCCAAAGGAAGGCTCAAAGAAGAAGTTGCACGAAAATATTTCCAGCAACTAATCAGCGCGATTGATTATTGTCACAGCAGAGGTGTTTATCATCGAGACTTGAAGCCAGAGAATATATTGCTTGATGAAGACGAAAACTTGAAAATCTCTGATTTTGGCTTGTCAGCCTTACCTGAACAATTGCTGCAAGATGGACTTTTGCATACTCTGTGCGGGACTCCTGCTTATGTTGCCCCAGAAGTTTTGAGAAAGAAAGGCTATGATGGATCAAAAGCAGATACATGGTCATGTGGGGTGATTCTCTACGTGCTTCTTGCAGGATTCTTGCCATTTCAAGATGAAAATGTTATGAAGATGTACAGGAAAATCTTCAAGGCTGAATATGAGTTTCAGCCTTGGTTTTCAACAGATGCTAAGAGGTTGATTTCAAGACTTCTTGTTGCTGATCCTGAAAGGAGAATCACAATTCCTGCCATAATGAGAAATCATTGGTTTCTGAAAGGGTTTTTAAGACCAATGGCCTTTTCAATTCAAGAATCAATCATGGATAAAACAGAACAAGATCAAGATCTTGATTCTTGTTCTGTTGTCAAGCCTAAAGTATCATCACCAAGATTCTTCAATGCATTCGAGTTCATCTCTTCAATGTCATCTGGGTTTGATCTGTCCAGTCTTTTTGAGACTAAGAAGAAACCAGGGTCGATGTTCACTTCAAAAGTGTCAGCAAGTGCTATCATGGAAAAGATTGAGGGGGTTGCAAAAGGGCTGAATTTTAAGGTAGCACAAGTTAAAGATTTCAAAGTGAGGTTACAAAGTCCATGTGAGGGAAGAAAGGGGAAGCTGGCAGTGACAACAGAGGTGTTCGAGGTGGCACCGGAGGTTGCGGTGGTGGAGTTCTCCAAGTCTTCCGGAGATACCTTAGAGTATGCCAAGTTCTGCAAGGAAGATGTTAGGCCTGCACTAAAAGACATTGTTTGGACATGGCAAGGAGACAATGTTTGTACTAATGATAACAACAATAGTCAAGTAGAAGATTGTGAAATTCAATTGTTGTAGAAAGGCTTTGATCTTAACTGGGGGAGTTATACGATTTTCTGTCATCTGTAAATAAGTTTTGGTAAGTAAATTAATGCAGAGGTTGAGTCTCTTTGTTAAGCACAAAATAACCAGAAAGTTTTACACTCTCTTATGATCATCTTATTTAGTTTCAATATTGGATCATCTTAATATCAGTTTTAATTGCAAGAAACTTGTCTGGTTGATGGAGGAAAAGAATTTTGGATGCCACCAATATAATTTGATTGTATAAAAAATAAGAGAAATTATACAGTCTAATATATGATTTTAATATTCGAAAGACCGGTTCAAAAAGATTTAAAATATAGTTGTGGTTGTGGTTGTTTTTTAAAATATTTTTTTGCTTGCAAATACAATATAGTAATATTTTTTATTTTAAAAAAATTATTTTTGACATCAAATTTAAAATAATCTGAAAACAATAAAAAGATATTAATTTAAAATATAAAAATTTAAATATTTTTAAAAATAAAAAATAAATAGAATATTAAATTAGTTTAGAAAACAGTTCCACTGGCTGGTAGTTGTACAAATGGTAGGAAGAACTGAGAGTGGTTATGCTTTCATTGTCGTGTTGGTTTCCCTCCCAACTATCTATGTTAATGTTCTTTATTTGAGACACGCGTGGGGGTCCTTTCTCTAGTCGGAGAGACAAAAACCTCATCACCTTCATTGGCTGGTTTCCCACTATCCAAATATATATATATTTTAATTTCTAAAACTAGAAACTATAAGAGAGGTTTTGGATTTTGGTCGATGTAATATATGAATGGTGATGACGTACTAAAATCAGCTGTATATTCAAGTAACAGGTTGTTTGATTTTTGAACCGTCATTCATCAATATATATATATATATAGTTTAGGAAGTAAAATACTAATGGTAAAATTTTAGTATTTATAAAAGCAGTTCTTATCGGTGAGATTTAAAGATTCTTCGATGATAAAATAATAATTTTAAATAAAAAAATATAAATAAAAAGAGAGTTTTAAATTCCAAGAACAAGAATATATGCTCTTGTGTTTTTGGTGTGATTAATATTTTAAAATACATAAGTTTTTTAAAGTAAGAAAAGTTACGAACCCTTTACTTGGATAGTTCAAGGAGTATTTATTGTTGGGGATTTCGGCTCCCCCATGTGCGGACTAGTGATGTACTGATAGTTGTTCAAAGGAGGGTAAACACACTGACACAATATTTTACGTGGTTCGGCAAAATCGCTTACATCCACGAAAGAGATCCATTTTATTAGAGATAGAGAAAGGATACAATAAATACATGTAGAGGAGGATCACTCAACTCCCAGCTCACACACTATGCTGCATATGGCAGCAGGGCTGCTGCCCATGGCAGCAGCTCCTCTTTCTCTCTTCTTCTCTTCTCTTCACTCTCTCATGTTATCCCTCACTCTCTCATTTTGCTCTCAAATAATTGCCTCTTTTATAGGCAAACATGGTGAGCCCCTCCAGCACATGGAGGTGACAATCAAGCTATAATACATGGCATGAATTATGCCGTAATTCATGCTTCCACTTGCTTGGTGGTGGGGTATTGCCACAAATGGCAATATTCTAACAATCACCCTCTTTGCCATTTGTGTGGGCAATTGTCCTCTTGCTTCTTCTGCACAAGCTTGTATTCTACAGCTCTTCCAAGCTTACCATTTTGAGAGCGTCTTCAACGCAACATCCTCCTTCGAGCGTATCAATCATGCTCGGTCCGGAATGATTTTTCAAGCCTTACACCAAGGCTTACAACACCCCCTCAAATGAATATTCCTAAGTGCGACAGTCATTGAGTATTTCAATGTGATCACAAGCTCACCACTCTTTCAAGAGTCTACTCATCCAGGAGTTGCGCCTGCCCTCTGTTCCACCCTAGGAACCACGCCTTACTTCTCTGTGAGTCTCTCGCTCTTAGTCGTAAGAGTCCAGGTAGCTCTCCACCTTTAACCATGAGGGCAGCCCATTAAAGGTTGATCCATATCTGTTTTCATACTCTGAGTATTACAATGCCATTACCGAGCTCACCACCTTGACAAGAGTCAACTCGTTCCCGGAACCTGTGCATGCCCTCTGCTCCTTCATAGCAGCTGCGTCTTAATGCTCCACAAGTCATCCACTTATTGTCCAAGGCAAATGTCTTCTAGCTCATTGATCTTTAGCATGGGGGCAATATCCATGAAAGTCAATCTTGCATTTGTCTCCATACTCATCATAGCCACTTCATTGGCTATACACTTGTCCACTCATATCTAGCCATTACATTCGCTCTGGGGCGTTCTGAACTGGGTTCATATCGTGGCCCACACACCTTCTCCTTAGGTGTCTCCGCTCGTCGTCATGCGGCGGTCTGAAATGGGGCTCCTATCGCGGCCCTCACACCTTCTCTAAGGCGTCTTCGCCCGTTGTCATGGGGCGGGCTGATATTGGGCTCATATCAAGGCCCTCACACCTTCTCTAAGGTGTCTTCGCTCGTTGTTATGGGGGCGGTCGCATCCTCCTTTAGCTAGGATGCTTCAAAATGGCTCCAAAAATTCTTTACCGCCATGTGCACTATCAGAGAGATTACTGCCACTAACTACATAGAAAGAGAAAGTTATGGTATACTCCTCGCAATCCTCCACCTCGATTTCTATGTTTGGAGCTTCTATGCCTTTCTGCTTGACAACTCCACCTACACCAACTCTCTTTGGTGTCTTCGCCTTTCATCATAGGCGGTCGCCTTTTATCACAGGAGTTTGCACCCCCTCAATTAGGTGCTTTTACAACAGCTCTCTTTCCATCCTTACATGCATTGGAAAGGTCTTCACCTGTTGTCTTCATCAAGAGCATAAGAGACTTCCTGTTGTACAAACTTTAACAGTCTCTGCTCTGAGCTTCATCTGAGAACACTTCTTCTCCTTGCACCTGTTGTCTCATTACAGTACCTCGTTGGATCCTACGGGTACTCCTGCACAATCTTCGTGTGCCCTCGTGCAATTTCTGTTCTCCAGATTTCTCCCTATTCCTTGCTTATGTTTTACAGCAGCTCATCCTGTCACAACACTTGTCCAAGTCAAAATAGGGTGTCAATCTTTATCCCCTTGTTGTATTCCTCTTCCATTATCAGGGTCTTCATCAATTCTCCCCTCAAGAAATCACAGTCACCGAATCTAACTTCTTTGGAGAAATCACCACTCCATCAGATCCTTGAACATACGGAACCAAACTGTTCCTTCATGTCGTCATCCTGCTAGTCTTCAATCGTTTCATTACAAACTGCTATATATACAAAAATAGTACCGTATGGATAATCCTTCCACTAAGCAAGTTCCCAGGAAAGATTGGAGGGGTCATACTAGTCCCGCTTAAAACTCAATCTCCTAGACAGAATTTCTCAGGTCATATCTATCCATCGTACTATCTTTCCGTATATACAACCATTTGCTAGCTTTGTTGCGGCTTTCCTATACAAGTGATCTGTAATATACTGGTTTAATACATGATTTCTCAACATCTGGCGAGACTACCAGTGCTTAAATTCGTCAAGATTGGTCTTCGTCAATTTCCACTCTTCACCTCAAATTGTCCACTTGATCGGGTGTCCAGAGTGTCCCAATTTTGCCTTTCCTTAAGGCAATTAAAATTATACCCACTTAGCAGTTCAGCATATGTAATTGGGTAAACATGTGCACCTTCTTCTTCATCATCTCTATCGACCACCACGATGACCTTCAGATGCCTCCTGATCGGGCAATCTCTCTTAATAATTCACCACCACCACTTTTGGTCATATATATCAATGATTAGACCGTACCATTGTATCCAGAACGATCAAATTAGCTGGAAACAAGTTTGAAATCATCCAAATCGCAATTCAGACGGTTAAGATTTGATCAAAATAATTCTGGCCTGATGAACGGCCCAGATTCAATATTAGATCCGGTTGCACGTAGACTCCGCTGCACAGAATCTTATCCCTCAGCTCGCGGCTCGGCTCGGCTCCAAAAACAGCTCGGCTCGGCTCGGCTCGCGGCTGATGAAGTGGTAGGTGGGTCCCACTTTGCTGACGTCATAATTACGTCATGCTGGCGTCATCCTTATCTAGGTCAGCCACATGGGTTGGGTCAACTGGTATTCAGGTCGGGTCAACCCATCCGGGCGAAGAAGACGCGTGGCACGCGTGGGGCGCGTGGGCAGACGCCTTGCCGAAGCGTGATGACGCGTGCGGCCATGTCCGACGTTCGATTTTGACGCCGTTTTCACCAGTGGCTTCGTCTCTTCCTCCTCTACACAGTGGTATGGTCAAAACACATTTTTGACAACTTTTATTTTTGAGCAAAAATCAAACACCACTTTAAACCATGAGCTCTGATACCAATTGTTGGGGATTCCAGCTCCCCCATGCGCGGACCGGTGATGTACTAATAGTTGCTCAAAGGAAGGTAAGCACACTGACACAATATTTTACGTGGTTCGGCAAAACCGCCTACATCCACGGGAGAGGTCCATTTTATTAGAGATAGAGAAAGGATACAATAAATACATGTAGAGGAGGATCACTCAACTCCCAGCTCACACACTATGCTGCATATGGCAACAGGGCTGCTGCCCATGGCAGCAGCTCCTCTTTCTCTCTTCTTCTCTTCTCTTCACTCTCTCACGTTATCCCTCACTCTCTCATTTTGCTCTCAAATAATTGCCTCTTTTATAGGCAAACATGGTGAGCCCCTCCAGCACATGGAGGGGACAATCAAGCCATAATACATGGCATGAATTATGTCGTAATTCATGCTTCCACTTGCTTGGTGGTGGGGTATTGCCACAAATGGCAATATCCTAACATTTATAACTTCTGAACCTTGTTGTCTTTAGAAAAAGAAAAAAATCAGGAAGTTCTTAACTTCTGATGACATTAATGAAGGATAAATATTTTTTATACATCATTAATGAAGGACAAATATACCTTATATATCATTAATGAGATAAAAAAAAATATAATAGCACCATTGAGATACGTTTTACACTCACACACATATATATATATGATTACCTCCTACATGAACAATTCATGTAGATAAAATTATATGGCCCTAACATGAATTTTTAAGTTCAACTGGGTTTGACATATAGTCAAACCTAGAGAAAATGGGTCTGATGTCTTACCAGATCCATGGTAATTTGAATAACTTATGGATGAATCTAAATATATTGAGTTTGATATCTTGCCAAACTCATGGTATAACTTGGGTTTAATTCATGATTGTAACCAAATATATTATATCTAGCATCTTACTATACACATTGTGATTTGGGCTCAGTTCATAGTAGAATCCAAGTATATAGTATCTAACATTTTATTAGACTTATATTCAATTGGACTAACACCTTCTCTATATATTTAGATTATTTCAAAACATAAAAATATGGACTAATCAATAGGAGAGAAAAACAAGTTTGGACCATTCATGGGGATGGAAGTCCTATTAAACATTCGGTACCACTCCCATCTACCTTTTGTTCTAGCTAACTAAGTTGTTCATGGCTTCTTCTTTGCTTAAAATTAATAGTATTGATTCTTGAAAAGCCATAGTCTAACTATAAACTTCTTCTTCTTCTTCTTGATTTTTAGGGTTAGGATTTTTTTCGACTTTCCATGCTAACAACTTTTATTTTTTATTTTTATGATTTGATAAAAAAAAACAGACTACTCATATATTTTTTTATTGGATGGGTTATTTTAGAGATAAAATTACGTGATATTCCATCGTAGATTGATTAGTTAAGTATGGAAACTTTTTATGCATGGATAAGATCATGATGCTGAACATATATATATATATATATATATATATATATATATATATATATATATATATATAATAAATTCTTTGTCATGGCATGTCGGGTAACAAAGCATCAAGCACCCTCAATCCTGTTGTAGATCTTGCCATTGATGAGTGATAAATCTCTCAAGTCTTTTCATTAAAGATACTTTGTAACTTTTCAAGCAAACTCCGTAAGCTAAAAGTGGAAAATGACATTTTTTATTTAACTAGATGTGTCGTTTGGTATGCTTTTTAGAGATTAGGAAAAGAAAAACATTGACTCATAGAATAAAAAACTATATTTTGAAATTGTGTTGTATTTTTGGCACCGTTCAAAAATTTAAATTTTGTTTTTGTTAATTTTTATTAATATTTTAGATCGTTTTAATGCGCTGATCTCAAAAATATATTTTTAAAAAATAATATTATTATTATTTTAATATATTTCAATACGAAAAATATTTTGAAAAGCAACCACAACTACACTCACAAACAGACAACAAATAATAATGACCCTAAGATGATAAAAATTATTTTTAATTCAAAATTAATTTAGATTAGTGTGTAATGAATCCATCTTTTATATATATATATATATATATATAAACACAATATCATTGTAATCGATATTGTAATGTATGTGTAATATTTTAAATATGCATGCACCAAACATGATCTATATATCAAGGTAAAATCCTTCTTTATTTCGATTGTTGAAATGCAATTTGTATATAACAGTTTTTTTTCTTTCAAAAGCAAGATTCATAAAATAGAACTTGGTTATTTGGTTATTGTTCGAGGATACAAAAAAAAAATAATAAAAACAAAATTATATTTAGTTGAAAAGATAAAAATAAAAACTTAAAATAAATATATTTTTCAGATAATTTTAGAATAATTTTATGTATTTTTAAAACATGAAAGGCATGAAAACATATTCTCTCTATTTTTATTGCCCCCGTATCTTTTATCTCAGAACAATAACTAAACACCATCTAAAAACTCGATAGTATTTGATGAATTACTAATCCTTGCTAATCCTATTTGTATTTATAATTATCTGGTGAGAATTATTTTCCGTGCTTTTCAAAAATTTTAAACTTTATATTTTGGAAAAGCTTTAAATTAATATTTTTTTAGTTTTTTTTATTGTTTTGATATGCTAATGTTAAAAATATATTTTTTTAAAAAAATTATTTTAATAGAAATAAAAAATAACCTCTGATACACAAACACAAGAAAAAAAAAAAAGGTCATGAATTACCATCAATGTCTAGAAATAAAACAAAATCAAATTGTGCAAGATTACTTGAATTTGGGCGTACCACTAAGATAAAATAGGCCCAATTTCTCAAGAAGAGACAGAGTAGGCCCACTGAAAAAAGACATAATGGGCCTGGATAACTTTAGAAGAAAGCCTATGGGCATGCATCAAGTCAGTTCTTTTGCTCTCACCAGCCCAAGCCAAGATTCTTGAATTCAAGATTATGTTTCTCTCCTATTGTGCGGGAATGGGCGGAACCGAGAGGGCTGATTATTTCTAAATTAAATAACCCTTTTTTTCCCATGAATTACTATAATACTCCTTCATCATTTTTAAGGCTCGGGTAAATTTTGAGCTGGATGGGAGGTAACTAGGTAGGTTAACACCATATATTTACTCGACCACCGCAGTTAAAATAAATTAAGAATCTTTCATTAAAAAAGAAAAAAAAGTTAAGAATCTATGTGGCTCAGCAGAACCTAGAAAGCTATAAGGCTCCATTTCCGGTATATTTTTAAAGTGATTTTCACTAAAAATATAATAATTTGATTTTTTATGTTAAAAATAAAAAATAAAAAATAATCTAAAAATATATATTTTTAATATATTTAATTAAAAAATATTTTTACAAAATCACTCTGCTGGATTATATTTCTAAACATATTGAAGCCCATAATGGAAGCTTAGAATGGTAGTCCAAGTCCAAATATATTGTGATACTAGAATTCTTCTATTTTTTACCCCTCATAAACAAAGATATGGATAACATCACAATTTGTACTCATGCCCTCTATTCCAGATAAAGAATTAAGAATAAGTTGATGTTTATAACCATTGAAAATTATTAGTGTTGTTGGTATTTTTTTTTATTATTATTAAGGCTAATGCGGGGTTTTAGTAGTTAAGATTATAGTTATAAAATTTGACTAGAGATTAGGATCACACGTTAGATGAGTCAATCCAAAACAATATTGTTTTAAGATTTTTTTTTAAAAAAATTAAAATAAAATTATTTTGATTATTTTTTTTAAAATCTCACATAAATTTTATCTGGTTCAATCCAAAACAACATTGTTTTAAGATTTTTTAAAAATATTAAAACAAAATCCTTTTGATTATTATTTTTTTTAAATCTCATCTCAGTTTTGTCTGAGTCATAGGTTGATTATGCTGGTTAATTGAATTTGACTTGATCAACTCTCATCTTGGTTTAACCTTGGAATCCAATTCAAGATAATTCATCGAACCATGCTGAGTTTAATAATATTGATTAAAAGAGAGAAGTTTTATTTTATTCTTAGAGTAATTACAAAAAATCAAGTTTATTTCAAGAGCAATTGTTACAAAAAATTTTATTCTTAATTTTTGGGTTTGTTTGGCAAAATTGTTTTTTTACTAAAATCAAAATTGTTAAAATAAGTTTAAGGATGTGTTTACCAAACAACCTCTTTAGCAAAAAAAATTCCTCAACAAAAAATGCAACCAACAATACAAAGACTTAACACCTAACCCAAAACAAAATCAATCGTTGACTCGAAAACATTGGTTCAACTCTGAACCAAACTGAATTTCATGATTTGACTCGAAACCAAAGCAAAACAAACAATTAAATTAAAAACAGATGATCAAAACTTAAAAAAAAAAACACAATAACATATTTTTTTAAAATAAAAAAAGACTAAACATCAACAAAATAAACGAAACAAAGCAAACACAAATCACAAAAGAGACAAATCACCACGTATGTGTGCTGATCTAATGGATTACAACATCACGAAAACAACCTCAAATTTGCAACCAAGTGGCAGGGACATGACTTCTAGCTACAAGAGAAGTGCTTGCCGTTGCTGACTTAAAAATAAATCCAAGTCTTCCACGTAAATGTAAGTGCTGATTCCACCTTATCAAGGCATTAGACTTTGAAATAACGTGAAAGGACAAGAGTCACAAGACATCTTGTCCCCATGATTCCTTTCACAACAATATTGTGGAAAACCTTTTCCATTGTCCTTGCATGTTTTAGCCATTCGATCGTTTGTTGGCTAAAAAACGTTTTGAAACATGAGCTAGCAGTATCATATTCGAAAAGTAAACATGGAGCATTTCACATTCCAGGAAAAGCTGAGAGGTCTGGATTACTCCCATGCATGACGAGGGGATGAGGAGAAGTGAGTGATGCAATATGCAGACATCATCAGGAAAATAATACAGAGGATCACTTGCAAGACGTCATTGCGGAGATCTTGACCTGCAAATTCTACGCAACAAGGAGTAATTAATTTATGATATGTGGAAGAAAGTAAGCACGAACTCTTCGATTGGAAAGTTGAGTTAGAATTCCACAAGCAGGAGAAATTTATAGGGTGTAAAATAGTTAGATACGCGCACTCTTTGATTGAAAAGTTGAGTTAGAATTCCACAGGCAGGAGAAATATTTAGGGAGTAATTATAGTTAGAATTCCATTAAAAAGAGTGTGCCTATATATATATATATATATATAGAAGCAAATCTCATGGCTAGTACATAATATTTTATTAAAAAGATTTGAGTACCGACAAGGGAATTGAAACCCTGACTCATGCTGCACAAACCAAAGATCCAAGGGCTTTGTATGTACTGGATAAACATGTACCAAGAATCCTACGTACGTTAGATGTTCAAGTACCAACAATGACACTGAAGAGCAAATTATCTTTGTTTCAATTGACCATAAGAAAGTCACCCTACGTGTACCAGAGGAGTGTATGGGAACCACGTAGTTAATTATTAATAAATACGTAGTTAATTATTAATAAATAAAGACTTTAATAAAAAAATTCTAGCAATGAAGTTACTTTAAAAAAGGTGTATTAAAAATAATGCATTTTTTTTTTTTTTGCACAACTGATATCTAGACTCCCATGAATCATTAGGTTTTTTAATGATTAAAATATTAAATGGTGATTTCTAAATTTTATAATTAAACTAAAAACTTTATTTTAACATCTTTAAAAGACATTTTTGTCATTTAACATGGTGCACTCCTTGACATCTTTCATGGTTTTTTCAAGGTTATTTAACGAAAAACATGACAAATTCTCTTCTTGTGTTTCATGTGTATAGCCTCACAACACATTTTGTGGGTCACCCATGAACTTTCAGTCAATTTCAACACAATTACTCATGGTTCTAATTAAATACATAAAAGAATCTAAATCCTTTACTTTTCTCTTTTCTGTACAATATTTTATTAATAACTTTACATACTGTGGAGAAAGATTAGGTCAAGATATTCTGTCTGCTAAGCTTTGCATTTTTTCTACGGCACAAATCTTTGCCCTAATAATTTGTAGACAAAAAGATATCAATATCCTCTGATCACTGTCCTTTGTGTTTCTTGCAAGGGGTGCTGTATTGTGTTGAAATTTCTGTCTTCTCGATCTCCCATGTGCACTCTCTACTTCTAAATTTGTTGCTCTATAAATTTTATTTAATATTATAAAAAAATCATTTTAATTTAATAATTTAAATTGTTAGGTGAGATCCTAAAATATAATTTATATTATTTTCTAACACACTCCCTCAAGTGAAAGCCCTTTAGACTTAAAACTTGCACATGTTTATATTATCTTGTGCTTAATTTTTTATCAAATAAATGAAGATGGTGAGATTCAAACTCAAGATCACTTGATCAACAAGATTCTGATATCATGTCAAAGAATCATCTAAACTCAATAGCTTAAACTGTTAGGTGAGATATCAAAATATAATTTATATTATTCTTTAACATTCTGTAAGTAATCTAAAAATGGAAATATATATCACTATATCTTGTGCTTAATTTTTTATCAAATAAATGAAGATGGTGAGATTCAAACTCAAGATCACTTGATCAACAAGATTCTGATATCATGTCAAAGAATCATCTAAACTCAATAGCTTAAACTGTTAGGTGAGATATCAAAATATGATTTATATTATTCTTTAACATTCTGTAAGTAATCTAAAAATGGAAATATATATCACTATACATAGAGATTTTTTATTGTAAAGAGTTAGTGTAAGAACATTATTACAAGTGTCTCACTAAATAATTTAGATTTTTAAGTTAAAATGATTTTTTAATTTATATTAAGACCTCACCGATAAGCATTGACAATTCAATTCTACTACTCTTAATTTTTTTAATTAAATTAAAAGGTCAAAACAATATTGTGATAAATGCAATAAAATTTCAAGTTTAAATTACTTTCTTTCAAGATGATATGTTAAAGAGTTAATACTGATCTAATCGTTTAATTTTTTTTATTGATATGATTCTTTAACATTTACATTACATTGGATAAGATGATTTTTTATTTTTATTTTGAAAATTCACATATACAAAATGAATAATAATTTTATTGGTATAAACTTTGGAATGCTTGAAAACAATTTTTTCTTAAGGTCATTTACATAGAAACACTTATGATTGGAAGGCTTAAAGAAGAAGATGAAGTATTGATCATATATAGGACATCAACTTTAATTCATAAATCTAAGTTAATAGATTGTAAGTGACTCATTTTTACTCGTTCTCCAATATCACATATTTCATGTGAAAAAACCATTATGCAAACATTATAAATTATTATGAATTGGAATAGTGAATATATAGTTTTGCTTTTTAAAAAAAATATAAAAAATTAGCCTTGAAGGGTAAATGTTCTTTTTGCAAGGTTTATTTGTTATGCTAGAATTGTTTAGGGATATCTCAGTTTTCTTTTAATTTATTTTGCATAGTTAAATTACTTGATTGCTCTTAAAAACAAAAAAAAATACTTAACTATGGTATAAGATTTTTTTTATCTCACCTTTTCAAGTACTGTAATTAATGGCTATATTGCCCATAAAAACAAAAAAAAAAACCTAACTGTTGTATAAGGATTTTTTTTATATTTCAGTTTTTCAAGCAGTGTAATTAATGACTATATTACCCTAAAAATCAAAATTTTCAGAGCTTGCCTATAGGGGCTTCTTCATAATTTCACAGTGTTTTTTTATAATAATTATTTGATTCTATAGGCAATGTGGTAATTGATAAATTACAAACTCAAAAAAATTGCAATATGCATGGCACACATCAGTCCCTCTACCACCTTCAAGCTACTTGTAAGAATAACTTTGATGGTCAAAACTATTGTTTTGTCGCGTCAATTGATTCATCTTGGTGACGTGTGTGATCAATAAACCTCTAGTTCGACATTAATTGATTTTTTTTTATTCTTCAAAGTCAATTATTGGAGATTGAAAAAGTAAATTAACTATTTTGTCCTTCAAACAATTTCTCACTCATCCTCTAGATATTTTTTAATTGATTAAGGTTGCTATAATCTTTTACAACTTTTTTTCATAGTTAAGTCGCTATAATACCCTTTAAAACAAAACAACTTAACTTGGGTTGAGAGGTTTTCTTGTGTTTTCATCTTTTTTTCATTTTTTTCTATCAAATTTGATTATCATTCTTTTTGTTGTTATTATTTTTTTTCTTTTAAAAAAGTTTTTACATTGATTTTTTTATTTTATCTTTTAAAATTAAAGTAGTTGGGAACTAGGATTCTTGAGCTGGAGTATAAGATTTCACAGGTTAAGATTTTAAAAGATTAAACCAAGTTTAAAAAATTCATCCAAATTTGTTTATTTTTTCATATTATTAAAATAGACTTGAACTTATTAAACTCAATCAAATCAATAACTCGATTCTTGGATTTTTTTACTTATTTAAAATTTCTAGCATCCATTAAATTTTTTTCTTCTTACATTTGAAAAATAGCTTCGAGTGATTTTTTTAATTTATTTTTAAATTTGATTTTTTTTTCTCTTTCAATATTTGATCTGTTATAATTAAAGTTTCTATTTTGTTTTGTCATGGTTTTATTATAATCTCATACCGCAAATCACGAGCTTAAAAAGTTAATTATTATTGATCACGATCGATCCAATATGTTATAATCTCAATATATTTTTTAAAAAATACATTAGCAAATATATCACTATCTTAAAAGCATTTCGGCCGTTATGCATTAAATTAAATTAAATTGACTTCCTAACATCTGAACAGTGCTTTTTAAAGCTGGAAAAAAAATCCAACCTCCTATTTAATGCATGGACTTTTTCTTTAACTCATCGGAAATCCATATAGTAGGCTTTTGCTATAGAGTAGAGATCTGATCCTCTCTGATTACGTTACAACCAGTTCGACAGTCATGCATGAGTACATTAACTTAAATAATATCTCCGATCTGTAATAAAAGTAACACGAACTGGGTATATATGTCTGAGCAAGATCGATTAAAAGTAATTAATAAACACAATAATTGTCCACACAATTAGATCGATCGACAGTCATTTTCCTCTTCAGATTTCCTCCCCTTCTAGATGCAAGTGAAGTTTGATATATAATATCCAACTTCGCAGAAATAACGGTGGAATTAATCGGTCCCAATTACACCGGAAAGTTGAGTGGGCGATTTCATCACGATGATGGCCCATTGACCACCCTTGGGAAGAACACCACATAAATATACAGTTTGTCCACTCAATTAGATCGATCGACGGTCATTTTCCTCTCCAGATTTCCTCCCCTTCTAGATGCAAGTCAAGTTTGATATATAATATCCAACTTCGCAGAAATAACGTTGGAATCATGACTGTCAATTATGATAATTAATTGGTCCCAATTACACCGGAAAGTTGAGTAGGCGATTTCATCACGATAATGGCCCACTGACCACCCTTGAGAAAAACATGCACCACATAAATATAAATCGGAAACAAAAATTTAATTCAATAATTTTTAATTCAATTGAGAACACTAAGATATATCTAAGGTTATAACTGGTTTGAAAATAATATAAATTATATCTTGAAATTTTATCTAATAATTTAAGTTATTGAATTAAGATGGTTTTTTAATATAACTATTAAAAAGTTTATAATTCAATAATTTAATAAACAAATTAGCACACGAGATAAAAATTAATCCAACCAAAAAAATCTGAAGCTAAATAGAAAATATAATTAAAATAGCTGGTTACAACCAATTAATTTTTTTATATATAAAACTATACAATAAAATTTGAAGGTGAATCGACAGATAAATCAAAAGATATATGAATCTTTATTTGTCAAGCTGCACAGTAAATGCATTCAAACTTCTTTGCATACTTTGCTTTACCTATCTTATCAGTAAACGTATGTAACGTGTTGCACATTAATGGTAGCAAAACGTACAGAAGTTTTTTTTTTTTTTTCAAAGTTTATAGACCGAACGAGCAAGCTTTGATAATGAGAGAGTGAATATATAAGAAAACGAAATTAATTAACTAATGATAAAGTTCTTTGCTTATTTTAACTCCTTTGAATTCTAATCCTCTGCAGACTTGATCTTAACTTGCCGTAGTTATTTCCATCTGTTTTTAATTAGTAAAACCTAATTATCGATTATGCGTGACACGCTTTCATTTCCACTTCATTTGAATTAGATTACTAGTTTTTGCTCAACATAATTATTAAGGATGAATATTCATGAATCGAATTTTTTTATATTTATATTTTATTTATTATTTATTGTATATAAATTTTAAATATTTATATTCAATTTAGGTTTCTATATCTATATGGATATTCATTATTTTATTATTATTTATTATTTAGCAAAAAATAAAATAGTAATATTTATATTGGAAGTATGTATATATTTATTAAATGATATGTGTGTGTGTTATATTGAAATATATATATATATATATATATATATATATTAGATTAAAAATATAATGGATAATATATATATATATATATATATATATATATATATTAGATTAAAAATATAATGGATAATATTAAAGTTATATCCAACAACACAACTCTCTTCCTCTTCTTTTTAGCAAAAGACACCATCCTGCCCTTTTATTTTATTTTTTTTATATAAATTTAGCTCTCATCATTATAAACCTAGCCACCTCAATATTCCATCTGTCAATGCCTTAAATCTAATTCAATTTCTTTGAATCTTTTGAAGATTCACCACATTAAATAGACAAATATATTCAATTTTTTGTTATAACCCTTTTTTAAGTTAATATTTTAGCATATTATGTAGTATATATAGTTTGTTTATATTGTGTACTTGTTTTATAATTTTTTTCTAGAAAAACTTGTTGTATGAATGTAAGATTTGTACATGTAAAAGTTTCTTTGAGATTAAAAAAAATTATATTTGTTTGTCATTTAATGAAATTGAGTTTAATTTTGTAATTTAAGTTTAATATAATGAAAGAAATAATAGGTTATTTAATAAATACATTTTATATTTTATCAATTTTATTGTTAAGTTGAAAATTTCATTAAATTTGAAAAAACATGAATTTTTGAAAAAAATTGATAATGATTAAATAATACTATTAAAATAGATTGAATAAACCAATAATAGCTAATCAATTGGGTATTGATAATTTGTTTAGTTCACATTATTAATTAATACATGTTGTCATTAGTATTTTATATAAATTTCACTCAAAAGGTTGTGGATAAGGTTGTGCATGATGAATTATTGTAATGAGATTAAGGGTTTTATTAATTATACATTATCTAATCTAAAAAATATTAATGGATATAGTATTAAGTGTTCATATAAGAGGTGTAAAAATAAAAAATTCTTTGATCCAAATGTTACAATGCATCATCTACCAAAAAAAGATTCATGAAAAAAATAATTGTGTTGGTTTGCACACGGAGAACCCTATGTTCTATACAAAACCATGATAAAAAGTATGATTGACTCAACTTCTAATTCTAGTACCGTACATAGAGTTGTAAATAATAATGATAATCCTCAGAAATATAATGATGAATGCAAGGAGAATTAATAATGGTTCTACAAGTGAATGCTCAAATATAGATAAAGAACCAAATACAAACACAATTAAGGTTTTTAAATTGTTTAAAGACTCTTGTTACATGTGGATATTAAGGTGTGCTAACACGTAAAAGGGATAAATACATGAAAAATAAATCATTATTTAGTTTTATGGTAATTAGAAACCCTAACTAATTTTTAAAGATTTTGGGTAAAGGATTAATTATGTAACAAGATAGATAACCATCACTCCTTATATATCTTATCTAAAATAAGTTGCATTATTATTTGTTTTCAATGATAGATGTGTTTTTATTATTGTTTGTCTAAACTGATATGTATATTATTCAAGCTATTATTTTTTTTCACAAAACAAAGTTAACATAACAAGGCTTGATATCAAAACTTACCATCGTGAGTTATTTTGGTAATGATAGGCATATATGTTTATAGAACTTGTTAGAGGTTGAAAAAATCATATTATTTTTTAAATTGCGTCCATAAAACAGGACCTGTTATTAGATCATACCATCCTGAACTACTTAATAAATGATAAAGATATTGAGTTTTATTTATAAAAATCAAAATGATTATAGGAAAACCAAAAATTTTATTGATTAATATTCCACAAATTATGTGTTAATTGATACTATTATTCACTTATGGACATTCAAAGATCATATCCAATATTAGATCATATCATCTTAGATCGATTGGTAATTGATAGAAACAATTAATTCGACGGTCCAAGAAATGCGAAGGACAATTTTATTACTATTTTTGTTATTTATTATTATTATTATTATTAATTTCTTATTTGTTTTTTTAATTAATCTTTTAATCAACATTCGGATGAAGGGTTTAAGGTTAGACTATATCATCTCATCTTGAGATGATTAATATATTATTATTTTTATTAAGTTTTTCTTTTTCATTTTTTTATGAAAAAATCAATTTCTTAGTTTAAGCCTACAAGCAAGTTTTTCGTTTTTTTAATTCCATTCAATTAAACTCAATGTTCATATATTTAATTAAAAAAAGATCAACAAATAAAATGCCATCCTACAACATTAATGATTTTCTAATTTTATTGACAACACTTCAAATTTTTATTTACTATATTATTTTCGTAAGTGATGCTCTTATGACTAAAGGCTTATCTAAAATCAACAATTTTTATTTTATGGATTATTTATTTTTATTTGTATGTCTTTTATGTCATTTATTATTTTCTAAAAAAAATTACCAAAAACACCTAACGTGTCCATTACTGTAAAGAACATATTCAATTAAACTTTTTTCACATAATTTTCCTAATATTGTTTCTCAATAAAAACAAATGATAAAAAAAATAATCAAATCATCAATCAAAATTCACAACAATGTTCTCCTAATCACAAACCACATGCATTAGCATTGCTATGACTATCTACACAAACATATCATCATTCACACCATTAATCCTAAATCATCATAATATCATAGCATGCATGCTTTGTTCAACAAAAAGAGATCATTTTAGTGTGTTAGGATAGGACCTTTAATTGGAGATTGAAGGCAAGCTAGGCTGTTGTAAGGAAAAATGTTGCTACCGTTCACGTGCTGCTGCTGCTGCACGGCTGAGGCAAGAGAAACTGGCGTCACGGTGGAATTCCTGAAGCTTTGCTGCTGCTGTGATGGAAGAACAGGCTCCAGGTGCTGCTGCTATGAGAAGAAAGAGCTCTACTCCTGCTGCTAAGAGAAGAAAGAAAGGCTTCTGGTGCTCTATCAACTGCTGCTGAGAAATGACGTGGCTGATGCAACAGATCTCCTGCTGCTGGTCTCGGTGCAGAGGAGAAGGATGAGAGGTAACTGGTCCTGGAGCTTTTGCTACTCACGATGGAGTCAGCTGCTAGCCATTGTTGACGAAGCCAATCTTCTGCTACTATTCACGGTGCAGAGGAAGACTGGTGAGAGAAACTCTTGCATTCTGTTGCACAGCTGAGGAGAGAGCTGCTGATGAAGCTGGTCACTTCCACTGCTACTCTCAGTTGAAGATGGCGCCGCTGCAATAAGGTGACGGTTGAAAGCTGCTGTTGGAAAATCCTTCAATGCTGCTCTCGGTTGAAGATAGGACACTGTATGCTGTTGTTACTGTTGGAACGGTGGCTGCCATGGCTGGGGAGTTGCTGATTCTCTACACTACCAGAAGAAGTTTTCTTGCTTTGAAATAGAAAGAGAGATGGAGAGGGGTCATGGTTTGTTCGGCGGGAGAGCAGGATTCAGGGGTGTTGTTTTTGGTTTTGAGAGAGCTTAGGTTTTCAGTGTAGTGGCTTATCTATTTATACTACCCTCATTCTTTCTATATCTTCTAGACTACTCTAGAAATTTCTCCAGCTTTCTAGACTACTTAAGGATGTTCTCCTTTCTTCTAGAATTTTCTAGAGTATTTCCCTATCTTTAAAAAAAAATTTAAAGAGTCTTTTTACTACGTCAATTTTATTTTTATTTCATTTCCTTTTGTAGTTTTTGTTGGTATATATATTTTTTTAACTAGATCATTTTTTAAAAAAAAAAATTCATTTTAATCACTTAAAAAACTATTTGATTAATTTTACTTTCTTTTTTTTTTATTTTGTTTTGTACTCGCTTTAAAAAAAAATTATTAATGACAAAGCTACAAGTGAACTGGTTTAAAGATTATGAATTGAAAAAAAATTGTCAAATCACATCAAAATATATTTTATTTGAATTTTGATATTTTTTGAATTTTTTAATTTTTGAATTTTTTAATTTTTGAAAAAATATCAAAAATAAGGTAAAAATAAGTTATTATAATTTCAACGAATCATTATAAGATGAGTATATAAATCATAGTAAATTATTGGTTATTAAACAAATATTCACCATTGAGTTAGATTATGATATGAGTGAGGTTAGATATGACAGGATAGTCGAATAAGGAAAAAACATTTTGCTTAAAATGAATAGGCTGATAGAGAACTTCTATACTGCTAAATTTGTAATGAAATCCTTTGGTCTAGAATACATAAAATTAACAAGTGTCCAAAGTTTTGCATGTTTTACAATAGTGAAAATGCAGATTTTACGAAGTGCAGAATTTGTGGTCATACTAGGTATAAATCCAGAACTGGTAGGGGAAGGATTTTTGTCACACATAGAAAACCGACATACTTTCTAATCACTCCTTGGTTGAAAAGGTTATACATATTTTCAAATATTGTTGAACATATGACATGACATCATTCACATGATGCGGCATATTGAGTTATGACGCACTCTTCTAATGGTAAAGCTTTAAAGTAATTTAATAGGGTGCATCCTTAGTTTTTAATAGAACCACATAATGTATGTCTTGGGCTATGTGTAGATGGATTCAATCTATTTGGATCATTTGTTGCATCCTATTCTTGTTGGTCGGTGAAACTCACGATTTACAACTTGTCATTGAGGTCGGAGTTCATGTTCTTATCTACAGTCATGCTTGATTCTAATAGTCTAGATAGGAATATAAATGTTTATCTTTAACCGTTGATTGATGAGTTGAATCAATTGTAGTCATATATGGGACTTTGACGTATAATGTCTTACGAAAACAAATTTTTTAGATGAAGGCAGCTTTGATGTAAACTATTAAAGATTTTCTTACGTATGAGATGGTTTTTAATTGGAGCACGCATGAAAAATTAGCTTGTCCATATTGATAAAAAAAAAAATAACAAGGCCTTCACCTTAACAAATGGTGGTAAATCGTCTTTTTTATTGCCATCAGAGGTCCTTACCAACCAATCATAAGTACATAAAGAAAAAAGATAACTTTTTTGTAGGAAGAGTTGAAAGGAGTGTTGTACCATTGGTACCATCGAGTGAAGAATTGTGTGATGTGGTCTCATAGTATAAGGGCATTATGTTTGGTTTTCAATCTGATAAACAAAAGTTTTATGGTTTTGGTATGACCCACAATTGAGTAAAGTAAAGTATTTTTTAAAAGCTTCTTTATTAGAAGACTAATCTTCTTTGGCATAATTTGGATGTCATACATATTAAAAGAACATGTTTGAAAATATTTTTAACATAATAATGGAGGTAAAAAGAAAGACAAAAGACACAATGAAGGCTAGAATGGATATACATTTATTTTGTCACTATAAGAATATGGAATTGGTTTATGATTGGCCACAAGTCACAAATCTCAAAGTCAGCTTCGCTTTAGACAATAATGCACAATTACATGTCTACCAATGACTTCAGAGTTTATGTTTTCTTAATGAATAAGCTTTGAACATATCTAAATTAGTGAATTTGAAAGACTGTAGTTTTTATGGAATGAAGATTCATGATTATTATTTATTTATGCAAACACTCATTCCACTTGCTTACATGAATTTATTGTCAAAAGGGACATGAGATGCACTCATGGAGATTAATCGTTTTTTTAGAGATATATACTCTAACAAGTTGCATACCCAATATATGGAGAAGCTTGAAACTAATATCATTCAGATGATTTGCAAACTTGAGATAATATTACCTTCATCCTTTTTTAACTCAATAAAGCATCTACCCATATATTTACTATTTAAGGAAAATGTTGATGGAAATGAACAAATTGATAATACATCCAGTATAGATGGATATATTCATTCAAGATGTTAGGGATTACATGTGCATCCTAAGTAAATTTTTATTTTTATTTAAAAAAAATTAAACATTCATTTATTCAATCTCTATTTAATGCCATATAGATATTTGTTTAACCTTAAGAAAAAATTTTAAAAACAAAGCACATGTTGAAGCTTTGATATGTGAGGTTTATATTGTTGAAGAGATTCTAATATTTATCTCATATTATTTTGAGTCTCACTTGAGAACAATAATCAACCATGTTTTAAAAAAAATGATGATGGTGGGGAAGTGCTTTCAAGAAGAAATTTGTCAATATTTTTTCATCTTGGAAGACCTTTATCAAAAAATGCAGTGATGTTAAGATATTTAACAGATATCAAATTCAAATATGTACATAGTTATATGTTATTTAAGTGCAATGAATTGAGACTTTTTATTCAATAAGTATAATATTAACATGTTGCTATTTTAAAAAAAAAATATTTTATACTCTCATATAAATTGATAAATTGAATAATTTCTTGTAGCTAACATTGTAAATTTTTATTATCCTAGAATTCACATGTGACTGAATCTCAAATTCTATAATTACAAGATGAATAATTTTTCATGTGTTTAAAACACATATAAGTAGTACTTGATAATTTTTAACTTTCATAATACTTAATTTTATTACATCCTTTTTATAACTGTTAATGGTTGTAATTATATATTGGGTTTATCAAATAGGAGGCAATATTAGTAGTAGTTTGAATTTACTATATTTGGGTCCTGAAAGAAATGTCAAATGTTATAACATGTATTTTATCAATGAATATCTTTTTCATACTAAAAAATATGATCAAGGTAGAAAGAGTTATAATAGTGGAGTTTGTGTCAAGGGATCAACTTCTGATGAGTTTGAAGGGAAGTTAGAATAGGTGATTAAATTGCAATATCATAAGACTGATAGAGAAATTAAAGTAGATCTCCACCATGATTTGGTTGAAATTAATACAAGGGCTAGATTTTGCAATGTTAACGATGTCTTCATTTTTGCCAAGCAATGTAAATGAGTTTATTATATATACACTTTTTTCTTTAGAAATGATCATTCTATAATTGATTGGTTATTCGTTATGAAAACCAAACCTAAGGTTCGTGTCCAAGTTTTTCAAGATGGTAACAATAAAGTAAGTGCGGAAGACAATATCTTTCAACTTGATGAATTAATTGATCCATATTGAGTTACTACGTCTACCGTCTTAAAATAAAAGAATACAAAACAAATATTTTTGTTGTTGTTGATATGGAGGAGTTAAATGATATATTAACAACTAATGGACATACAGAAGTCTATGAAGATAATGAGATAAACAAGCTTCAATTCAATGAATAAAATTATGATGGACATGACGGTGATGAAATTGAAGAAGAGGAAGAAGAAAAAGAAGAAAAATCTGGTTAAAAATATTTCAAACTAATTTGTATCTGTAAAACATCAATGGGTAATGAAATTGACTTTAATGTATTTTTTTCATATGTTGTTGTTTTACAATGAACTATTATTAACATAATTAGAATGTTTATTGTCAGTGATTTTATTATTATGTTATTAAACATAATTTGTGCTATTATATTGTTATTTTACTATATTAATATGTTGGATAGATAAGGAATACAAAAACACTAGGGAGAAAAAAATATATTTTATATCGATAGAAATATCGACGGACTTTTATATACTGATGGAATTACCGATGAACTAATCCATTAGAGAGTTCTAGAGAGTTGAAAAAAATACAGGACTTTGCCACTAAAAAATAGTCACTAAAGGAATTACTGACGGGACGAAATGTCATCTAAAAATTTGTTTTGGGGGGTTTGGAAAACTTTGGGGGGTTCTTAAGAAATTTCAATATAAATTACCGACAGAATTACCAATAGACTATAAAAATATATTTAATATTTAATTATTCATCGATAATTTCATCGGTGAAAAACCCGATAAATAAAATATCAAAATCTTTAATTCTAAGAGAAAAAAACCCCTTCTCTTTCCCCCTCCTTCCCTCTCCCTCTATCCTCCCCTCTACCTTGTGTCTATAACTTTTCTCTTCTCTGCCTCTCAAGTCCTCTCTGCTCTACCTCTACTCTCAAATAAGTCTTCCCTTTTTCAACCTCCTACTTTTTTGTTTTCTTTATTGATAGATCTATGTTCATTTTTTAATTAATTTTTTTGCGCTAGTTTCTTTGATGAGTTGAAGTTTTGAGATACTCATAGCAGCTCGTGATTAATACGCGCTGACACTTTTTGAGGTACTTGTTCCAAAAATTTCTAGTCACCCCAAGTAACATTAAACATTGATTCATCACCTCATTTTCTATGTTGAAGTTTATGGCTTTCATTTCGATAAAGTTTGAAACTTTATCGGTTTTTGTCGATGATTTTATTAGTTTTTGTTGTTAAAATAAGAATGGAACTTAGTATGGTTATTGGGTTACATTTTCTTGAGGTGGTTTTCCTCTTATAACTTTGTTGTTTTCGTATTTTTTTTATGGTCTTGTTAATTTTTGCACTGATTCATGATAAAGCTATATTATGTTGGGATAGTAATTAGATAGTGCTTTCATGTTTTATATTTATTGGTTGTTAGGTATTAGTTACCAGCCATGTTGGCTTACCAGACACTAACTATCAGCCACCTTGATTAAAAAAAATGAATTGCTCGCTGGAATAAAAAAAAATTAACCAATTATCTAGTATATAAACTTTACTTCTAAATTGCTTGATTTTTTTTGGAATCTCATCACTTAAATAACAGTTCCACAAATAAAATAAAATATTAAAAATTATGTAATAAAAAAGTTATAGCTATACAAATAAAATAGCTTCTCTAAAAACTCTTTATTTAGCCAAATAAAATGATAGAGAAGATTAGCATAGCATTGCGCAAGGATGACATGAACAAACCGAGAAATGGTGCAAGAAAGGGCTCATTATTGAGATTTTGATATTTTTAAGGAAGTTGGTTAAAGTTGCTTGAATATAAAATCGATCGGGGTAAATAACAATTAATTAATTAATTAACACAAAGGAGGGTTTCATTCAACATGAATAAAAAGGCAGGATGCAAATATTAATTAATTGTTGATGGTGGACTCCACATAAAGATATATAACAAAAAGTCAAATGTGTTATTTAATATATATATATATATATATATATATATATATATATATATATATATATATCTTCTTGACTCCTAATCCCATGACCTTGACCAATTGACCTTATCTGTATGTAAACTATAGCCAATGAGTGATTGACAAGTGGAAACAAAATCTGGGGAGCCAAAAAGATAACTAAAGGTTATAAGAAAAAAATAAAAAATAAAAAATAGAGACATCGTCGATGGGTGTAATGTCAATTTTCCACCTCAATTCTCCCCTAGAAAAGGTTCAATAGCCTTTGGTACGGGGCAATATTTTAGAACTTGGCAGTGTTCAGTAACATGAAATGGGTTTTTTTTTTTTTAATATTTAGTTTTTTTTCTTTGTTTCTTTTCAATATGTTCTTTGTTAAAAATGAAAAACAAATTTAAAAATAAAAAATTCTTGAAGATTATAATTTTTTTTCATAAGAAAGTCAAAACCATAATTTATAATAATCATCTATTTTTGTATTTGTGATAATCTAATTGTAAGATATTTATTTTATTTTATTTAAATTAAAAATCATCATGAAAATTTATACTGTTAACTTAAAAAAATATATTAGATTTATAATAAGAATTAATAGTATATATATTATTTTTGAAATATATTAGATTTAACTTTGAAATTTTGTAATACTGGATTTTTATCAAATAAATAGTATATTATTTTTATTGTGAGGGAAAAAACTTCCCTTGATATTGACGAACAAAGTTTCTGCAAACATGCTACAATTTTATTTTTTTGAGAGATTTAAAAATTGTATGTAACTATCGAGAAATTTTCCTCTCAGCCGCTTAAATTATATGTTTGAAAACTTTAATTTCATTAAAAATCATTGTGTTTCTATTTTAAATTATTAATGCAATTAAACCAAAAGCAAACTAGATTAAAATCTTAAATTTTTTATACAAAAAAATAATATATATTTTCCATGCTCAACTAACGTAATGCTTTTGTAATAAATCAAGCTAAAAAAACATATAATTTTATAGAAATTACCATTCCCATGCATCCAGACAAGATTTCTCCAAGAAATATGGGGGTACCAAAGAACAGTCAAATTAATGAACTCTTTGGCCACACTTTACCATGGCAATTTGATTAATTTTCTAGCTAGACTTGCGTGTTTTCAAGGAAAATTTCAAAAAAAAATATGACATTAAATCGGCGTTTCACACAACTAACTCAGAAAATTAAGGTAAGGTCGTGAAAACAATGGGAAGGAAATTAAAACGTATGGCTGATCATTCACGTTACATATACACAACAAGGAACCTCCTTAATTAATGTTTGACCCAGAAAACATTGTATGTGAACACGGGAGGTACATTTGAATATGCTTTGTATCCTTAAATATGGGGTTTTAGAGAAGACATGGCGATATTTTAAGTCGGCAAGATAAAAAAAAAACAGGACTTCTAGCAAGCTTAGAGGCTATATATGTATGTATGTGTGTGAAGCCAATATTGACTTCACTCTATTTTCACTCAATCCATCCTTGGCAGCTATAGGAACTAGTTGGCCTCTGGCCTCCAGTCGGCCAGAGAAGGAAAATTAATGTGGAGGGTTAAAAAAACAAAAAAAAAAAAAAAAGAAGAAGAAGAACCACTCACATATCATAAGGATCATACTTTTTATTTTATTCGTGAATTTGGATTTTCTTGTGTTAGGAACCGGGCTATACCAAAATTTGAAGATAAGTTGAACATTTCAATTACCCTAAACGTTTATATATTTATATAAAAGCATTAATATTATATGAATTTATTTTTAGTTAGAAAGGAAATGTTCAAAACTCAAGACTTCTTGAAGAAAAAGATGATATTAGTTTCCTTTACAATATATATATTTAACAAATAATATATTGTTCTTAATTGAAATTAACCCATCATGTATTTAATTTATGCTTGGTTGCTTCTTCTTTTTCTTATCATTTTGTTTTGAAAATGCACTCCACAGCCTCAAAATTCAATCCATTATGAATTCTGTCAACTATTTAGCAAATACGAGTTACTCCTTTTCTTTTCTTTTTTTACAAAACATGGTTCAAGTTTATTATTCGTGGCATTATTTTCATTTTCCTAATAATTAATTAACCATAAGTCTTGTGAGGTGCACAAAGATAAAACATATTTTTTTTATGTTTATTTTTGAAAAGAGAAAATTAATTAATTTTAAAAAAAATTCAGAGAAAACTGAGTGTTTTTAATACCAAGTTTATATCTTACCGTGTAAGTCTATAGCTTGACTCATTTAAAATATAATTAAGTTTTTTTACTTAATTAAATCCTTTAATTTGATCCAAATTAATTCTTAAACATAATTAAACTTTTAAATTGGCCATTGATTAAATTAAATTGGCATATTAAAAATCTAATTATGTCATTGGGCTTAATTTTTATGCAGATTCGTCCAGTAATAATTTAATTTGACCTTGAATTCGCATTGTCTCTCCAATCTAGAGTACAATGAGGTATGATTATGCTTCTAATTCCATCCAAAATTACAGCTTGATTCTTTTATATATTTGAAATCCTTCTCAACCTTCTTTGTCAAATTGCTAGTATTCTTGCTAGTATTATTTATTTTTTATTTTTTTATACAGAAAGAAAAAAATAAATTGAGGGAATAATTAAAAAATGGGTTATAACAATAAGAACAAAAAAAACAAAACCTTGGTTGATGTATGAAGGGTGTAAAATATATCTGAATTAAAAATAGTAATGGCAAAATATAATATTCAAATTATTAAATATAAATACAAAATCATTTGAAAATTTTGAATTGAGATGTTGTTTTTAAAATAATATAAGAGCCTTTAATTTTTAATTAAGGGTGGGATATCATGAATTTAAATTATATCATTCAAATGGTGTCATTCTTGTCCTTTTATAACTAAAATATGAGTCTATCTATATATTAAAACGAAGATGCAAGATATAATATTTTTTAAACATATTTATATTTATAAATTCATGTGTAGTTTAAGCTCTTGTGGTGAACAAGATGCAAGATATAATATTCTTACACGTATTTATGATATTTGTTAATTTTTCATGATATTAATAGGGAATAAGGAGTCAAGAAGAGACCCCTTTAGAATACTTGGATATATATTAAATAACACATGATATTTTATATATATATATATATATATTTATATATAGTACACCATCAGCAACTAATTAAAATTTGCTTTCTGCCTTCTTGTAAATGTTGAATGACACCCTCCTTTGTGATAATTAATTAATTATAACACACCCAATATAATATTTCAAATATAAATATTGCTATTTTAGTTTTTATTAAAAGATAAATAGTACGTAGTCAGATGATGAATATCCATATAAATACTTAAAATTTAATAAATAAGATATATTAAAGCTTGATAAATAAGATATTTAGAAGTAATAAATATGATATAAATATATAAAAATTCAACTCCTGGATGCTCATTGTATTCAACGAACCCCTTTAGAATATTTGGATATATATATATATATATATATATATATATATATATATATATATATATATAAAATAAGATAAAGACTTTTATTTATATCTCTTTATATATAGGCCACCAGCAACAATTAATTAGAATTTGCTTGCTGCGCCTGTTTGTTCATGTTGAATGACACCCTTCTTTGTATTAATTAATTGCTATTAATTTGCCCCGATCGATTTTATATTCAAGAAGCAAACTTAATTAACAGAACTTCCTTAAACATCTCAATAATTACCTTATGTAATTAATATTTGTGCATGTCATCCTTGCGCAGAGCTGAGCTAATCTTCTTTGTATTGTTTTATTTGGCTCTTATACAAGCTGTTTTAGCTATATGATTATACCTTTTTTTATTATAAAGTGTTTTTTTTTTTTTGTGGGACGTTATTATATAAGTAAGTTTTCTGATTTGTTTGAATATTTCTGTTTTCATTTCTTAGTGAAGTCATGTTTTTAATTAATGGCTATAATAGCTACTTAATATATTTTATATTAAAAAAAAACAAGCCCTTTCTTAGAATTGGCTAAAGTTAATTATAATTAATTCTTCTTTCATGTATTATTATTCTTATTTCTTTCAAGGAAACAAACTCTCTTTTTTTTCTTGTTGAATTTTGAATATGAAATCCCTTAGTAGAAATCTCAAGTTTTAAACTACATGTAAGAAAACTATAAATAGACTCTTGTGTTATTTGCGTATATAAAAAACATTAAAATATATACTGTGAATGAAATTTTATGAATTTATATGTAGCTTTTAATTTTTGGAAAAAAAACTAGAATAAGTTTTAATTAGATTAAAAAAAAGTAAAAAGATTTATGAAGATTTGTTCTCTTAATATGCAACTTGGTACGTAGAACATGACGAGAGGGGGGGAAAACTTATTACAGATATCAAACATGAAAAAAAAATCATAAACATAAAAATATGTAAATACTAATATTAATAATGAGAAAAACCATGTTGGATCAACAGTATAAAACAAAAGTACAAAGTAGCTATGGAAAAAATAAATAAATAAAATGAAAACATGTCAAATTACATAGAAATGATTTCACTGTTGAAATTCTCAAATAAAAAAGTCTTTCCAATAGCAATCAAAGGACTACAATAATTAATATGAAAATAAGATGAAATAATGTAATATTATTTATAATCTTCAATGAATATTAATTAATATTAATGATTTGTTTTAATTACAATGGATGAAAGAGATGTCAGCCATATGTAATAATGAAATCATTCGAAGTCCTGTTCTATTTCTCCAACCATCTTCATGTAATGGAGATATTTTGTTTTTAAAGATATTTTGTTTTTATATTTTAAAAGTGGTTTTAAAAAAAAATATTTTTTTTATTTTTTATTTTAAATTAAATTTTTTATATTTTTAGATCATTTTAATATACTAATATCAAAAATAATTTTTAAAAATAAAAAAATATATATAATTTTTATAAATTTTTAAATAAAAAACACTTTAATATTATCATTGTAAAAATCTTGAAGACACCAATGATATTTGCTACCTAAACCACACAACAACTAGTACAAGCTGCCAAAAGCCAAAAACCTACTGATTAGTTTAGCTACCTACCTTGTTGGATCATCGTTTTATCCTCGCAGTTCATGCGTGTCGTCTCTTGAAGATAAAGATACTATTTGAAGTTGTAATAAGAATAATTTTTAAAATGATTTTTATTTAAAAATATATTAAAATAATATATTTTTTACTTTTTAAAATTTATTTTTAATCTCAATAATTTAAACAATGCAAAATCATAACTAAAAAAATAAAAACTAAATTAACTATAACTAAAAGGGATTAGTGTTTCACTGACTGTTCACTGAGAATGAATTCACTGTGGATTACACTGTACTGCACCGTGGATGCATTGTGAGTGCTTTCACTGTGGATTGCACTGTTGGTGGGGACCTAAGCTTATAGGTGAGCATTCCCAGCGCACACGCGGCGCTTGGGTCGCGTTGGGTTGGGGACAAGTGGCGCTTGGGTCATGGCTAAGGACTCAAGGAAAATGAGTCTGGCGTCAGGATCCAAGATCAATGGGTCTAGCATAAGGACTCAATTCTATTGGGTCCTTCATCAAGATTCAATATTCATGGGTCTTAAGATTCTAAATATTATTATTTCTTTTAGAAATATTATTATTTTTATTATAATTATTTTTATTAATAAAATAATTAATAAATTTAAAACAAAATATTATTATTATATTATAATTTTTTATGGCATTTTTTATAAAAATATAGAGTGAGCCCGCGGCATAGTATTATTAAAAATACTCAACAATTCTAAGTATTAATATAAAAAATATTATAATTTACGTTGTCAATATTATTTTTTTTTTTAGAATACAAAGTTTTATCTCAAAAATATTATTATTTTTTTATAATATTATTATTCTTATAATGATTTAAAGTTTTAATATAAAAAATATTATTATTTGTGTTATAAATATTATTATTTTTACTATTAATATTAAAAATATTATTTTTTATGTTATAAATAAATACTTTATAATATGTTGCACTTGGGCTCTTGTGACAGTGCTGGGACACTTCTACTCCCGCGTGGTGTTTAGACTCCTGTCTCTGTGCTGGACACAGATCTTCACACACGTAGTACTTCGGCTGTCTGCGTGAGAGCTGGGCACCTATCTGGTAGTTATCAAAATCTGCCATTGGCGACGAAAGTATTAGCTTGTAACAGTGTCAGAAAATAAAAGAGTGTCAGACAGGGAATCAAGCCCAATTAAATTCAAGAAAAAAGGTCAAAAAACCGGCAGTCCAATCATTTCAAATCCGCGTTCTGCTTCCCTTCTGCTTTTTGAGTCAAATAGAAACAAGACCCAAAAAGATAATATGAAAATAATTTTGCGCCTCTCTCTCTTTTTTTTCCTTTAATTTCATTGGTGACAAATTAAATACAGAATATTTTCGGATCAGTTTAATTTCACACATTGAAATTGAGTTTTTCTAACTACTTTTGTTTTTATATTGCGTCTTCAATTACGTAAGGGGTGCCTTTTAAAAATATATTTGTTTTAAATTAATATTTTTTTAATGTTTTTTAATTATTTTAATATTGTAATACATTTCTGAACGTTTTTTATATTTATAATTACAAATAACCTTCCAATTACCTATATATTTATTAGAGTAGGAATCTAGCATTCAACCCTCGATTTTCCCATTGAACAAATGCCAGAATTGATCTCGGAATCATCATCATCTTTTTGTTCTTGTATTATTGAGTGAACTTAGGATCGATACAAGGCCATTTTCAATGTAATCACAGCAGAGCGAGAGCCATTAATTCTTACAAGTATTGTCATTAACTTATTAATAAGAAAATGAAAGAACATGGAAAGTTAGGGGGGCGAGGAGCTCAAATTAAAGTCCACGAGCTCAAAGTCCACAATTAAAAAGCTTCTCTATGTTCAGAAAATTCCAACTTGAATTGGCTTCTTCAATTCATTACCGGGGCCATGTACACTCCTTGACGTCGACATGCCACAAAAGAATTCAAAATATATATTCAACCTGTGAGGACGAAAACCATGACTTAATCGTGGCTTTCCCACTTTTTTGTCTCCTTGTTTATCACCTGCTTCTTCCTGGGACTTTCCTTACAAGCCAAGCCATTGATTGAAAAGCCAACTTTTTCTATAAATATTGATCATTCTTGCGTGTTTCTCTCATTCACTTGACCAAATTCAGACCACACTCGCTTGCCAGCTAGCTAACTAGCTAGCTAGTTATCTTGTGTCAAATTCTAATTTCTATATATAGCTAGCTAGCTAGATATACTTAGAGCTAGCTTATTCAAGAAAGAGATTCATAACTAATTCATCAATGGAATCGTCATGGGTGAACACTTCTCTTGATCTCAACATCAATCCCTTCAAGCATGTCAATGAAAGCACTCAAGTTCAGGTGAGTTCTTCTTCTTCTTTTTCATACAGTATATATATTTAAAGGATTTCCTTATTGGATATTCAGCTCTCAGTTCTTCGATCTTTCCCGGTTTTTCTTGGTCTTGATATATAATTGTCATGTGTGTATATGCGCTAAAAGGATTTATCACTCTGTTTTGAATCAGAAAATCAAAAAATTCGAGGGATATTCTACTAGGGTACTTGAACAGAAATTACAAGTTAAAAATGAGGTCAGTAGTTTCTCTCACTTTTGCTTCTGGATTACTGTCTTCTGATCTTTCATCCTCCAAGCAAGTATACTAAATCAGAAACTTTTTTTTTATCATTCTCAGGATGGTGTTGGTGTTCTTGTTGAAGAGTTGACTCGGATAAGTAGTGAGAACAAGAAGTTGACAGAAATGCTTGGTGTTGTATGCGATAACTATATGGCTTTGCAAAAACATTTAGCTGATTTGGTGAGCAAGAATTCTGTAAAAGAACTCAGTACACCAATATCATCAAGGAAGAGAAAGGCTGAGAGTGAAGATTATAGCATCGTGATTAATGGAATAGGTGGAGGAAATGCAGAGAGCAGTTCTATTGATGAAGAGTCAAGTAAAAGGCCAAAGGAGAATCTGAAATCAAAGATTTCAAGGACTTACTTTAGGACTACTGAATCCGATGCAAGCTTGGTAAGTTCCTTGATCAATCAACATCTTGTTGCTAATGATGTGGTTAATTTTGTGTACAAATCAAGATGTCTATTAGGGCTTTAATTAGCCTTCCTTCTAATATGAATAAACTTGGTTTATGTTTAGGTTGTGAAGGATGGATATCAATGGAGAAAATATGGCCAAAAGGTGACCAGAGACAATCCTTCTCCTAGGGCTTACTACAAGTGCTCATTTGCCCCAAGTTGCCCTGTCAAGAAGAAGGTAATTATATATAATTAACACAATATAGTGCTTTCACCTCCTCTTCAATTTGCTTTCTATTATGATTATTGCTCATGATTAGAGGGATATTTGAGATTTCTTACGAGAGATTTTACTTGGTTTTTTCAGGTCCAAAGAAGTGCTGAAGACCCTTCTATTTTGGTAGCAACTTATGAAGGAGAGCACAACCACGCTAGCCACTCTCAACATGAGCCATCACTAGGCTCGAGCCACGGTTCTAATTTTGGTCCGATTCCCACACAATCACCGATCAGAAGTTCAGCTCCTACTGTGACCCTTGATTTGATCCAAAGTGGAAGGCATGGAGATACTGCTACAAAGACTGTTCAAGAAATGGAAGTGCCTGCACTTCATAAAATTTTGGTCCAACAAATGGCGTCTTCTTTGACAAGAGATCCAAATTTTACAGCTGCACTAGCAGCTGCTATCTCTGGGAGATTCAACCAGACTCGGATTGAGAAATGGTGAAATTACTTAAAAAAAATTAGAATTTTATATATTACTTCGAATATTTAATTATATATATGTGAGTGATCGATGTACGTACATATATCATATGAGTTTGAAACTTATAATTAAAGTGAAAAAATAAATAAATCGTAGAGTTTATTTAATTCTTCTTTAGTTTGCAAAATGATTAATTTCTATAATTAGTTTTTCTCTATTACTTTGAAACAGGAATGATCACTTGTACCATATATAACAGAACAAGAAAGTATAGTATAGGCAGTCTTTCGTGGATGATTTGTTTTCTGAAAGGGTACAAACTAATCGCCAAACATTCCAAAAACACACTGACCAGTACTGAAATGTACGAATTGAAAAAATACAATGCCTTTTTGTGGAGTATTAGTTTTTGAATTTTATATATATATATATATATATATATATATATATATATATATTTGCTCTTCATAGCAAGTAAATATAAAAAAAAATATTAAAAATATAGAAAATATTTTAAGCTTTTTGGGTCTGGCGATCATGCTGGACTCAATAAACTTAGATCTAACTGTCATGCTTAATAATTTTTTAATAATTTTTTTTATTTTTACTAAAAAAACATTTAAATTATCCATGATGTATCCTACATAGAAATTTTAATTATTTTTTTATAAAAAAATATTTAAATTACCCTTGAAATATTCAACAAAATGAGGTATGAAATTGCCAAAAAAAAATTAATCAAGAAGAGAACTCAAAATAAAAAGAATTTCAATCATAAGAATGAGGATCAAATTCAACAAAAAGAAATTAAAATCAAATGATTAAGGATTAAATCAAAAAATAAAATCCAATTAGAAAAAATTATTAAAATCAAAATAAATAGAAATCAAAAGAATAAGGATAAGATTTGATAAAAAAAAACATAAAAAATCAAATTTCAAGGGTGAAATTGAAATACAAATGAATCAAATTCAATACAATTAAGAGATTGAGGACCACTTTGTATTTTTTTCAAGGCTAACACACCTTCTAAGGTGAAGGAGAGAGAAAAAAAGGGGGCGGAGAAACATTATAGCCAGAGCTCCGTCGTGACCCGTTTGATGACACGCTACGGCCCACCGTGTAGAGGGTTGCGCAAGGCTTTAGACACCACCTCAAAAGGTAGCGACCAACGACCACCAAGAAGCGTCGCACACGCCTCTAGAAATGTGTGAGCGCCTCCTACTTACTGGCCCATGCTCTGCACGCACTAGTGATTTTTTTATTTATCAAAAGATCGGAACACCCTTAACCCCACGCGATAATTGCAACAAAAAAAAACGAGGTCAAAAAATTCAAAAATACCCCTTGACCTCAGGCAAAAAAAAGTTAACCTCAAAGGCTATTCAGTAATTACACTGTATAAAAAATAAAGACCGGTAAAATAAATGGCACAATAGAAAAAGAAATGTAGATGTATTTGGTAATAGTAGTATACAAGACAAAGTAAATGTCTCTATATTATATTTGGTTGGTGAGGAAACAAAATATTAAAAAATCAATTTTATCCTTAATATATATTATCAACAAACTTGCAATATTTAAAATAATAAATAGAGATCATTATTTTTACTTTAGTTTATAATAAGCATTAATATTTTTTTAATTAACTAAAACAGTAAATTCTTCAAAATCATGTTAGAAATAAATTTTAATCAACATAAAAATTATAATTTATTGATAAAAAGATAATATAATTAAATTACGATTTACTCGGTCATTAAATCATTTCTTCAAATATATTTAATAATTAAATAAATAATTAAAACCAATCATTTATAAAATAAAATATTTGCACTAGTACAAAGTAAAAAACTAACATAGTTGAAAATACAAGATAATGATTTTATCATATATACATATTTTTTGTTATCATTCAATCCCTACCTCTTAATCATTTTTAGTTAAGATTTAACATATTTCTTATAATTTTTTATTTTCTAATTTTTAGATTGAATTTTAAAAATTAAGCTAATTAAAATCTATGGTTCAAACTAATGTAAGGATAGTGACTGAAATTGTAAAAAGTTTAAAGGGATATTCATGAGGGAAAAAAAACTAACTTGGTTTTGTATCTGTTTTTTTTTTATCTTTTGTTTTCCAGAGGGATCTAGAATTGGCTAAAAATTGTCTTTAAAAATAGGCAAAAACTTATTTTTGTATTTGTTTCCACAATTAAATATGTTTTTGTTTTTCATATTTTCAGTTTTTTTTTATTTTAAAAAAATAATCAAATACTATCAAAGAAAAAATATTGATATTTGCAGAATTATGCTAGCATTGGGTAAAGATAAACTTAGTGTATACCGTTAGTATATAGTTTTCAAGATAGCAAAAATCTATTTATCATTTTTAAAGAGATTCTAAATGTTAGGGGTGATCATTTTCGGTTCTGTTTGGTTCGGTTTTTATATATAAAAAAAGTAACCAAACCGAAATTATTTTAAAAAAAACAGAAACTGGTTCAAACCGACCGGTTTCGATTCAGTTTTTTAGGATAAAAACCAGTTCAAACCAGTTTGGCTCGGTTTTTTCCAGTTTGGCTTGGTTTTTTCCGGTTTGGGTTCGGTTCGGTTCGATTTTTTCGGTTTCAGACTTATAAAACCAAAACCAAACCGGTCAGTTTTTTAAAAATTTTAATCGGTTTAATTGATTTTTTTCACAGTTTAATTTTTTTAATTTAATCAATTTTTTAATTTTTTGCTCGTCCCTTCTAAATATTAATATTGGAGAAGTTGGGATATCTTTGAAAAATACAATAGCACTGCAATTTCCAGAATTTATCAATAGCTACATGTCGCAAGCCCATTATCTAGTGCTAATTTGATTGTTTTCTTAGAGTTCGTTTTATAATAGCATCTGTTTTCAAAAATATTTTTTAAATTGTTTTTTACCTAATAAAAATATTAAGAGCCTATTTATTTTGCATAAAACATTTTATATGTAAAATATATTTTCATAAAATGCTTTATATATAAAATATTTTTTAATGTTTGGCTTAAAAAACATCTTTATGTATAATATTTTAAAATATTTTACTCGAAACAAACATACTCTAAATTAATGTTTTTATGTATTTTTAAATAATTTTGTTATGCTGATATTATAAATTTTAAAATAAAATCAAAAAAGATATTATTTTAATATATTTTCAATTAAAAAACACTCGACATCAAAATACCAAACACATATTTAGAGTGACAACATAATTGCTTAATATCAAATTTATTAAACTTGACCTAGCTTATAATCTAGTTTAAAATTCAAGTTACATCGGTTAATCAAGATTAAAATCAAGATTAAAATGAATCTAAAATAATATTTCTTAACAAAAATATTAAAAAAAGAAAAATCAAGTCCACTTTCGATCATATCATTAACCCCAAGTCACATCCCACCACCTAACATAATTTAAAAATCAACCTAGGTTGGAAGTTGATTTAACTCCCTAGGTGAGGTGGCATTCAGTAACAGTGCTGAACGCACCCCTTGCCACGGCATAAAAAGAAGCAAAGTAACAACTTCTATGGTCCTCGTTTGATTATTATGTATAGCATATATTAAAATTATATGCTGAAAAAAAAAACAAATTAAAAGTGGTCTAATGATAGCACGAAGAGAGGTTAGTACAATGAGCAGACAATGACAAGGTGGTGGTACGTTGCTGTCTATTACTGTGACCATCAGGACATTAGTACGCGTAAAAACCGTGGGCACCCATCACCCTTCCAGTTTACCGAGTCTTCTAGGCTCCTGTCCACTTCATGCCCGTTCTCGCACTTGTTCAATATTTTTTTTATTTTTTTATACATTTGATGATGTTAAAAAATAACAAAAAATAAATATCATTTTAAAATATTTTTAATTAAAAAATACATTGTAATTTCTCGAATACGGCTCCCATGTGTCCAGGAGATTATGTTTGTCAATAGCTGAATATAATTGTCATACAAGTAAGCAGGTGATGATTTTTGTTTTTGTTTTTTAAAAGTGTTTTTAAAAAATTTTAATTTTTTTGCTTTAAATTAATATTTTTTTATATTTATAGATTATTTTGATGTGTTAAAGTCAAAATTATTTTTTTAAAAAAATATTATTTTAATATATTTACAAACAAAAAACACTTTAAAAAATAACTACCACGACACATAACATAGAAACATCCTCTTAATTTCTACAGTATTCTTTCTTGTACAATAAAGCCTCGCAATCATACTCAGGATGGTAATGATATATTTATTTTTTTCTAGATGATAAGAAGGAATAATTATCATCATCTAGGTACGATGAGGATGAAGAGATTGAAATGTGTGGACATCGAAAGATATCATCTCCATACTCTCAAAGAATTGCTTGGATATATAAATAATACTCCTTGACCATTGAACCAAGTCTTTCAAGACACAACTTTTATGATTAATTTTCTCTTTTTTTTAGGGTTTGGAGGGTAAGAGGGATTTTGGAATCCGTTTGTGTATCAATGATACATTTTCTAGCATGTTTTGTGATTAATTTAGTGCATTTATAAGATAAATTCTTTCAAAAAGTTAAAAAATATTAGAACAATAGATTTTTTTCTTAGAGTAAGTTTAAATTATTTCTAAATCATACAAGCTTTTTATTCATAGCCTCTATATATATATATATATAGGCACATACAATTGGACCATGGGTTAATTTAAGATTAATTTTGAATTAACAAAACTCCATCAGCTCTTCTTGCATGATTAATTTGGACCATGGGTTTAAGGCCTGGCTGGACCTTAGCTTAAGAGCTGGATCCAATTCAATATTCTTAGTAACCATGAAACAACTCAAGCCCTATGACATCGCCTCCTCTTGGGGGAGAGGAAAAAACAAAAGAAGAAAAAAAGCTTGAATCAATTTAATACATGACTTGCACCAGACTATAAAACTTTAAGAGCAAAAAATAAAAGATAATACGACTTGTACACGCATTTTGAAACTTGTGAGGGTTGACTCGTGACGGAATCGGTTTTTTCAATAGATAAATTAGTGGGTCATTTCTTGATTCATGTGACTTGGTCAAAACGATGTTGTTACAAATAAGAATTAAAAAACAAAAATAGTTGAATCGGGTCAACTTATTGACTCGTGAATTGACTCATTACCTCAACCTTGGATCATTGAATCAGACCATGAGCCGGGTTTGTGAACAAAGGAGGTGCACCTTTGTGGTGGGCAGGAAATGATAAAAATAGAAGACTGAAACAATGGTCAAGATTGTGGTGTAGGTAAGGGGATGGTTTCGTGCATGGATTGGGCTTCTAATTAATAAATGCTTGACTTCAAATCAGCATTGACTCGACAAGTATAAAAGGACGACTTTTGCATGTACCTTGAATAGGCCTTTTCTTTTTTTATTTTAATTTTGATTATATTTCAAGGTTCTTATCTTATCCTTGCAAGTTAGGCCCACCATATTTTGACTACAAATATTCAAATTTGGTGAACATTTAATGGGAAAATAATAAAAATAATATTAATAATAAGAGACCAAACCAAATAAAATTGCTACTTCACTAGTGTTCTTTTTTTAGAAAAATAAATAAATTATGAAGAGTTTGAACATGTATAAAACGAATTTAAAGGGGAAGGTAAATTAATTGTGTGTATATAGACTCAGTTTATTATTTATTGCTGTAATATAAATATCATTTTGTCCTTCTCCAAAATATTTTAAAAAAAAAACATAAGTTGGCTCAATTTACTATTAATTGCTACAGTACAATAACTTTTTTTTTCTCTCTCTCTTTTCTTGAAAAACATGTTGGACATTTAAAATTTCAGACTTGTCCCCTTAGTTATTGATATTTTAACTTTGGTTTTTATTATTTTAATTTTTGATTTTTAAATTTTGCTCTTAACTATTTTGTAAAAGTTTTATTTATTTTTATTTTCTTTCTTCAATCCAAATTTGTGGTGTATTTGTTTTTCTTCAATTTGGTCAAATTCTTTTTATTTCTGATTTTTTTAAAAAAAAATTGTATAATTTTTATTTATTTTCTATTTCATCCTTAAATCCAAATTTATGGTAATTGTTTTCAATGTAGTTCTCATTCTTTTTATTTTTTTTTCCATTTCAATTTTGATCCTCAATCTTTTATTTGTTATTTTTTATTTTATATCTTTTTGTATATTTTTTTTTCATGACTTCATCCTTCAATATTTGATTAGTTGAGAATTGGGCTTTATGATTTTTTTCAATATATGATGGTTTGTTCTAATGATCTAAGTCACGGATTTGAAAAGTTAACGTGCATGAGTTGACAATTTTTTTCCTTTTTTAACTTATTTTTTTTTCAATTTTATCATTCAACATTGTTTTATTAAAAAAAAAAAAGGGCTTATCTTAATCTCATTACTTGAGTTGTAAGTTTGATGGGTTAACCCAGTTGGCTCATCTTTTATTGTTTAAGTTACATGTTTATCATACTAACTGAGGTTAATTTGAACATGTTTTTTTATCTCTCTCTTACCTAGTTTTGTTATTTCATATTTAATTAGCTGAAATTTGAACTCTATTGTTTTTTCTCCTTTTAAAAAAAAAATCAAATTATCTTGATCATTCTTATTTTACTTTAGGTTCGTATGTTATCATTGTCTTTTTTTTTCTCATCTAATTAGAATAAAATTAACTTATTTGACATAGTCTATTCTATAATCCAAATCATAATTTTTTTAAAAACAATTATGTTTGCATCTCTCTAACATATATATCACCATCTCAAACACTAAATAATATTTTAATTATATATCTTAGATTATGAAACATAGGTGAAATTATTTTTTCTCGTTTTCCCTTTGTCCTCTTTAAATTCTACATTCGAATTTCTCTTTTACACCTTCCAGCCCCCCTTGGCTGCCCTTTTCTAGCAGTCGTCGCGTCCAACCTCACGCAAAATTATATTCTTGTGTGACTTATGAATGAGAACAGCACCAACGACAACAACTTCATTTTCCAGCTTTTATTGTATATGTAAAATGCATAAAATATGTTCAGTTTGTGAATGTGGAAAAAGATTTTCCTCTTGGAAAATCAAAACGTGTCCACATACAAATTATACGTATACTCTCTATTAAAACATTTGGAAAAATTAATGATGCAAGTTTTTTTTTTCAAACTTTTCTCTCTCTTTTATTTTTCTTTAGAACAACCCTTTATTGTTGCCATGTCATTCAATAAAAATTAATAAAAAAAACTAAACCAATATAGTTAACAAGTTTTTATAAATTTTAACCAAGTTAACCGAGCCGTAAATTAATCTATCGAGCCAAACTAAATCAATTATAAGTTAATATTTTTTAATACTTGATTCAAATAAAGAATCGGGTTGAACATGTCTTGAGTCAATTACCGAGCCGGTCTGGGTTTAGGAAGTGTGTATCACTATTTGTCTTGCTGAAAATATACTATTTGTCTTGTTGAAAATATATTGTTTTTCGGCAAAATTTCTACCTCCTACTCACGTGTGGTTTCCTCAGTCGAATTTCATGGAATAGTCTAACGAAAACTATATTCTTCATTGGACCAGATTATTATCAAGCAGTCTCATTTGTCCAAAGATTCTGTTTGCATTAATTAGCAGAATTCAGACATCATTGAAACAGGCTGTCTTAGCCGTCATGTAAAGAAATTGATCAAAGATTTGTTGGTTTGGAGGTCTTGAGTTTCCTGGTTTTGTCAAAAAAGAACCATAGGTATTAGACTATTCTCTCTCAAAGGCGCCTACCATGTGGAAAAAGCAATTTAATTCTATTTTAACTTGGACCGTATGTTTTTTTTAGATTATGTTTCATCATTGATGTTTCAAAAAATAGATATTAAAGGGGCAGAAACATTTTTAATTGAAGAATTAAAGATGAAAATATAAAATAAATATATTTTTTAGACAATTTTCAAGTCAATTTTTATACTTGAAAAACATAAAGCATAAAAAAAACATATCCCCTCTATATCTTCGAAATCAAACACTGCCCACTTGTAAAGTTTGCATATCTTAACCTTCAACTTTACTCAATTTGATTCGAAGGGGAACTTTTAGTTACTTAATTCAAGCCTTTTTGGTGGAAAATCTTATCTAGGTCACTCCAAAGTCAATTGATTATCCACGGAAATGCCAAAAACCTTTTAGTATAACAACAAATCATAACATGGTTTAGTTGGCTTAGACTATGATTATATTTGCTATTAATTAAGAAGTGGCATAGCATCGAGTTTAATTTGCTTTTATATCTCATCTTAATTTCCAAAAGATTTCAAGTTCAATTTTTTTTATTGAAAAAATGACATGGAATCAGAATATTAACATTTAAATAATGGAGATTGAACATTGAAAAAAATCAATACTTAAATTAGACGAATTAAGAGGGTAACTACATCATATGAAGCCCAAATTTTCGTTGATTTTCTAATTGACTAAAGAACAGAGGTATGAAGAATATTATGTAGAGAGTGTGTGTGAAAGGTATCTATACGTTGATTAATTCTTGCTAAAAAGATGTCCCGTAGTTGAATAGAAAATTGTTTACGTTCTCCTAAATTCACGATCCCGTTTGAAAAAAGAAAAGGAAAAGGAAAAATTATGGTAGATTTTTTTCTCTTTCATCTATTTTTTGTTCATAAAAATAGTGTTTGGTTACTGTTTCAAATAAACAAAAAAAAAATTGCTAAAGACAAAAAAGATAAGATAGAAAATGAAATGAATATACAAATGCATTTGACAATGATGTAGAATACAAAGTGATTGTCTTTGTATCCTATTTGGTTATGTTGGACAAAATATAGTAAAATATAAAAAAATCTATTTTACCATTAATATATATTGTTTTTAAACTTACATATTATTTTTAAAAATAGATATTTTTTTTACGTTAGTTTATATTGAGTGTTGAAATTAATAATATTATAATAACTTTAATTATAAAAGCATGAATGACTTAACGGGTTAACCTAAGGCTTGAATTAATCCAAGTTTAAGAAAAAATAAAGGAATGATTAACTCGACCTGACCCGATCAAAAACTCAGGTCAACCCGGAATAAAACTAGGGTTAAAAACCTGTTGAATTTTTTTTAAAAAAAAAATATGTTCTAAACAAATTTGCTTCGGTTATTTTTTTAAAAGAAATTGGGTCGGTTACGTTAACCCTCCCAACATGTGACATGAACCTTGCATCGGGTTGACTCCCGAGTTGAGCTTTAAACTATGATAATAATTATTTTTATATATACGTTGACTCGAGTCAACCCAAGTTGATCTCTCGACCTGTGACCTAGACCTTACCCCGGTTGACCTCTAAGTCAGGTTTTAAAGTTATGATAATAATAACTTTTATCCTTACATTGACCCGGGTTAACTTGTGACCCAGACCTTGTTTTAGGTTGACCCCAGAATCAAGTTTTAAAACTACGATAATAGTCATTTTTATTTTATGTTGACCCTCCCCTCCTTACATGTGACCTGGGCCATACACCAAGTCAGGTTTTAAAATTATGATAATGATCATTTTTGTCTTTATGTTGACCCGGCTTAACGGTCAACCCCGCTCGTAACCTGGGTCTTGCCCTAGGTCAACCCCAAAAATTAAATTTTAAAATTAAGATATTAATCATTTTTATTCTTAAGCTCACTCGAGCCAATCTTACCTGTGACTTAGGCCTTAACTAGTGACCTGAGTTTTTCCCTTAATCGACCTTTGAGTTGAGTTTTAAAACTATAATAATTATTATTATTATCATTTCATGTCTTAATTAGACAATTTTAGAATTGAGGGTTTTTTACAAGGATATTTTAGAAATAAAAAATAATAAATATTATTTCTGAAAACATATCACCTTTTATATCTCATGTTTTGAAAGTATAGAAATTCATTTTAAAGTTATTCTAAAAATATATTTATTTTTATGTCTTTGTCTCTTTAGTCAAACATGTTTCTGTTTTTATTATCTACGTCCCTTCTATTTAAAAATAATAATCAAACACTGCCACCTTTCATCGAAAGAATTTAGATAGTCCATCACATCTAAATTAAAAAGTTTTATAAAAAAAATTACTATCATATATACACACACACCCCTGAGTTTAAGTATTATTTCATATAAAAGATATATTTTCCCCAAAAGAAAAAAGTTGTTTATTATTCTATAATCATATATTTTTATTTTCATCTTAATTTCAAATGTATTTAGTGTATTTTATATCAATATCCTCATATTTAATTAGATATTGGGCTCAATCCACGCCCGAAGCCCAAGAGAAACAGGTCTAGCTCATGACTAGGCTCAAGAATGATCAAGAACGGTCGCATTCAAATCCAACTTGGAGTTGAACGCGAACATACTCTTACCCACCTTGAAGTTGAGCTCGAGCGTGCCCTTATGTAACTTGAAGCTTGGCGCGGGCATGTTATGGCTCAAACTAGGGTTGGGCAATAAAAAGAACATAGCCTCATTTTATATTGTAACTTCGTGACCTTTTAAATTAATTAAGTTGGTTCATAGAAACAATTACTCATCAGTGTCTGGTTTTTTGAGAAAAATAAATGGAAAATTAAGTTAATGTGAAGGGGATCAAGCCATTTTCCTTTGTTTGAATACTAAAATTATGAATACAAAAAAAGGGGGGGTGTCTTTGAATTTTATTTTCTACAAACATATTTTTTTCTTTAAAATTGGGATGAATAAGCGAAGGAATTGGAAAAAATTAACATAATTCTTCTCATTGTATCCTCTAAAAATTCTTTTCTTTTCTCTTAAACCAAAAAAGAGAGAGAAATTCCTTCTTTAATTCTCTCCGTTTAATTTCTCTTTTATTCTTTCGTATTTTTATTTTTTAATTAGTAATAATTCTAGGCACAACTTTTCTCAACATGTAAATTAGAAAGGAAAGAAAAACAAATGATTAAAGTAAAAAAAAGAAAATAGAGAACCATAGTCCTTTGAAAACAGGGAAGGAGACTCAAGTCTTTGGCACTTAGTAGTGACCTTTTACACGTTATTGGACCCAAGAAAAAAGAAAATAGGAGAACCAAAGTAAAGTAACCATAGTCTAGACTTACTTAAACAAGCTTATGTCATCCATCTTACGTTTGATTTTCTCACTTTAGTCCCAGGATTCAAAGGATTAATTTGATGAATACAGGCTCATGTATCTAGCTAATTTTTTCCAACACGTGGATTGATTTCAACAACTTCGCCCTTTACTAGTCAGCACTAATTAAGACCAAATTATCAATCTTTTTCTATAATTTCCTTAATTAAGACAAGGCAGCCACCTACTTTTGGTCATCCTTGCAGGCTGTGTGAACGAAACGTCCTCCAAAAAAAAAATTCTAACCACTATGCACGAGAGATCAATATCCACTTATAAATAAGGGCTTATACGTCTCCTATTTGCCTTTTCTAATAACACTCCTGGCAAAATTTCCATCCATACTGTATAGTATTGAAGCTATCTTGGTATTCTTAAGCTCCTATAAACCATGGATGTCTTTCCCTCTTGCAAAGAAAAGGTATGTTTTCTTCTAGTTGTGCGTGTGTGTGTGTGTGTGAATACTACTACTACTTGGATAAGAGTATAGAGGGGGGGAGGCAAAGAAAAACATTGAGCATATAATGAAATAAGGAGCAGGAAATAGCTAAAAAGTTGTACATACTGATTTAGGGTTCATGCTTGAAAAATGAAGTTAATGTTTCTCAAGATGTAGATGTTATCTTACTCAGGTGGAAGCTCTTCAATTCGAGTTGGAACACAGGCAGAAAGAGAATGAAAGCCTTAGATTTATGCTTGGAGTTATGACCAGAAGATTCAGCATTCTTCAAGCTGAGATTCAAGAAACCGAAGAACATCAACAAAAGACAGCAAGCAACTTAGCGGATGGAGATCAAGCTTGTCATGAAATCCTTGACTCGAACAAGAGAGCAAGATTTGAAGTTCCCATAACCAAGGCATCGAGAATCTTGGTGAGAAGTCACTCAAATGACAAGAGCCTGGTAATTAATTAAGTTCCTCTAGTCAGTTTGGTATATACATAATTTGTACATGAAGTTTTTGAGTTGAAGATTCCTAGATCTTACATATGATAATAAAAAGCTCCTTCACAAATGTGAATTTAGATTGTGAAAGATGGATATCAATGGAGAAAGTATGGCCAGAAGGTTACTAAGGATAACCCATCACCTCGAGCTTACTTCAGGTGTTCCATGGCTCCTTATTGCCCCGTCAAGAAGAAGGTACGTCTGCTCGAGTTTTCTTTTGAAAACCAGTCAAAACATCTGTAATTACATAGCATCCTGAAGTTTATGTCGAGAAAGAGCTTTCAAAGGGCAACTTCAAGGTTCATGTACGCAATCAAACACAGTACTGAGCATGTGATAACACCAGTCTTCTTTGATTTATTCTTGGTTTTCAGGTCCAAAGATGTGTAGAAGATGACTCGGTACTTGTTGCAACTTATGATGGAGAACACAACCATGAACCCAATGGCTCACATGGACAATACTTATGTTCTCCAAATAGCTCATCATCAAAAAATTCCATAACTAATCATGTCCTCAAGTGTCCAATCGAAATTCCTCCTCTTCAAGTACCATCTATAGCTCTTGATCTTACTCTTTCAAGCCCCAGTAATCAACAGAAGGAAAAACCTTCTAAAAGATCCATGGAAGACTGCGGCAAGATTAATAATAACTACAACAAGAACTACATTGAAGAATATGTGGCATCTTTAACTAAAGATCCTACCTTCTCTGTAGCTTTAGCTGCGGCTGTTGCAAGTTCAATGAGTGACCTGTCTTCGTCAAGAATGCTGTGAAATAATTATTGTCTTATTTATTAAAGGTTTATGCTCTTTCTCACAAGGCTACGTTGTATTTGCTTGTGTTCTTACGCTCCCTCTATATATATAAAAATGAATTTAAAAAAATTGAAGTTATAAAAAATTATTCAGTATTATTATTAAATTTAATTTAGTATATCAACTTTAAAATCTTTCCATTTATCATTATTTAATCTCGAGATACTGTTATAAAGTGCACTAGTTAATTTAATCAGTATAAAATAACTTAATTATTAAAAAAAAAAATAAAAAAAAAATAATGAATTTGAAAAGAAAAAATCATGGCTCAAGTCTTTATAGAGCTTGAGTTTAAAATTAAAATATTAGCATCATTCAAATAACTTGACCGGTTCAAGAGCAACACGACCTATCAAAAAAATCTAAAAATAAAATTGAGAGAAAATGATAAAATTAATAAAAAAAGTAAATTTTTAACTCAACTCCTTATCTAATAAAGATTTAAAATTAAATTTTATAAAAATTATTTCATTCAAACTACTTAATTTTTCTAAAAATAACTAGGATGATTATTAAAAAAAAATTGCTTCAGTGTTTATGTACATGTTTGGGAATGTAATTTGCCGTGTTATCAAAATTTTTAAAAAATTTTAATTTTATATTTTTATATAGTTTTTATATGTTAATATTAAAAATAAATTTTAAAAAATAAAAAATAATTTTTAATAAAAAACATTTGGATGACAACATCCAATACGCTATCAATCAAGTCATCATCGGTGAAACTCCACTATCTTATAGCAGAGTTCTAAAGGAACCGGTGAAAGACAAGCAACAATCATCAAAGGCCACAAAAATTCTGACATAACATCAGAGTCAAAATCGAATCCCCATAAACATTTGACAGCCTAGTATAAATAATTAATTTAAATCATCTGAGAAATTTCACCATCATATTCAATTATTTAAATGAGAATTTGTGGCTGGATTCTTTTTCCCATTCAGCTATCATAAATTATTGCCATAGTTTTATATTCATGTGATATGAAACCATATTCTACTATCAAGACTTTCGTCTGTTTATATATTGTTGTAATTATTTTTTAAAATATTTTTATTTAAAATTATATATTTTTTTATTTTTAAAAAATTATTTCTTATATTAGCGTATTATAATAGTATAAAAACACCAAAAAAAATATTAATTTGAAGTAAAAAAAATAAAAAAATTTAATTTTTTTATTAACATTTTTAAAACGCAAAAACAAAGAGGATGTAAGATACTATGTAATCCACCTAACTCTAAATTAAATCCTTGTTATATAAAGACTTTATGTTAAATAATAAAAACATTTTATGGATTAAAATATATTCTCTATAAATATGTGCTTAGATTATTATTTTAAAAAAAAATGATCCTGTATTCTTATGTGCTTAGATTATTATTTTTAAAAAAAATGATCCTGTATTCTTTAAAACTTGTAATGGTTTCAACTTCAATAAAAATCTTCATAGTCGAACCATGTGGCGAATTTCGTCAGCGAAAAGTCTTCAGCTTTAAGTCCAAATCTGCAGGCCGCGACGCTCTCATGATCATGTTTTCCCGATGAATATTTTGCAGCAGGAGATACTTTATTTTATAGTGTATTGGGGGTATTTTTTCTTTCAAAGAGATATGAGTTCTTCAGTCAGGGGCTTGACTCTCTCTACATACATGATCATTGAAATGTTTTTTTAGCATAGGAGATCAAGTGACAATGTATTAAAAAAAATATATAAAATATCAAGCAAAACAAGAATATTTCTAGCTCTTATATCTCAGAGACAACTCAAAGGAGCTTCATGGGATCTTTTTATCCAGGTACTGCTGGTAGTCTGCTAACCAGTTCTTGTAAAGACATGGTCATGGCTCGGTCCTTGGGGATTTTCTCAAGGCAACAAAGATGGCACACCAATATTTGATCCTGCCTTAATACATTTGTCTCTAGAAGTTTATTTATTTATTTATATTGCTATTAGTAACTCTATACCTGGTTGTTGACAATGGTTTTAGACAATTATCCCATCCAATTGGAAACTACATTGTCTTCTTCATTTCTTTGAGAAATGAGGCTCTTGATGAATCGTGGTATTCAACAATGACTACAAATAGACATTTACATCACTATACATCAAAATGTACATAACAAACAACACTCCTACCATCTAGCTACCGATATGAATTGTGGAAAACCGTACTATAACCGATCTTGACAACAAGATTCTAGTGGCTTGCACTTTGTCTTCAAAGATTGCCAACACCTGTGCTCCAAAAGCAAACCAACTTTGTAAACAATGGTGCAGATGAAGTATAAGGATAACACTGAAACAGCAACGGAAGTGAAGAACCCCGAAGCACACAAGCATGTAAGAAAGGGTTGCCACAAAAAACTGAGTATCCGTCCCTGCCATGTACACCTGCATTTAAGTGCTTAATTCTTGCTGCAATGGAGAACACTTCTCTGGATTTGAATTCTAGTTTTTGCCCTTTTAGTGAGTGCCTCAGCTTTGCTTGTAACGGGCCTTCAACCATGGTGGGCAATGGTGTTGTCTGTAAGAGAACAGGTCCTGATTGGATTGGCAGAATATGGTGTACATGGCACTTGATCATTTGAAGATCCCACTTTTGATAGGTGTCTGTACCAAGTTTTCAGACAGCTTTCTCGGAGAAGCCATCATGGACTTCACATTTTGAGCATCCTTTTCTGCTTTTTTCTTTTCCAATTCAAGTTGTTTTTTGTTTTCATCATGTGCTCGGACGAACATCCTCACAAAATTGAGCAGAGTGGACACAACTACAGAACGAAGATAGAAAGTGAGAGGTCCCCAAGTATACAAATGACATTCAAGAGCCAATGTATCATAACCGTACACCGAAAACATGGATATGCACATGTATACATATGCAAAAACTGTATAGTGAAGAGTGTGTGTTAATTTAGTAATTATTGAATACAGCATTACTAATGATGGGCTGAAAATTAAAATATTGCAGCCTAACTGACACCATTCAGATTCCTAGAATAAGAGAGAGCTGTCAGAAATTAGAATCTATGTGGGATATCCATTTTAACAAAGTATATACTGGAAAATACCTTGCTCAAATGGGCAACGTGCCGGATCTTCCCCAAAATAAAAAGCCAGTGCATCTGCATTTCTACCCTAAAACATTTAAATTCAGAAAACAAAAATCACTGGCAATGAGTGTTCAAGTTGAAGCACAGCATTTTTGTTCAAAGTCAGCTGGTCAAAACAAAAGTTCATATACATACCACGGAGGAATAAAGGGAAGCCAAAGACCTCACTTCACTTTCAGCAAAAGCAAGAAAAACCTTCAGATTCTGAACATTTCCAAGGGACAAGATAAAAAAGATATTAATGAGTACAGTCTGCGGTAAAGGATATTCAGTGTGCATGTGTGCCTGCATGCATGCGAATGGTGAGTAATTCCATTAACCGCAGGCAATTCCGGTAACAAATCCTAAGAAACCTTTATCCACAGTGAAGAGAGTAGCTGAAAAGGACTTGCCTTGCAAAAACTTTCTGAGACCAAACCATCATTCTCTGAAGCAGTCAATTCCTGCATAACTTTTTCAAGTCCTTTACTAACAGCTTGCATTTCCTCTGCCAAATATTTCAATTGTATCTGCACAAAATACAAGATATAGCTTAGCAAGCAAACAATGTAATGGAAACTGAAATTGCCAACAAAAAACACATACACACAAAGGAGGAGGAGGAGGAGTATTACTTTTGTTGCAGCCTCCAAATTCACAAGATCCTTCGAAAAATCTAGCAGTTCTGGAAGCTTTTCAGCCAGTACCTAAAATTCATATAAAAACATTTGACACCAAACCCAAAAAAATATTTTTGCCGAAGTTTTATTCTCCATTTATTTGGCATCCTCTAATGTTCAATGAGCACAAAATATAGGAAAGTTCTGCAAAAATGTTAACAATTGAAAATATATTTCTCTACCAAAAAGAAAAAGAAAGGAAAAACAGATTCACGCTCTCTGAGGATTAGATTTCAAGATTCATCATCATTATATGCATTTAAGCTAGCTCAACAAGATAGGTTTCAAGGAGCGTTTGTTTTGCATAAAATATTGTATGGATGGAAAATATTTTACATGTAAAATGCTTTGAATAAAACATTTTATAAGAAAAATATTTTATGATGTTGGGTAAATAAAGATTGAAAAGTATGTTAGTGGTAGAATTATGTTGATGTGTTATGATAATGAAGTGATGGTAGTGGTGGTGGGGTGATGAGGGCGACAATTGAGGTGGTGGTGGTGAGGTGATGGTCGAGGTAATGATGGTTGAAACTATTGGATGATATTGTGACTGTTTGTAAAATATTTTATAGAAATTCATGAGTTGAAAATAATTTTTAATAAATAAACTAAGTTTAAAGGTTGACTATAAAATATTTTAAGTTGATTGATTTTCCTGTAAAATATTTTACAAAAAACAAACACAGAAAAATCAGAAAAACATTTTCTTGAAAAGTATTTTATGCTAAACAAATGCCCTCTGGGTATAAGCATCAATTGTCATCTTATCAATCAAGAAGAAAAAATTATTCAATTATATTTCGGAGTATACAGTCTTTCAGTCATTAGAACCTTGATGCCACTTAATAGGTAAATCCAAGGATACAGCATGACAAACTTTTCATTTATTAGCCATCCTAAATACAGAAACATTTCTCATCTGTTTTGTCCGAGTGACTTGACTTATTTAAGCTTTAGGAGTATGATGTGGGCCCACAATATATTTTTTAAGTTGCTTAGGAAAAATATGGGGTTTAATTTTAGTATTGGTTTCTTCATGTTTTAAACAGCAATTCAATTTAAAAGGAAATACTGTACCTTACAAAGATAATGCATGAGAGTCATCTTGTTGTTTCGAGCTCGTGTATCAGTGAGTTTGAGGAGACTATCCAATCGAAATCCAACAGCAGAACCTAGAGCAATGAAATTATAAATTTTCTGAAAGAACAAATCCAGATAATGCAAGCACATCGAGAGGATATGAGAGAAACACGAGAATAAGACAGGCATAGGGATTAGCTCCCAAAATCCTGAAATTAATCTCATCAAATAAGATCTTCAATGTCAGATTAAAACCTTCTGCATATTAACAAGGGCTACTTGTTTGATTGACAATACATGTATGGTGCATGCCCAACCATATGATCTTCAAGTCCAAGTTCAAGTATAGCATTTCAATCTCAATGTAATTACAAAATCACATTCTTCAGGGTGTAAGGTATAGTTATCTATCTTGTTATTTCTTTAGCTCTAATCACTTTCTGGGTGATAGTGTCCTGGATCAACTAGCTTATTAAGTATGAACACACTAGAGCATAAAAGGGATTTATAGTAAAAGCTTGGCATTTTGCAATGAAAAAGTTACAATATCCTACAGTACATGTTAGGATCTAAAAGACTTGCGATTATACAGGAGGAGGTTATTCAGCATCTTATTTAAAACAAAATATTAGGTTTCTAGTAAGTAAAAAACATAAAAACCAGACACAAAGAGAGTCATCAGTAGTTATGGTTTAGCAAAAACAAATCCTCTAGATTAGATTAGTGGCTGTCTCTAACAAGCTATTTGTTAGACTTTTCTACTATGGGCACAAACTAATGTGCAATACTGATATGTCTGATTCATATTCTCTAGGGTGGTTGTCACAACAGGATACTAACCGATGAAGTTGCAACCCATTAACTTAGTGGCTGTCTCTAACAAGCTATTTGTTAGAGTTTTCTACTATGGGCACAAACTAATGTGCAATACTGATATGTCTGATTCATATTCTCTAGGGTGGTTATTACAACAGGATACTAACCGATGAAGTTGCAACCCATTAACTTACCCCTTGCAGTACCATGGTTGAGAGCATTACCAAGGGAAAGAATAGTCTGCATGATCCTTTTCAACTTTGCTGAGCTCCTGATCTGATAAAATACATGATTGGAAATGCTCTAAGAGATGAAAATCTTCAGAGAACTAGCACTGCTGGAAAAAACTGAAGTAAAAAGATCCGACTTGCCTCTTCAGAAGCTGAATTTATAACATTCAAATTGCCTCTGAGATCAGAAACCTGAAATAGGTCCAAGACAAGAGCTGAATATTTGCAAACAATAGTTTTTCTGGTCCCTATGCTTCTATGCTCCAGTCACATTGAACCCTATGGTTCAGAAAAGGGAAATTGGGTCTTAAGATTTGATATTTTGGACATAGATTATCCCTCCATCCAATTCCGTTACCAAATTCCATTAAAGTTAATAATCAGCGGTCAAATTTGGTCAATGATGACCAAAATCTCCAGCAATCAGTGGATGTCATGTGCCCTTAAGCAAAAAAATATAAACAGAATTTCTGAAAAAAATTGGAGGGAGGGACTTTGACCCGGGTCCAAAATTTCATTGATCCAATTGCCCTTTCAAAACCACATGGTCCAGTACGACTGAATCATTGAACAACAGGGACCTCTATTGCCAAAAACTACAAATAACAACGAAAGAGATTGCCCTCTAACCTGGGATTGGAATTGTATCTTGAATGAAAAAACTCTTAGCTTTGACTCTGCACGTGGCACTTTCATCATTTCCAAGAAAAACTATTGTGAAAAATACAGGAGTTAAATTAGAATACAAGACCAATATATGTCTAGAGTGGATATTCTCAAACCACATTGCAGCACATTTCATGATTTGTTTCCAAGGATATGCAACAAAAATAGGAAGCCAAAAGTTCATGAATGTCAATAAGTATTATTCAGTGCCAGCTGGTTGATTAATGGATTAAAAGGAGTAAAGAGCAAGGAGAGTAGCATATAAGCCAACTTTTTTGCATTTCATTTGTAACAAGGGCACGAACTATAAAAAGCTAGAAATACAATAATGTGAACAAGAAAGTTAATGCGAAAAATCAATACTTCACTCACCTGTTCACATTTTCCCAAGTTCTCTTTATCTCCATTATAACCCTGAATGTGAGAAATTCTGATTTTTAACTCAATGAAAATGGGGGATTGCTTTTGCTAATCAATGTTTTAATTTATGAACAAATAGAAAATTAATTAATTGGTGGTGACAGTTTAAAGCTCTCGTGTGAAGTAGTGAAGGATTTATGGGCATAAAAAACTAAATAAGCAGCACATGTATTTTTAATACCTTGAGTAATTCCATCTCCTCTTTTGTTGGACAAAACTTAATAAGGCTATCAACCTGATCAATATCCAATGCTGTATCATCCAAAGCAAGAACTGAACTCTGTAAGACAGTTAGAGAAGCAAGGAATAAGAGAACCGACCAAAATCATTTAAGCAGTTAAAACTCTGAAATGAATGCAGCATGCACAGCAAACTTCAGCAGAAAAGGTATGTCTTCGTTCATTTACATTAAAAGGACCAGTTATCAGGGTTAACATGTTTTCTCAAATTCAAAACCAATTACACGTCATCATTTAGTAGATTCCAGGTGAACTAATTACAACAGCATGAAGGCTGGTATATGTGGAAATTCCAAAGGAATCACATAGGAATGCTAGGTGGATAGAATAACAAGAAAACCTAAGTTATCAATCACCATAATGAAAGCACTATGACAAACATTCACGTGTTCATGGATAGCTACAGAAGCTTTGAACACAAAATAATTATAAAAATCTTGTCAGCTTTGAAATTGCAGCCTATAGTCTAAATACTGTATTATTTTAAGAAAAATTTAGCTCAAACAACCGCAACAAGGTTCAGCTTACCATCAGGTCTGGCAGAGGAATTTTAACCTTTGAAAGCATGATCTCACAGTTATATGCCCGTCTCAGTTCAATCTGCAGAACCAGTAAATACCTCATGAAGAAACGAATTTAAATGAGATGGTTTGCTATTTTTTCACTGTTATCCAGAATACAGTATACACAGCAAAAATGCATGATCAAGCACTGAATGTGTGAGCTTGCAATAAAAACAGTTCCAGTAATTCCAAAACAAACCAAAGAAGAGTGTTCTTGCAACCAAATGAATTGTTCTGGTGAAAAGTTTTGTATTAATCTCTTTCTTTAAAACACTATTAAACAGATAACTTTGGACTATTAACACCAATTGAGCAATTGATAAAGTTTTGGAAAACCGATTATCCTAACCTACACTGAAGATGATCAAAATCAATCAACTGGAGAAACCCAATCCTAAACCTACATGGCTGCACTAGAAACACAACCCAATTAGAGCTGACTTCCTTAATAAGGAATCTATAATTATATACAAGTATTAGCGAAACTAAACACAATGGCACTGTGGATGCTTGATAGTCAAAAATAAGCAAAGCTAAAATGGGCAGCTGGTTGGGACATATCTTGCCCCGTGTAGTGAATTTAAAACATGGCATTAATGAATAAGTTATGCAATCAATAGAATTAAGCATAGGCCCCACTCCATGATAGCACACTGATTACCAGCTGGATTTTATCAGATTTATGTCCCAAGGTGCGTCGATTTGATTTCCCTGCTGTGCTCCCACAGTCATAATTTGGAGCAGCTGCTGAGAAAAGAGTCTCAAGTTCTGATATGTCAAACTCAGGAGCCCTAGTACAGACAAATTGGATAAGGTTTAATTAGTGGTGGCACAGAGATACTAATGGAAAAAAATATTTAAGATACAGCAATAAAACAAAAGGATGCATACTTGGAAGCTTCATCAGCTTTTTGTGCCTCAGCCCACAAACTTCCTGACATGGCCCTAGTTAATTTTAACCAATGATAAGGCTTCAGGTTGGCTTTTCTGGGTTGATTTTTTGCATTTATACGTAACATGCCCTGCCCCTTTGCACTAAATGGAGCACCAGATGGTGGTCCAGGAACTGAAGGCACATTTCCATTACTAACTCCAGCATGAGATGGTGAGGATACACTGCTAGTTCTTGACAACCCTTTAGTCAAAGGGGCAGGAGGAGGTGGCACAGGAGGTATATCCACGACATTATTAAATGAAGAAGTTTTAGCAACAGAACTAGTAGGAGGGGGTGGTGGCGGCACTGAAGGAGCATTAGCAGGGCCCAGGGCAGATCCAGAATGTAGAGGAGGTGAGGAGACGCTGCTAGTTCTTGACAACCCTTTAGTCAAAGGATCAGGAGGTGGCACAGGAGGAATATGTGCGGCATTATTAAATGAAGAAGCTTTTGCAACAGAACTAGGAGGGGGGGGTGGTGGTGGTGGCACTGAAGGAGCATTTGCAGGGCCCAGGGCAGATCCAGGATGTAGAGGAGGAGGAGGTGGTGGTGGTGGTCCAGGCACAACAGCCAAGTTCTTCCCAGACTGTGCGGTACCTGAGCTGGCAACCTTTGAAGCCATTCCAGGAGGTAGAGGAGGGGGAGCTGAATACGAGTTCCTGTTAGTGGAAGATGGAGGTGCTGCTGTAAAAGGAGGCAGAGGAGGGGGAGGGGGAGGGGGAGTTGGGAATGATTTCTTGGTGGAAGGAGATGGGGATGCCTTTGAAAAAGAAGGGGGTGGAGGAGGAGCTGGGGGAGCTGAAGATGAACTCTTGATAACAGGAGAAGAAGAATAAGAAAGAGAAGGGAGAAGAGAAGGAAACAATGGTGAGTGGATACTGTTTGATGTTGGTTGAGGATGTTGATTAAGTAGAGAATCTGTTCCTCTGGATTGAGGAGGAATATGACAAGCACCGGAAAAAAAATTTGTAGTTTTGGGAGCTTCAATTGATGATTGCAATGGGTTAAGAGGGCATGGTGGTGTCCCCGGAGCAGCCACGTGATTGAGTTGTGCAGGTTTGGGTGGATCTGTGACGGGAGAAGAAATTGAAATAGGTTGAGGAATAGCTGGAGGAATATGACATGTTGGAGAAGGCTTTTCTGTTGTTTTAGGAGCTTCAAATGAAGATTGCAGTGGTGTAGGAAGTGGTGGTGTCCTTGGAGCAGACACATTATTGAGTGGTGGAGGTTTAAGCACACCTGTGACTGGAGATGAAATAGCTGAGGAAGGCAGAGATAATGTCACTGGACGCACGACTTCTTCGCCTTTAGATACAGCATGATCATGCAACAAAGCTGTAATTCCAAGGGCAGAGGGTGCACTGTGGTATCTTGACATAGGCACAGGTAAGCCCTGTAAGTTATTGCCGTAGGAAACTGGAGAACAGAGTGATCTCTGGGGTACTCGCTGTGATATGATCTTAGATTGAGCTGGCCACTGGAGAGCAACCTGGAGCTCTTGTGGCTCAACCTTCTTTTGAGTTGAAATTGCATCTGAAGATGGCTTAATAGAGAGCGTAGATTGGCAAGCAACCTTCAGTTCTTGGGGTTCTACCTTCTCCCTAGCTGAATTTGCATCAGGAGATGATTTAATAGAGGGCATGGATTGGAGGGCAGCCTTTAGTTCTTGGGGTTCAGCCTCCTCTCTTACTGAATTTGTATCTGAAAATGGTTTGAAAGAGAGAGTGGATTGTTTCACCAGGGTAATGGAAGTGGGACTTGGAGTCTTGTTTTCTGATTCATTTAGTTTCGGTTTCTCTTGAACTCTGACAAAGGTCGATTCCATCAGTACACTTCCTCCTTCTGCCCTCTGGGGAGAGCTGTCCAAATTTTCTTGGGGTTCTATGATATGATGGTGCGTAATTTGTGCTACATCAGTTTTTGTATCTGGCCAGTCCATATTGCTGAAAATCTCGTGAACTCTGGGAAACACTTCCACAGGTATGCCATCTTTCTCTTCTAAACCAGGCAAATCAATTGCACCAATAGGAGTACTAGAATCCATCTCTGAGAAAAGAACCTGCATCCAAACCAAGAACAATTAATCACCCCTAGACATTGTAAATTTCTAGAAACGAAAGATAACCCAATACCTCTGCTCTGAAGTCCTTGGGAAATTGATCCTTTGCATCCCATAAGGTATCGATTTCATCACGATTAAGCATCAAGATATTTGAACTTATAAAGGAAGTATTAAACATGACCCGAAACATCATCTGCTCCCTCTCGTGATCACTGTCCAAGTTAATACACTCCATGACAACATCACCTTGGATATGACAATTAATGTCGATTTTAACCAATTCACAATCTGCCTGCCAAAATAAAAGAAGAATTTGAAAGCATGCACAGCAAACTTTACATCAACAAATATAACATGAGTGTTAATGGTAACAACACTTTGCTAACAACCATCATAATCAGATGGGGGGGGAATATACAGACCCCACTTTTACAAAGAAATTCAGCTGTATCATTACTGCTTCTAAAAGTAAGGCGGATCCTAGAAAAGCGTCTAATTTAAGTAATGTAGAACAGCAAAAACAATGATAAGAAGATTGCTTTCTGATCTGGAAAAAAATACAAAATAACTTTTCAAATCAAAATGTATAAGAAAGTGTCCAAATTGAAGAAACTTGAGCTACCTGCTTGTAATGCTGGACAAATCTGCTCCTTTTTGGTGTTGAGAACAGAACTTTAGGAGTCCTATCAACAACCATAAAAGGGTCTTGTCCATGTATCCTAAATATTGGCCGGCAACCCCCCTCTGTATCCATACAAGGAATGAATCTAAGAATAATGCAATCCAATGTAAGTGCTCTATCCAGCGGAGGCCATTGTGTTCCCATGTTCCTCCTTGATACATACTGTAAGTACCTCAATTGCGAAGGTAATGGATTAATAGGGGACATCAGATGTAAAAGCTCTCGAGGCCCTTGCTTGTAAATCATGTCTAAGGTTCTCTGCTCACCAGTGAACTGCTTCCCGTATAGCAATAATGCAGCTAGCATGAAAGCCAGAACCGGCCACCCCCCTTGTTCGCAATGCATCAAGACCACATTTTGTTGCCCAAGTGACAGCCAGCTTTCGCTAGACCGCAAGGAATGATGAATCATCTCCATTGAGAGCAAGGGGAAACTTTCATAGTGCCGAGGATAGTCCATCACAGTCATGTCAAATTCAGACAATACACTACCAATCTGACTTTGATTTTCACCTTCTTGGAAATTAAACACCATAAATGAAGCATCAGGCAAATGGTTACAAAGCTTACCCACTATGCCTCGTATGTACACTTTATATTCTTCCTCTTCAAAAGTATCCATACAATAGCAGCAATCAAAGACTGAAACCAAACAACACGAACCATCTTTAATATTTACAAACATAAAAACTCCGCGCACCATTATCCACAGTACTATTTCCAAAGATAAGAGACTATAAAACCAAATACCCATCAACATCCATGCAAGCGATGGAAAAACACTTCAGACATGAAGGATAAATAGATGAGATTCAATACAAAAGAAAACCAACAATCTTGAACTCTAAAGTGAGCAAACTGTTTCTATTTACGTAACATGATATCTGCATAGTCCAGAACAGTATTTTAAAAGATATAAACTTTAAAACCAGTTACCTATCAGCATCAATACAATTAGTTTCAAAGAGTTGAAAATCAAATGAAAAATACAACAAAATCGGGGAAAAAAAAACATGAATCTTCTTTAAACCTCAAGTTAAAGATAGAGACAGGGAAACTAATTATCCACAATCCCAGTGCAGGTAATTCAAAAAACTAACAATCAGTACAAACAAAGCATTTACATTACCAGCAATAACATCACAAAAGAAAGAGACTTTCAAGACCAATTACCTACCAACATCAATGCAAGAAATTCAAAACAAAAAAGAACCAAAACCCATCAGTCTTTAACCATAAAGTTTGCAAATTAATTCAAACTTAGAGCATACCGTAAACCCTTTCAGAGATCTCCAACAGCCCATCAGGTGGTTTTCTATAGAAGAACTTTCTAAACAAAGCCATTTCTTTTATTCTTTTCCCTCTGAAGTTCCAACAGAATCACTCACCTACAAAATTGAACCCACATTGCACCAAGAACAAAACATTCCTCAAATAAGCTCAAGAAACCCCGATAAATGATTGCACAACACAGAGTAGTGTCTGTTGAGGAACCAGAGAAAGCATGAGTTTTGCTGGGATTTTAAGAAACCCCTTTTGTGGGTAACTGTTATTTTTGTCTTCCTATTCACACTTTGCCTCTCACTGCCTTTGTGTCTGAGAAAGATTGAAACTTTGCTTTCAATCAACAGGCTTTGACAGTTAGAGAGAAAGTATTCTCTCTCTTTTTCCAAATAAAAAAATAAGAGAAAGACAGAGACAGAGATTTAGCAATGGTGGAGGCGGTTGATGTTGACAATGATGTTGGTAAGGAACAAAGATGAGGATCCTAGGATCTGAAGCTTGTCTCTGTGTTAGTGTGTTTTCCTTTTAGGTTTTGTTTACCGCCTGTATGCTGTTTGTGTTATTGCATGATGTTTGTTGTTGATAATGATGTGTGTGTCCATGTAATGCTTTTGCTTCTTCTCTCCTCTTTCTCAGGCTTGTTTGTGTCCAAAAAGAAAAAGATTAGACGTTAGATTTTTGTTCTGAAATTCCTCGAGAGCACGTGTTTTGCCATGAGTGCAAAGACATGCCAAGGAAATTTTGATTAATTCAAAGTAAAGTAATTAAGTTTTGAGTAATTTAATGTGGGGTTTGCTTAGCATTTATAATTAGGAAAAAGATTGATATTGGTGAGATCAACTAAGTCCAATTAATGTTTTTGAGACTAGGTTAAATTGGGTGTAGATTTGATTGGATCATAGTTACATAATGATTAATATCTTTTTCCATTATGAAATCCATGTTTAAAATGAGTTTTTGTAATAGTATTAAATGGAAAAATTTATTATGCTTACACTATAATTACTGGATATTTATTTGATATTTATTAAAAAACCTAATTATCATGTGTTAATTTGATGGTAACTAAAAAACCAGATTGGAAATACAAAAAAAAACACATTTGAATGCTAGTTAGAGAAATTTTAACTTTAAAAGTAATTAAGTTATTTTACTATTTTTAAAAACAGTAAAAATACAAAACTATATTTGAACACCAGTTAAACAAATCTTACTTTTAAAATTAACCAAGAGACCCTGTGAGAATATTATATTACTCTGGATAATTAAACTAATAATTTTTGTTAAAAAAAGTAAAATGATTATTATATTGTTCCGGTCAACAATATTCATGTCTTAATGTACAGTGAAAAACTAAGTTTTTTTAGTATTTTTTTATATATATAATTTAGAGAAAAAAGAGAAGAATGTTCAAATAAATTATCTAGATATAAAAAAGTAAAGGGATGGCTTGATGAAATTGTCGCTCCAATATCAAAGAGGTGGTTATTTAATAGCTAGGCAAGCATTTTATGTTAGGTTTCACTATTACGAGTCTAATAATTTCATGTTTGAATAATGCTTATGGACCGATATAGACCGAAGCGATATAAGAAAAGTAATAAGCATAAAAAACATATCATTTTGTTGAGAAGGAATAGAAATTCTAATTTAAATTTGTTAATATTGAATATTTTATATTTAGATAGTCTATTTATTTAAAAGGTTTGTAAATCTTTGAATAAACCTAGAAACTAACCTATTTAAAACAAGAAACCTGAAAATAAAGTAAAATATATATAATTTATTAACAAAACTGAAAAAAATAATTTTAAATCAAATAAAAAATGAAATCCTACACCAGGTAGAAAAATATAACAAATTTCAAACGATAACTTATGGATATTATTGAAAAGCTTTCTTGATCCTCAATTAATGCAAAATTATAACCTTATAAAAAACAAGATCTCTAAAATTTCATAGCAAAACTTCTTTTTAATTTAACGGTTGGATCAAGACATATTCAATAATATAAAACTGTGCATTAGAGAAAAACCTCTTATGTCATGAACTTTGGTCTGAGATTTACACAATACATGTAGATAGAATTACATTCTATTTATTCAAGTTTATAGGTGACTCGCGCTACACTGTAAATAACGTTAAACTTTTTCTAATATATAAAAAAAGATGTCAAGGTGACGATAGCATTTTAAAAAAAGCAAGAAAAATATGAGATTGAAGTCATTGACTTGACTAAGTTCAATAAAATCAATTAATTTAATAGTATAATTAAAAAAATATAAACAGTAAAAAAATGAACAAAATTTTTTAGCAATAATTAATTATAAAAAATGAGATATCAATATCATATTCAAAGGAAAATATAGGAAAGCTCGTTGGAGATTTACCATCACTTTGTCGTAGTCATTGACCTCCATAAAAGAAAGAGCTTACCGAAACAGTTTTAATACCACCATGAAAGGCTACACAACGACACTAAAAAGAGACCACACGCACTATCAAATCAATGACTTGAAAATCAAATCAAATAAAATATCACGAAGTGAACGTCTCATGTATATATTTAATCAATTAGTTCAGACGCAAAATTTCTTTTAAAAAAACCTAAATTTAATGAAAAACAATAAATAAAAAAACTTAAAATAACCTAATTCATTTTCAAAATCAGTGAAAGATACTATATGAAGTAAATAAATAAATAATAATGGAGCTCAACATCTAGTTAAATAAATGTTGAATGATAAACTTGGAAGAACATGAGCTTAAAAGCGGGGGGGGGGGGGAATCTCCTAAACTTAAGTTAATCTTTTAAACTCGCAACTCATGAAATTCTAGACTCGAATCCCAATCAATATAATATTGAAGGATTAAATTAGAAAAAAATTAATTTTATAATTATTCCAAATAAAATAAATAGTAATAAAAAAAATGGATAAAATTGAAAGAAAAACAAATAAAAAAAATGCTTTTAAAATTTAAAGGGCCATATACAAAAATCAAAGAGGTGAGAGAAAAGAATGAAAATAAGGTTATTAGTGCTACATTGAAGGTCAGTAAGTCACACACGCCACTATAAATAGAGGGGATGCTGAGATGATTTCAACACCATTGTGGAAGATGGCATTTGATTGCCGAGAGATTTTATTTTATAGTTTATAAATTTTATTTTATTTTATGATTCATTGTTATTAGATTTTTCTAGTTTTTCATTTGATGGGAACATTTTTCCTTTTTTTATTTAGTATTAATAGAGTTTTTTAGTTTTTTTTTTATATATAAATGATTGTAGCAGCCTTTTGAAAAATGAGATTTTAATAAATAAAAATTGAATATCTTGGATGTCTCCTTGTAATTATAGTATTTTTGGTTTTTTTAGGGTTTTAATTTATAACAAACATTGTTATCACTCACTTATGGCTACATCAATTAGTATCAAATCTCAATAATGTACTATGGTTAACCGTTGCGCTATTATTGAAAATCAAACAATTTAAGATTGAGGATGAATTCATTTCAATTTAAAAACTGATGCATGAGATTTTTGAAAAATAAATTTTTTTATTTGGTATTATTAGGTTTTTGTAGTTTTTTTATTTGAAAGGAATATTTTTTTTCTATTTAGTGTTAATGGGTTTTTTATGGTAATATTTTTTTTTTTGTAAATGAGAAATAACGTTCTTGATTTTTAAAGATTCTGACTTATTACTAATCTCTTTATCATTGACTCCCTCTAGACTGCTGCGTCAATCCACTACAAACAATATTTCTTCAACGTAAACTTAGCAAGGTCTTCATCTTCCATTAATTACATAACGATGCCACCAGCAAGGATGTTGTTCTGGATTGCTGCTTTTTTCATCCTTGTCAAAATAAAATAAAATAAAATAAAATAAAAAAGGTAGCTGGGAAGACCCATAACCCATCCAATCATGAGTGGGTTGATAATTGAGAAATTGGATGATATGCTTCAAAGCTAAAAATCCAAGATGCCCAGAAAGCCCTAGAGGCTCATCCCCCTCTGGACTCCTTGAAAATTCAAGTGGTTAATATTATGAGTTTAGTATTTTTTATTTTAAAAAAATATATTTTTTTTATTTTTAACATCAATCCATTAAAATTATAAAAAAATTTTAATATCAAATTACACTTTTAGACACCGTTCGTGTTCTCCAAAAATTCAATTTAGTTTTTACTAAAAATTAATTTTTTTTGCGTGTTTCGTATCGTTGTAATGCGATAATTTTAAAAATAATTTTTGAAAAATAAAAAAATTATTTTGATACATATCGGCCTGAAAAACACTTAAAAAAGTAATTACAATCACAACCAGAACCCCACTTTAAAAGATCAATGTGCCCATTATTGGAGACCTAGCCTCATCATAAGTAGGGAAATCTGAAGCATCATGCCATGGATGCACATTTACTCTTGGTATTGAAAGTTCAGTTCATTCATTATTTTGGATTAATTGATGATTGATTTGTAGGAGTAGTAATAATAATATTGTGATATAATCGTGTTTTTTTATTTTTTTTAAAGGCTGTAAAATAATATTTTTAATTTTTTTTATCATTTTAATATATTAGTATAAAAAATTTTAAAAAATTTAACCAAAAATTATTTTTAAAAATCACATTTACTTCACTCCATGGGTTTAGTTGGTGAAATCAATTGGTATTCAATAAGTTAATCTTATATTGAATATTGTCCATATCGAGGAAAGAGATTTGATATTGGTGTCCGTACGTATTAATTGACATGCAAAAACATTATTTAAAGCTATCTTTTAACATAGAATAAAAAAATCAAATTCTATTTAAAATAAATAATTAAAATAAAATTAAGGTAACAATTAAGCATAATGATCGTATGCAGCCTAAAGCACCGAAACATTTACTGAAAGCTACCTTGATTTTGTCTTCACCTTAAATTAAATTAGATATAGACACGTTTTGTTTTTGTGTTATAAAAATATCTTTGAAAAAAGTTATTTTTTTTTAATTAATATTTTTTATATTTTCATATTGTTTTGATATATTAATATCAAAAATAATTTTTTTAAAATAAAAAAATATTATTTTAATATATTTAAAAAAAATACTTTAAAAAATAACCATATAATACTTTCAGATACCCTCTAATCTCTTATATTCAACACAAGACTCCAAGCCTAATTGATTTCGATCCACTAATTTTTTTTTTTTGGAAAAAACAATGAATGTGTTATAAGAGTAACATGAACAGCTTAATCACCATTAAAAACTTTATAAATAAAGAAAGAAATCCATCACTTCTTTCCCTGAATTTAGGTGCTTAAGATATACGATATCATCCCTACTTTAAGCACGATAAGTCAGCCTAATTTCGTTTGAATTGATTTTTTTTATTTTAATTTCTGTTGTTGTTGTTGTTGGCGTGTCACTATCTTCCTAGAATTGCTCTAATTTCTTATAATAATTTCAAAACACAATATTAAATTATTATGGTTGCTTAGCTTAATTTCTTTTGCGTTTTAAAATGTTTTGGAAAATATTGTTTTTTTTTAAATTAATTTTTTAAATTTTAAATTATTTTAACATACTAATATTAGAAATAAAATTTTTAAAAATAAAAATATATTAAAAAAACATTATAAACTGGTTTATTTGAAAGTGTGGTTGCGATTGTGGTTGCTTTTCAAATAATGTTTTACTTAGAAATATATTAAAATAATATATATTTTTTATTTTTAAAAAATTATTTTTAAAATTAATGCATTAAAATGATTTAAAATATCAAAAAAATATTAATTTTAAATAAAAAATTTTAAATTTTTTTAAAATACTTTTAAAATTCAAAAACAATACAGCATTCAAATTTTACACAATGATGTCACCGGACGCTCCATCATAAATAAATCTCTAGAAAAGCATTAATTATTGGTTTTGAAGGAACTACAAGTCAGTCCCCAACCCATACAATGATTCACAAATAAGTCCATAATATAACATAAGCATATCTCAATGTTAACATAGTATTTATAATTTTGCTATTTAATATATATCATTATTTAATATTAAATTAATAAATATCTATATAAATATTTAAAAACCTATGAATATAATATAAATATTTAAAATTTCTACACATTAAATAATAAATAGAATGTTAATATAATAAAACTCATTGTCGTCGTAAAATTCGTAGCTATTATTGACTTGCAGCTATCCCTTAGCTGTATTTGCATTGATTTCATTTTGTTTTTTGAGAATATTAATTTATTATCATCCTAAAATAGCATTAATTAATTAATTAATTTCTTTAAAACTAGGTGTAGGGATTGATTGGCACTCATAAACACAGTCCATCATAAACACAAAAACATTTAAAACTTTCCCTCCAATTTCTCTCACCGTCCAAACACACCTCCACTCAGTCCCTCAAATTTAATTCCTTTCCCAAAAATCTCAAATCCCTAATCTCCATGAAAATTCATCATCAAGACTCCATTTTTAAACCCCCAATCACTTCTTCTTCTTCTTCCTCCCCTTCTCCCCTTTTCAATTCTCAAATTACCCACGACGATTCTCCTCTGCCTCTGCCTCTGCCTCTTCGCGTGGCAGATGTCTTATTATTCGACGATAAAGACGACGACGTCTTGGATGAGTTGTTGATGATGGGAGAAGAGGCGAGATGTAGAGGGTGGCAGAGGAGTTCAAGCTGTTACCCTCCTCACCGGATTGCTGCTCGATGGATCTCTGGTTTGAGGCGGAACAGAGTGAAAGAGAGTAAAAAGGATGAATTGGGTGGTGATGGGATTGTGCAGGTTAGGCGTTCGATGAAAGGGCTCAACGAGCAGGATTCGCGGAATTCGGCTTCCGAGATAACTGTTTCAGGTAAAAAAAAAATTAGTATAAAATTTTTACTAATGGGAGCGGAAAAGGAGTAAAAAACTATATCTTTTTGGTGTTTTTCAGGATTTTTTTTCCTGTTATATTGAGGTAATGGAAAACCTAGAAAATAATGTATAGAAATCCAGTAAAAATAGCTGTTAATTTGACCCTAAGGAAAATTATGAGATACCCAATTAAAATTTTGAGCAGAGGTCCATTTTTTTTCTTTTGTTATAATTCCGTACCTCTTGTGATCGGATGTATTTTGCTTCTTGATGTATACAAGAAAGGTTTTTTTACATGGTTAATGTTGTTGTCTTCAAAATATTTGCAGAACAGTGTAACAGGGAGGCTACTGTCAACCTTGGAGTTGGATGTTGTCTATTACATTTAATTGCAGCGAGTAAAAATGAACTTGATAAGATGTTGGAAATGCGAATGCAAATGGAGAAGCTTCTTGAAAATGTGAGAGAGGAATTGCGAAAGAAAGATGGTCTCTCTAAGCCATCTAACGTGTGTGCTTATTCAACCACGCACATTGTAGACGGTCCGGATTTTGAGACCCAACTTTCTCCGCAAATATTTACATCGTCATATGTTTTGCCAGGGTCGTCAGCAATTACTGTTTGTGATCATTCTTTGAGATGGGAGACGCCCATGCAAGAAGAGTGTTCAGAAGGAATGGATAAACTTGAGGCAGAACTTGAAGTTGAGCTAGAGAGATTGCAACTTCACTTAGATACAGTAGATAATTCGGTGAAATGTCCACAGAAGAAAGGGAGATGGGTAAGCTGAATATTATGTTATTCTGTGGTTTGTTGTTTCGTTTGGAATCATGGCATATCTGTTTTTGAATGGAGAAAAGAGCTCTGAACTTTTGATGGACTTACAGCCAATGGTTTCCATTTCATTGCCTACATGTTTGTGTTAACTCTAGAAGTCTTTCATAAAATATGAAGAGTGATTTTGTAACCAATCTGCACACTGGAATTTGTATTCGTAATTCGTCCAGTTTTTTTGGATTCTCTTCCCATAAAGATTCATGGAAGTTCTATAGCCAACTAGGACTTTTAACCTTTGCAAGATTGTTTTCTGTTCATTTTCCTGCCACATTATTAATAGTTATATCTACTGAGTTTTGGAAGTTTGAAACGGCAGGTCACAAATGAGGACATTGCTACGTCAAAAAGCCAGACTGGAAGTTCTGGAGAAGTAGTTGCTTTTGTATTTGAAGACCAAGCAGCAGGCTCAGAAGAGCATCGCGGTGTTCCTCCTCGTGAATTGGAGCGGAGGTTGCACGAATTACTCGAATCAAGACAGCAAGAACATATAAGAGAGTTAGAAGCTAAACTAGAATGTCTTGAGCACAAGCTCCGGGAGAAAGAAATGGAGGTTTCTTGGTGGAAAGACACTGCACGTCTTATTTCTCGCCACCTTCCAGGATCTTCAAAATTCAGTTCACATCATCTTGCAAAACTTCTTAGTCCTTAACATGAGCATCAAATTTATAACAGCTTTCGCTTTTGGAATGTTTATGTGCCCCCAAGCCTGTTGTTGTAATTGGTGTTTGATGACATTGTGACAAGACTGTTTTGCCTTGGGACTACACAGTGTCCCTGTAATGCAGTGGGCGATGCAAAAAAAGGAAAGATGGGCAGCGATTGAAACTGCAAATTTCTATTTTGCCTTTTGTTATGCTGAGCAATTTGAATAGCTTTAGGTGAATTTCGATGCCCAGTAAATTAAAAAAATATATATATTATTCTTGTGTTATTTGCTTTTTGTAGAGGACAGCTCCCTTGTAATTATATATAAAAAAGTCAAAATCTTGTTGATATTGCTCAATGACAAAGGCAGAACAAGGAAACCAGAAAAAAAATTAAAAATAAAAAGTTTTAGTTACCCTCTCCACCAAACATTTAAGTTTATTTTTTTTTTAAAGAAAAAAAATGTTAAAGAAAATCCAAATATTGAAAATTTAAAACAAGAATAAAATGAACGAAGTAGTGAGAGAAATGTTGGAAATAAAGAAACTCCGATGATTTATGGAAATGTCTTGCACAAAAATTATTTATGGAAAGAAAGATTTTTTATAAGAGAGAAGATTTTATTAAATATATGTTATACATAAAGATATTAAATTTAAATGTCTTGTTTATGCTTGATATGATGTAAAATACAGTTAAAATTAATATCTTTGAACCATTAACATATATTAATGAATCAGGATATTATTATAATTGATTAATTTATACATTAATTCATGAAAAATTAATTTATCAAGGTATTTTTTAGTTTCTTACAAAACATTGAAGTTAATGCATGTATACTGTAATTATATGAATATTGTCTGACTATCAAATTACAAATTGACATTATTTTATATATTTGTTTAACCAACATAAGTTTATTAATCTTATTAAATAGAAGTTATGGATATATCCATCTTTGCAACAAATTAAAATTCAATTTCATGTATAATTAATTAATATACTTAAGTGTTGAGAACATCATGGAAAATGATAAAAAAATAAAAATAAAGATGAAGATTAAAGTTTTTTTATTATTATTATGGTCTGCCTTGCTCACTCAAAAATGTACTCAAAGTAACAATTATATAGTATAACTTTATCTTACATTACAAGAACACCGCACCAGAACTTTTTAATTCACTAAAAAAAAGTTACGAAATGAGATCTAAAAAAATATTAATTGTAAAAGAAAATTAGTAATATTTGAATTATATTTTACAAAGATATTTTAATTTTAATTTTAATTTTAATTTTAAGGATATTATTATTTTATTATCAAGTATAACCTATGCCTTTTTCAGAATATATTATTATATAAATTTATTTAGGTAGATCCCTCTCAAACAATTTAATTGCAAATTCAATTCAAATTATGTCTCAATCTTTGAATTCTTAAATTAGACCGATTATAACATTTGTTAACTTTTAAAATAATAAAAATAAAATCATTTATTAGATGATTATGTGATAAGTACTTAAAATTAAAGAGTTTATTTTCCCTGTTATTTCAGGTTTGAAACCATATAATTATAAATATAATGATCATTGTAGACTTACATAATCAATAACTTCAGGACTTATAAGATTAGTCAAGATACACGTAAGTTGATTCGAATACTCATGTTAATAATAATAATAATAAAAAAAAGTAAAAACAAGCTTCATCAATACATTTTCTCTATAGTTTTTCTCCTCCATCCATCAAAACATTCTCAAATTGGGCATTCGAGGAGGAAAGTAACTATTTTTGCCAAGCCCTGGACATAGTCCAACTGACCATAAAATTTCCTAGCTCCTCGTTCCATCTTGTTGCTATTGATAGGTGATGATAGTTGAGTTGGTTAACCTTAAAAATAATAAAAAATTATATTTAAAATTTTAATATTTTTTTTGAAATAATGTATATAAATATAGATTATAAAAAAAAATGTGAAATATGGTATGATTATTTTAAATATAAATATAAAAATTAATATAAATATAAATTATATATAATTATCCAACGTTAACAAATTAAGAAACATTTTATAGCAGGTTAAAATATTTATAAATTAATTTTATTTTTTTAGATTTATTAAAAAATATAAAAAAGTTGAATCTCATATAAACTGAATGAGATTCCTATGAATTGAAACTCTATAGGTCTTGGATCAACCCCTCAGGTCAGCTCTGGCTCGATTTCTTGACTATAGTTATAAGAGGACTTGGAACTTGCAAAAACATCACTAAACCAATTGAAATCCACCAAATCTCGTCCTCTAATACGAAGATTTGGTAATTCCAACAATCCAATCCTCCAGAGCAGCCTAACATCGTTGCCATTAAAAGTAGCCAGAGGGTACTGTTTACTTTCTGTTTGGTTGCCGAGAAAATTTACAGAGACAAAACGCACCAGAGGTAAGTGACCCAATTGTCGTACTTAGCAGCTGACTTTTACATTACAGTTTACTTTCTTAGATTATTCAAAAAACAGGCCTTTGTCAACTAAAAAGCGCTGACTTGGTTATCCTATAAATGAATTGATTTCTTTCTTTTTTTGTCTGATCTTGACTGGAGGGTTTTTTTTTTTTTGTGTGGTTGTGATCACACATCTATTGTTTCCAATGTTTATTTTTAGACCCCAATTCAAAACTTTTAAAGAGTGGACCTTTCACTTTTGTTATTTCGGAAGAAATGGCTTTTCTTCATGTGCTGATTCTTGTTATCTTGTCTTTGAATAGATATAAAAACAACAAGGCAATGGCAGAAGGAAGTTCTGGGTCTGAGTTTACCCTTGATTCAATAAGAAAGTCTTTGATAAGACAAGAGGATACGATTGTTTTTTGTTTGATGGAGAGAGCAAGGTTTCCTATGAATTCTGCTTTGTATAATCAGAGTTTGGATTTGGTTCCTGGGTTTTCCGGTCCTTTGGTGGATTTCATTGTTCAGGAGACAGAGGCAGTTCAAGCTAAGGTGGGTGTGGTGTATGTTTAATTTTGGTTTCTTGTTTTCTTAGAATGTTTGTTTTGTTGCGTGATGTTTTGCTTATTTATTTATTTCAGTTTCTTGTATTAAAAAAAGAGAGTCAATTTAGTTTCTTTGTTGTCAAGGTCAGTGTTTGGTGCCTTGAAGTTCTAATTGAGGAATACATTGAATTTGTTTCTACAAGCAACTGGTCATAGATTACAACATTTTAGATTCTGATAATAGAACAACTATACTGTGGTTGACTGGTAGTTGAGCATATAATATAAATTACGGCTGACAATGTCAAGGCCAGGATACATGAGATGATGCTCATTAGGGTCAATACAGTTTCTCGGTGCCTTGAAGTTGTCTTAAGATGAGACTGCAAAATGTTAGGTTCTGACAACGGGAAAAATAGATGGTGGCTGACTGATTATCGAGCATGTAATTAAAGTCATGGTTGACAATGTCAAGGCCAAGATATATGAGATAATGTTTCCTTAGCTCGGGTTGGGTAATGGACACCTGCTGAAGATGCAAGGATTAGAGGGAATCAGAACCGTGGCAATGAAATATTGGGTTCATGTGCATATTTCAGTTTGTTTTAGCCTTGCTGTCTGTGTCAGTTTGTGTTTGAGATGCACCAACTCTAACATCTTGAAATTATTCATCCCAAATGATGCACTAAAATAGAACCGTGGCAATTGATGCACTTAATAAAACTGTGCCAATAGATTACTTCAGAATGGTTTGGTTCTGGTTATGTTACAGGCTGGGAGGTATGTGAATCCAGAAGAAAATCCCTTCTTCCCAGATAATTTACCACCTTCATCGGTTCCAAACTACAACTATTCTCAGGTAATTGCTTGAGTTGAACTTTGCTAAGTGTCTTAATGTGTTGAATCATGGAGTTAAAAACTACTTTATATCTGCTTATCTAATCCTGAAGGTTCTTCTTTTATAGGTTTTGCATCCTGGAGGTGCTTCAATTAACATAAACAAGGCTATATGGGATATATATCTAAACCAACTACTTCCTTTGTTTGTTGTTGCGGGTGATGATGGTAATTATGCGTCAACTGCTGCCAGTGATCTTAGCTGCTTACAGGTAAAGGTGCTTGTAAATTGGGTTGCCATGGCCCATATAGCAAACTATGTTTAGCTATTGGAGATTCGGATGATCCTTCAGCTAAACCATTGCTTGTATTGACTATGAAAACTATAATCACTTGCTCCAGGCCCTCTCTAGAAGAATCCATTACGGGAAGTTTGTGGCTGAGATTAAATTCAGGGATGCTCCACACAACTATGAACCTCCAATTCGTGCCAAGGTATGGTTGCTAAGCACCACTTAATGTAAGGTTGGCTAGATTAGTTGGTGTTTTATGATCATGGTCTCATGCAAATGTGGTTTAGGAACATGGTGATCCAATTCATTAGTGCTAATAAGTTGCCATTTTGTATCTCTTGATTATTTGGGGCCGAAGGATGAAAGTGTGATGTACTGAGAATCCATTAGATATATGAGAGAGATGGTTGTTTTAGAAAAAGCATCTATGCTCAAAGGTTATTTCCACATTCTTTACGTACGGACACTGTTGGAATTGTTGCTTTGAAGGCCAACTTGTATGCAGCTTCTTCACTAGGCATGTAAATTTCAAATTTAGACCGCAATTCCATAACAGTGGAAAAAATTTTATAGTAGAAAAAATCTGCAAGCTTTGAAATCATTACATGGTGAGAACCCGTGGGAATTCCATCCAATTGTGAATGCTGGAGCCTGCTTTTCACTGGTTTATATTTTTTAATTCTAATACAACTAAATATGAAATTTTCATGACCAACCCCAGACTCACCTACTAACAGGCTAGTGTCTTGGTTATCTCAGAACGCAGATGAGCTGATGAAGTTGTTGACGGATGAGAGAGTAGAGAAGATGGTTAAGAAGAGGGTTGAGAAAAAGGCGATTGTTTTTGGACAAGATGTGAGCGGCAGCAACAATGCTGACAGTAAACATTACAAGGTTGATCCTTCTGTAGTAGCTCGCCTCTACGATGAATGGGTCATCCCTCTCACCAAGCAGGTTGAAGTTGAGTATCTCATCTGCCGATTGAATTGAAACCTTTCCTTACATCTCTATTAAAGTGACAGTCAAATTCAAGATGCTGGATTCCAAAAATGGAGGGCATTCATAATAATTCATGATGAATAAGATGTTGAGACACATTAAATTATTTTAAAACTGTTGTTCCTTCTTAGTCTAAGATGATTTGGTAGAAACATACAATACTTGTTGACAAAATATAGATTTGGTGATGTAGATTAAGGCTGGATCAATCATTTGGTTTTAAAACAATTTATTGCCTGCTTTCTGGTATTAATAGTGTAGTGTGATTGTAATATTGTTTCTTAGACTTAATTTTTTATTCTCGGTAGTACAAACAAGAATAAACTGCAACCAAAATTTGTAAACTCTCTGTCAAAAAGGAGCTGAGGGATTTTGACAAGAGAAATGTAAAAGGAAAGAGTTTTTTGTGTGGAAAGACTAGAAGTTTTCATGCAAATCATGTCTGAATTGTCTTTTAAACTAATTTTAATTTATTTAAAATAAATGGACATCTATTTAAAAATATATGGTTAAATTAATGTTATTATGATTTGGAAGAACACAACTCTTTATTCACTATATGTAACTTTTCATTCACCCTAACATAAGAACTATATATCCCTCTAGATGCAAAAAAATAAAATAGAATCATTTGGACATGGAGATGAATGTAGCATCCAAATTTACCAATATGTATAATGGCATTTAACACAAATGTATCAATCCATCATGGTCCCTGGTTCATCCATCCCATGTATCGTCGTCATCTGAATGAGAAATCCTCAAAGAGGGCAACTTTTTCCGCCCACTTCAAGTATGCGAGACCATGAACTTTTTTTTCTTCCTTTTTGGCCAAGCCTGTTAGCATGCTGAAGACTATTGTCTTCCATTGATCTCTTGAGGAGATGATTTACCTCTATATTCAATTTGGTTCACACGGTCAAGTTTTCTGTGCACGTCTATAAGAATCTAATCACTTGCAGCGACAATTGTGCTGTTCAATTTATGGCTTCCGTAAAGACAGATTAGTTAAAATTCACGGTAAGGATAGATATATTAAAATCTATGGTGGAGGAAAGAGATCCTTGTAGTGTTGACATCATAGTGTTTGATAGAAGTACATAGGGTCAGAGGATCGAGAAGGCAGATTGGAGAGAAAGGATATCTGAAAGTAGTGGATGGGAATGCTTTTCTAATTTTTGTCACCTAGAAGTGCTATTAAATGCTCAAGACCTTGAAAATTCTATGGTGAAGCCATAACTTTGTATGGAAGATATGGATATAAACGAAAAGTTGATGAATGCAACTAGCTTACAAGGCTCAGGGAAAGAAACTTCGGAAAGTTTCTGCAAGAAGGCAGCAACTTCTGTTTTTAATGAGTATAGTCTCATTAGTCACCAGATCAACTCATATAGTGACTTCATCAAGAATGGACTCCAAAAGGGGTTTGATTCATCTGGTGGGATTATTGTTGAGCCTAAAAAGAATGGTGATGATGGTGAATGGAGATAAGCTTCAGCTAGGTTTGGAAAGGTTGACCCACCAAGCTTTTGGCCTGGTTCAACAGCTGATGAATATACCAAGCTCCCTAGGCATGCCAGGCTTCAAAACATGGCTTGTTCATCAAGGATGAAATCCACGTCACTTTTCAGGTAAACAAACTATATTCCCACTTCACTATGTTCATGTTTCTAAACAACTAAGCCAGGATTCAAGCTTTGTTATATATGTGGACAGGGAACCCTTGTAGGGAAAAACATTTTAGCTAGATCTATCAAGAATCTATGAATATTTTCTCATTTAAAGGCTTTACAGTGCGATGTATTTTTCTTCAAACATGTCAGGTATACTAAAAGGGTTGTCAGAAGTGAGGTTGGAATTCTTTTGCTGGGAATCTGGTCTTTTCTTACAGTTTATCCACATATGAAAGTGCTTCGTCCTTCCTCATAAAATGCTCGCATTTCTCATCAGCATCACGAATATAGTCACAATGCTAGCATCCCTGCTGTCTGACCTTACACCTAGGGCAAGAAGCAATGTATAAACAGGGATCTCTGTCGGTAAGAAGTATACACAGAGGCCTTTCTTTTCTCCTTTGATGCTTTCTAATTTAAGGAGCTCCACTAGTCTAACACCCGACCTCTTCCTCTTAACTTCAGATTTGTATGAAGGGGTCCTACAGAACTGAGTATTTGATATCCCAAGTCTCTTCAGACAAATTTGCCCTTGCGCAATGAAAACCTGCCATGAACTTGAAAGAAATATGATAAATGTTTGGCAGAAATAAATTATATGATGAACAAAAAGAGCACATTCAAGACATTTTCAACCTGAAAAGAAAATAAAAAAAACTGTAAACCAATAGAATAATATAGCTAGTCTTAGCACCAAGACTTGCTGTCAAGACTGCGTCTTTACATATCTGTTTCCTGGCCTTAATAGCCGCAGGCACAAGCCTCGTTTTCTTGGATACGTGGTGATGTCTCCTTTGCAGGCCACATAAAATTGTGATAAAAAAATTAAATAACTGATTAAATCGGTAAAATTAAAAAAAAAATTAAAAAAATTAAACCATAAAAAAAACTGATTAGAATTTTTAAAAAAACTGATCATTTGGTTTTATAAATTTGAAACCGAAAAAGCTGAACCCAAATAATAATAAAAAAAAAACTGAGCCAAACCAAAAAAAACCTAGTCAAACCGAAACCAAACCCATTATAAATTACCAAAATAACCTAAAAAAACAATATAGTTTTTGGTTTTTAATATAAAATAACCAAACTGAATCAGAACCGGTCGGTTTAAATAAGTTTTTGTTCTAAAATAATTAAACCTAATTGAAACCGGTTGATTTAAATTGATTTTGATTTTTTTTATTTATCTTAAAAAACTTGGTTTAATTAATTTTTTTAATAAAAATTAAATAAAAAATAATCGCCCTTAAATATGATAACTTGGAAATACGGTAATTCAAGAATTCCTGAATTGCCACATTTCTTTTATTTATAAATATATGTTAAAGCTCATTTTGCAATTAAGTAAAACAAAATTAAATTATTTCGAAACCGAATTTCTTGATATATAATTAAAAAAAATGTTATTTGCAAATATAGTTTGAAGATTTTTTTTGGTAATTCAATTTTTTTTAAGATGAATAATTTTTTTATTCAAATTATCCAAATGCAAAGAGTAAAAACAAAATAAAATAATTGAATAGCATAACCAACTATTTTAATGTTTGCTTGTTTGTTTGCCAACCGCGTTTTAAATTGTGATTTGATAAAAAAAAATTTATTTTTATGTTTTTTAAATGGTAAATCATAATTTAATTTATCTGTTTAAGAAGTGTTAGAAAATATAATAATAATTATAATTTAAAGTATTTTTTATTTAAAAATATATTAAAATAATATTTTTTTATTTTTTAAAAAAATATTCTTGATATCAATATATTAATACAATCTAAAAATAAAAAAAATTAATTTTAAATAATTTTAAATTTTTAAAAAATATAATTTTAATAGCGTAACCACCTACATGAACAATGATACTAAACAAAGTTGATATGCATTTGCATGTCTAGTGGACTAAATATATTTTATGTAGAGTATTTTTTCAATATATATTTCATTTAAATACATATTTTTTAATTTTTCACGTAAGAATATCAAAATTATCAAAAAAATTAAAAAAAATAAATATACCGAACAAAGTTTTGAGATTAAATTAAAACAATTTTTATCCATTAATCTGACAACCCTAAGCTAAAGTACTTTTTTTATATTTCTATGACCAATCCAGAAGCTGAAATTAAGAAAAAAGAAAAATCCCAAAAAAAACTTATTTTCACATTTCTACCCCTAGCTTCCACTCTTATGCCAGTATGCCACACACCAAATACGGCACTACCAAGACAAATATTCTCATCATAATATGGGTACATGCGTCTTTTACTAAATCTGACCCATTCCTCCCGAATCGGTACTCGCAAACTAAATGACAATATTGCCCCTTTTCAAACCAAGAGCATTTTTTGGCACAACGCTCTAACCACGGTTTTATTATTTTTAAATCATTTTAATATAATATGTTAAAAAAAAATATTATTTTAATATATTTTAAAAAAAATACTTCAAAAACAAAACTTTATGAACACACAAAAAAAATCAGGCGCACCCGACAGGGCACCCCCACAATTTCAAAAAGGAATCATTTTTCTCTGTGAAGTCACTCACAGAGAGCTTTGTTTGATCAAAACTCAAAAACCCTTAAAAATTTCAACACTGGCATTGTGTAAAGGAGATATTTTTACTCATTTCAAGGCCAAAAGGTTCAAACTTTGATCAAGAAAAGAGGGTTTAGGGTTTAATGTAAGTTTTTTTCCTCTCTCTATTTTTAATGCCTTCTGTTTCCTATTTTGGGCTTGTTTTGTTAAAACTGGTTAAAGCTTGCAGCTTCTTGGGGCCTTGTTGTGTCTCTGATCAGTAAAGGTGTTTACTTTTCTTTTTTTTACACATTTTAGTGGAATATAGTGGTTTTTATGACAGGCCCGTTGTGTTAGGGAAAAACCCAGATGGTTAAGATTGTTTTGTAGTAGTTTTTGTGTTTCTGCTGTTGTTGGAAGGAAAAAATTACTGTGAGAGAGAAAAAACGGGGGCCTTTTCTTGCATGTATATGATAACATGGTTAAAAGTTTTGTTTTTTTTTTTTTAATGTAATAAAAGTTTGCGCTTCTTTTTTTTCTCATTTCTTTGTTGTCGTTGAATACAGTTCTAATGAACGATATGTGTTAAGGTGTTTTGAAGGAAGTCTGGATGATCGAATGGTTTATCATTTGGAATCCAGAGTGAACCCGAAATGCTTAGCATTTGTTGTAGAGGAAGAAATGTATATGTGGAGGAAATGTTGATGCTGCTCGGGCACTTGGGCATAATGGCTTGTGGGTTTTAGTACTTGTGATGTTCTGAGGACATTCTTAATAAAAGCAGGAAATGGTTCTCATATCTGTTGTTTAATGAGCCTTGAAAACTTAAGTTGTTTTCACTGATATGTTCCATGCTGCTTCCACTTCCATTTGGGTTAAATCATCACATTTGTGATCACACCTTTGGAACTGATGTTCTGTCTTTTGTTTATTCTCAGATTTTGAATTAGATGGGTGCATCATCAGATTACATGGAGGATGTGGGTCCGAGTAGTAAGGGTGAAGTTGATGATATGGATATGGATGAGGATTTGATGGACACAACTAACTTAAATGAATTGGGGAAAGAAACTTTGCAAAGTTTCTGTAAGAAGGCAGCGTCTTTGTTTTTTGATGAGTATGGTCTCATCAGTCACCAAATCAACTCATATAATGCTTTCATCAACAGTGGACTCCAGAGGGTCTTTGATTCATTTGGTGAGGTTGCTGTTGAGCCTGGATATGACTCATCTAAGCAGAAGGATGGTGAATGGAGACGTGCATCAGTTAGGTTTGGAAAGGTCACCCTTGATCGACCAAGTTTTTGGGGTGGTACTTCAAGTGATGCTGAGCATAATATGTTTCCCAGACATGCCAGACTTCAGAATATGACATATTCAGCGAGAATGAAAATTCATGTCAATGTTCAGGTACATAATTCTATCTAACAGTTCTGTTTTTTATTGGTGATAGCAGTTTGACGTTATACCATCTGTATGGTGTTTGATAGGGTAATTCTTGATACTGTAATGTCAAACTCTTTAGTTGAAAGGTTATGATTTTCCCTGAAGTAGCAAATTTTAGAGTTGATCTCTGGTTTTCTTTCATGATATATCTTAATTGCTATATTACTAGTCATATTGATAATTTCATGACTCTTAGAATTCTTAATCACATTTCAAAAACTTGTGCTGTTGGGCAAGTGCCTTGATATTCCCAGGACTGTTTTAAGCTTGATTTAGTTCTAATAACTCTATAGTTGACTTGAACTTGCCAATGATGCTGATGATCAGAATTTCTCTTTGGCAGTGATGGTAGTCCATTTTTAACACATAGGCACCAATGGCTTGAAGACTCAATTTTCAAGTGTCTTCTGCTTTTAATTAATTCCTTTTATTGTAATCATTTTTTGTTTGTTTGTTTGTGGATACACCAATTGACTGTTAAATATGCGGACTCTTATTTACTTGAGAAGAAAAAAGAACTGCACTGTCATCTATGCATATGCACCAATTTTTGCAATCATAGCATTTTCATTCCGTCTCAATTCTCTCAGGCAAGATTGTTTCAGCTAAAACTATGAAGATGCCATAAATTGTTGGATACTTTCTCTGCCTTTATAAGTTTTTTAATCTCCTATATTTTTTCTGCAATTATGTCAGGTATACACACAAACTGTTGGTAGAAGTGACAAGTTCAAAACAGGGATAGACAAAGTTGTTCAAAAGAATGTTGTACATACCGAAAACAGGGAAATCATTATTGGAAGGATCCCTGTTATGGTGAAGTCTGACCTTTGCTGGCTGACAACAGTTGAAAGGGGGGATTGCGATTTTGATCATGGAGGCTATTTTTTGATCAAAGGTGCAGAGAAGGTGCGTTTGAAGTTTTCTGTTTAGTTTTCTTTTCCTCTGTACTTTCAGTTCCTAATCATGTCTAAGCTTGTATTTGCTGTAATTGAACATATGCTTGTTATTAATTGTTTGTATGGTTTGATTATCAACTGCAACCAGAACCAATATATTCCCTTCTCTTCAGTTGTGCAGCTTGTAATGCAAAACAGCAGAACTTTAAGAGAAAAATGATTTTAAGTTTATCAGTGATTTGGACTGAGAGACCTTGTCACGTGTTTGCCGTTTTAATGCTATTCTTTTTCTCTCTGAGGTTGGGAAGCAAGCCCTGGCACCAGGACTTACTATATCATTCTATTGGTTTTCTGTTTTTTTTTTTTTCATTTGCACATGCTCTCTCTCTCTCTCTCTAGTTAACATTTATTGAATGTGCTTTTGTTGATTGTATTAGTTAATTCTACCAAAATGTTTATTGTAGTTGTTTCAATTTACTGCAGGTGTTCATTGCACAAGAACAAATTTGTATGAAGAGACTTTGGATTTCAAATAGTCAGGGCTGGACCGTTTCATACAAATCTGAAGTTAAGAGGAACAGGTTGATTGTTAGACTAGTGGAGCTCTCTAAATTAGAATACATTAAAGGAGAAAAGAAAGGCCTCTGTGTATACTTCTTGTCGACAGAGATCCCTTTATGGATATTGTTTTTTGCCCTTGGTGTAAGGTCTGACAAAGAAGTGATAGATTTGATTGATTATGCCAGCAATGATGCCAGCATTGTGAATATATTCTTTGCCTCAATTCATGATGCTGATGAGAAATGCGAGCATTTTCGTAGGGAGGACAGAGCACTTGATTATGTGGATAAACTGTTAAAAAAGACCAGATTCCCACCAAAAGAATCTATTGAAGATGCCATTAGTGCATATCTGTTTCCCAGGCTTAATAGCCGCAGGCACAAGGCTCGTTTTCTTGGATACATGGTGAAGTGTCTTTTGGAGGCCTATACTGGCCACAGGAAATGTGACAATAGGGATAGTTTTAGAAACAAGAGGTTTGAGTTGGCTAGCGAGTTGCTTGAACGAGAGCTAAAAGTGCATGTTTCACATGCACTCAGGCGCATGACCAAGGCTTTGCAGAGAGACCTATATGGAGACCGTGATGTGCACCCAATTGAACACTATTTGGATGCTTCAATAGTGACCAATGGTTTGACGAGAGCATTCTCAACTGGGGCATGGTGCCATCCTTTCAAGTGGATGGAAAGGGTTTCTGGAGTTGTGGGAAATCTTGGGCGTGCAAATCCATTGCAAACGATGATAGATCTGCGGAAAACAAGGCAGCAAGTTCTGTACACAGGAAAGGTTGGAGATGCCAGATACCCGTAAGTTATTCATATTTTATGAACTGGTTCTTGTTTCTGTGCATCTTGCCATTCAGGTGCGTCAACTTTACAACTGGAACTAAGTTCCGCTCCTTGATTGGTTAAGATGTGTTCATGGATTATTGTGCTAAACTGTCTTGACCGCACCTGGTTGCTATAGCAGCTTGTGTTATGTTGATATGTCCTGATCTAAAACTCAAAGTGAAAAGTATCCTGGTTGTTTTTCTTATTTGTTCTTAGCAACATGTAACCTGTAGGAAATCTTGAAATCCTTGATTTTAGGGAGGAAACTAATCAGTAAGCAATCGGTTCACTTGTTGCTTAATCTATTCATTTTCATTAGTGGAAGTTTTTATGAGCTATTATGATGGAATGAGTTTGGGTTCTTGCAGAATCTGACATCAAACAGCATAGATTTTCTTAATTCATTTTGTTGCTTTCTAAATTTGAAATGGCGGGCTAATTAGAAATCCAAAATGCAGGGTTATATTTTAGCTGCAAGTGAGAGCATAAGCATTTTGTTTGTAGATGAGTGTGTGATCTCAAAAACTGATGCTGTGTTTGTTAACAAGTTGAAATTTCTCATTTTTGGTTTAAAATGTCTATCTGCCTTTTCTAAGAATATTAATGATTATAAACTGTTATGTGTGCTCTAATTCATGCATATTTGATCATTCAAGAAATTTTAACCTTTGTGCTTGTTGGATGA